>NC_041392.1:700980202-701001998 GCF_002162155.2 Triticum dicoccoides | reverse complement strand
TGGTGGAGGGCAAAGAAGAGGGGGGTGGTGGAGGGCAAAGAAGAGGGGGAGGGAGGGCTCTAATGGAGGGGTGGCGGAGGGGGAGCATTGAATGGAACAAGCAAGGTGCAAGGAAAGGGGGAGAAAGGAAGGGGGAGAGGAAGAAGAAAGGGGAGGAAGGAGGGGAAAGGTGGTAGGTGGGTGGCGATCATAGCAGTAGCGCGGGGTGCAAAAGCACGCTACTGCTATGAGTGCCAGCCAAAATATCTGCTAGTACGTAAAATTAGCTATAGCGCTTGTACAAAAACAACGCTATTGGTATAAGTTTACCCATAGAAGAAATAGCAGTAGCGCGTCTAGATGCACAGGCGCTACAGCTACTTTCTTAACAGTAGCGCTGGTTAGATAACAAACGCTGCTAATATTTTTTGGTCGGGTGGTGTGCTGTGGCAAACTTACCAGTAGCGTGGCCTCCAAAAACCAACGCTGCTACTATGTTGTACCAGTAGCGCGCTTTATAACAGACGCTACTGGTAACTATCAGTAGCGTGGGGTCCATAATACACGCTACTGGTAAACTTCTATGTATAAGTCTTTTTCTAGTAGTGGGTAGATACATGTATTTTAGCGCAGTGTATGTCTAACTTCCCTTCAGACTATATATGCCCGTACATATCTTCCCGGTGGGGAAGTATCTAATGTTCTTAGGTGCAGGTGCTCTCGTACGCTTTTCTTTGTTGCAAACACACTGAGAGAGGCGTGGGTTCCTCGTATAACAAAAAGGACATACTTCCTGTTGTGCTCAGACTTTGTTTTAACACGTCTTGAGCTTGGACTTTGGTCGCTGGAAGAATTAGATGTCATGATAAGAAGGAAAGTATGACGGGAATTGCACACTGCGGACAGGCTCTGAACTGTGTATAGATCAACAGGGGACTCCGATTACTATTGGTTCAAGTATCTATTTCCTATCACTATCTCCACCTGCTTCTCGTCTAGTCGGCTTCATCGAGCAATGGTGCAGACTAGACCCACTGCTAGGAATCAGCCAGCTGCAAGCTGACATTCTCCTAATGACTCCCAAATCTAACGGATTTGTGATGGTACGTGTGTGCGTTTGTGACACAATGTTTGTTTCATATTTCCTCGGAACATGACTTCACCAAACCAAAATTACGGGGGTCGTCTCAAGTACTGTCCATAGTGGCTCGCTCACTGAAGATAACCGGCATAGACGTTCTTCTTTTTAAGGGGGATATACTAATATCAAGTAGATACCAATTACATCTAGTCTCTGCACCAACAAGATGCTTAAGAACATTGAGGATGCACAGAGCCAAAAAAGAAAATAAAAAGAGGAAAAAAAAGAAGAAAAGACTGCCACGGTGATCAATCACCCACAGTAGCAGCACTCTAACTGCCATCAAAGGCAACACTCAGACTACAAAGAGGGTTCTCCAAAAGCAACGCCTCCAGAAAGGAAACAATGCACAAGCGTTGTCGTTGCCCGATCAAAGATTGTAGATTTTTACTCCAGAGAAAGACCGTGTTCGCAAAACAATGCCTTCAACAAGGCCACTGCCAGGCACAATCAACAAAGGACGGACCTTGGTTTCTCACCCAGGAAATCAAACTTGGTACTCAAAGGAGTACCACCAACAAAGAAGTCCTCCAATTCTGCGGTCCCCACTTGCGAAGGCTAACTACTACAAGTCATGGACCACCAGGCTCACAGGAACTCGTGCCCGGACTATTCGGGAACATATTCCGCAAGCCAAGTCTGAACAACTGCCTGTGAAGCAAAGTCTTCATCGCATCCAAGACCCTGCCTTCGCCACTTGCAGGTCTTCCATTCACGCCATGGCATTCTCCGCATATGTTGATCCCTTGAAAATCTTGGTGCAGTCATGTACCAAGGTGTCAACCAAGACAGAGCTTTCTGATACCCTAGAGAAGCTAGTTATGCTAACGCTGCGGGTGCACACGTCCAACCCCTATGCAATCAAAGTGTCCAAAGAGCGCCATATACGCCAGTCCTTGTTTTAATTCGAAGGCGAAGTCCATAACTCGCCGATGGCCAGATCAAAGAGGAGCGATCACATGTAAAATTGTGAGTTCACACGAATACCACTTGGGCCACTGCCTGAACGATTATTTTACAGGACACGAAATCCCAAGACCAACCATATCTCGATTCCCACCTCCGGTTGAAGGAGGAAGCCGCCACCCGTGTGCCCAAGTGATCCGGGCGGAGCCATAGACCATCGATGCCACGCACAGGAAACAACAGGGTGCGAGACCAGGGCCCCCTAGACCCATGCTGGAGTAGATCAAGTCCGCCCCGCCGCTGCCGCCACGCACCACCGCAGTAGCAGGAGTGGGAGCGGACGCTACCACTGGTATGCACGGCCACAACTAGTAGAAGCCCCCCTCCACTGCCACGTCACGCGGGATTTGCCCGGTGGCAACGGAGGGATGGGAGGTGGTGAGGGGGAGTGGTCCTTGGGTGCGGGTAGGGGAAGCCCTGGTCCGACGTGCCGCTGCCGCATGGGGTGTCGGGAAAGGGTTAGATCCGGGGGAGGGGGGGGGGGAGTTCGGGGAACCGGCATAGACTAGCTGCTTGCATATATATACCTAGACGGATGGGAGCTATGTATTCCACATTGGATAGGAGGGTGATGGTGTGCAGGTGTAGTACTGAACGTAGATATTGACTTGCTATATTTTTTGTTAAATGAAGTGCATTTTTTGTGAGATTGTGTATCCAGTCTTCTAGCCAAACGAGGTTGCTACATTTGGCAACATATTAAGCTCGAAGATAAAATTAATATGCAAGAAACTGACTTCAGTTAGCCACGAGTCATGTGAGGATCTTCAGAAGTCAATATACCACCTCATGTTCTACATTTAATCTACTTGATTAAGAAGAACAAAGGAAACATAATGTGCATGCAATATGAACATCTATAGAAGTGACCACCCGGTGGATGATACGGAGATGTTTAGTACAATAATGACGTGGTTCTGCTTCATTGACTTGTAACACTTATAATGTTAGGTACCAGGTCTATCTATAGCTAGCTCACGATACAAGTCCCGAATTCGGATTACAAATCAAGTCTTGCTGTTCTTGAGGAGGAAGAAAGGAAGGTAGGTGGGGAAAGGGGAAGAAGTTGCCGTCCATCCTGATCCAGCCTGGATGCTGATCCCATCGTCGCTCGGGGTTTAAGTAGCGAGCCGTCAAGCGAGCGGGCTCAGCGGGCCCATTCTGGCCCGATGAATCTTCTGTTGGGCTACACAATCCTCTTGGGCCGGATGTTGACGCGTCTCGGGGTGAAGCCCTCGACTGCCTTGGCGGTACGTGCGCTGACATCCCCTCCTCCTTGAGAACTGGCTTGTCCCCAAGCCAGTAGAGCCAGAAAGCGCTCGCGCATGGACTTGGCATCTTCCCAGGAGGCGTCGATGATGGACGGATCAGACCAGCGCACGAGTACTTTCTCGGGCCGGCCCTGGGGAGTGTTGCGCCAGCGTGTGTCGATGATCTCCACCGGTGACAGTGGTTCCTCAAGTGGAACGGGTAGCTTGTCTTCCATCGTCGTGTTGTTGGAGAGCGCGCGCCGCAGCTGAGAGACATGGAAGACAGGGTGGACCTTGGCGCTGGCGGGAAGCTCGAGTTCGTAGGCGACAGGGTTGACGACGCGGAGGATCTTGTAAGGTATGAAGTAGCGAAAGGAGAGCTTGTGGTTGGTGCGACGCGCCACCGTCGTTTGCAGATAGGGTTGGAGCTTGACGAAGACGGCGTCCCCGACGACGAAGGAGCGATCAGTGCGCTTCTTGTCGGCATGTGCCTTCATGATGTTGTGCGCTCGGTGGAGGTACTCGGCCAGTACTTGCTGCATGTGCTTGCGCTCCGTGAGCCAGTCATTGACGGAGGGAATGGAGCAAGTAGAGGCCGCCTCGATGCCCCAATGACGTGGTTCGTGCCTATACAGAGCAACAGAAGGTGAGGTGCCCAAGGAAGAATGGAAGGAAGAATTGTACCAGAACTCTGCGAGGGCGAGGTACTGGTGCCATTTGCTTGGGCAGGCATGCGTGAAACGCTGCAAGTAGATCTCTAGGCACTGGTTGACTCGCTCCGACTGGCCGTCAGTTTGCGGGTGGTATGGCGTGCTCATATTGAGTTCAGTCCCGATGACCTTGAATAGCTCTTGCCAGAATTTGCTCGTCAACACTAGATCCCTGTCCGATACGATTACTTCGGGAAGTCCATGGAGTTTGTATATGTTTTCCAGGTAGGCATGCGCAACTTTGGCCGCCGTGAATGGGTGGCTCAAGGAGAGGAAGTGCCCGTAGCGGGTGAACATGTCGACAACGATGAGGATACAGTTGTACCTGCCCGAAGAGGGAAGGTCGTCGATGAAGTCCATGGTGACCACTTTCCAGGCGCGGTCATGCACCGAGAGCGGCTCGAGCAGTCCTGGGTAGCTAACACGCTCTAGTTTTGCTTGTTGACAGACGGAGCAGGACTGGACGTACTGGTAGGTTTGTTCCTTCATCTTGGGCCAAGCGAAGAGGCGACACAGGCGGCGATAAGTGACTGGCACGCCAGAATGACCGCCCATGGTGCTGTCGTGAAATGCGCGGAGCATCCTTTGCTGTAGGGCGGGGGAACGCCCAACCAGAGCCGATCGCGGAAGTAGAGCAGTCCGTCATGTGTGGAGAACCTCCCTTTTGGGTCCGGTCATTTAGACAAGTCTTCCAGAATCTTCTGAACCTGGGGGTTGGCATTGTAGCTGGTCGCGATGTTGTTCAGCCAAGCGGGTGTGTAGACTGACACGGCTGACAGAATCTCCTCAGGAGTACGGTGCGAGAGCGCGTCGGCGGCTGTGTTTGAAGACCTGGGGCGATAGCAGATTTTGTAGGGCATCTCGAGCAGTTTGGTGAACGCTTTCTGCTGCCACGGGGTGGACAAATGTTGATCGTCAAGATGCACGAGGCTCCTCTGATAAGTGCGGATGATGAACTCGTCGTTGTGCAGATAGGGACACCACTGCTCCACGGCCATGAGGATGGCCATGCATTCTTTTTCATAGGTGGAGAGGCCGCGGTTCTTGGGGCTGAGAGGTTTGCTCATGTAGGCGATCGGGTGCCCGTCTTGCTGAAGAACAGCTCCAATGTCATAAGCGCATGCATTAGTGTCAATCACGAACTTCTTACTGAAATCTGGAAGTTGCAGTACATGTGCTGATGTGAGCTTCAGTTCCAGAACGTCGAATGCCTTCTGTGTGTCACTTGTCCAGACAAACCGGTGGTTTTTCTTTAGCAAGGTGAACAGAGGTCTTACGATGATCCCAAAGTGTTAGACGAATTTCCTGTAATATCCAGCCAGGCCGAGGAAGCTGTGTACATCTTTGGCGCAATGAGGTACATGCCACTGTTGAATTGTTTGAATCTTGCTGGGGTCGGTGGAAACGCCACGCTCGTCAATCACGTGGCCCAGGTAAGCGATCTGACGCTGCGCGAAGGAGCACTTGGACTGCTTAACTTTCTAACGGTCGTCTCTGAGCAGCTGGAGCATGTGCGCGATGTGTTGGATGTGCTCGGTCAGGGTTTTGCTGAAGATGAGGATATCATCGAAGAAGGACATGACACATTTGCGCATGACTAGCTGCAGAGTAGTGTGCATGCCTTCGTTGAATGTGGTCAGGCCTCCTGCTACTCCGAAGGGCATGACACAGTATTCCCAGTGCCCGGGGTGTGTCTGGAATGCTGTTTTATACTCCTCACCTTCTGCCATTCTTATTTGATGGAATCCCGCACGCAGGTCGAGCTTCGAGAACCATTTTGCACCGGCCAGTTCATCAAGCAATTCATCGATGATTGGGACTAGAAACTTGCCGACCACGGTCATGGAGTTGAGATGATGGTAGGCGACGCATAAGCGCCAAGTGCCGTCCTTTTTCTTGACTAGTAGAGCTGGGGACGAGAAGGGGCTAGAGCTTTTCTGAATTATCCCTGCATCGAGCATTTCTTGAACCTGACGTTCGATCTCTGTCTTCAGTTCGGGTTTGTATCTGTACGGTCTGGAGTTGACAGGTTGCGCGCCCGCCATCAGGGGAATGCGGTGATCGCAGTCGCGGCGAGGCGGCAAGACCCGTGGATCCTCGAAGACGTCGGCGAACTGTTCCAGTAGTCGCAAAATCGCCACGGGAATTGGCGAGTTGTGGTGCTGTTGCTATCAAGAGCGCTGAGGTGCACGATGTGGGCCACTGATCCTTGCTTGCAAGCCTTGAGGAGTTCTGGTGCAGAGATGGCCGAGCATTGGGTTTGGTCTGAAGATGTTGCAGACAATGTCAGTTGGCCGGCTGGAGTTATAACAGTTAAGAACTGCTTGATCCAATCTATATTCATGGGGCTGTGTTGTCGCAGCCAGTCCATGCCGACGATTGCATCATAGGAGCCCAATTTGAAGATCTTGAAGTCTGTCCTGAAATCGTGCCCTTGGGTTGTCCACTAACACTCTGAAATGTAAGTGGTGCAGGTAATTGTGGTACCATTGGCCACGCGCACACGACATGGCCGCGGTAGCGGCTTTGCTCCGGAGAGTTTGGCCGCCAAGGAGCTGTCCACGAATGATGTGGAGCTGCCAGAGTCGACCAACAACAGAATCTCATGGCCTTGCAACCAGGCATGCAACTGCAACACCCCTGGGTCTGACGAGCCATCTTCGTCCTGACGGGACAGTGTGCAGAGATTTTCTTCGTCAGATATCGGTGATGTTGGCGGCGACTCTTGTTGCGCATCGTCTTGGGGAAACATGGCGAGCAACTCTTCCATGATGTGCATTTGCACTGTGGGTGGGCATGTGTGGTCCTTGCCCCACCGTTCGCCGCACTTGAAGCAGAGTCCCTTCGCGCGACGGAAGGCGCGAAGGGCGGCGACCTTGCTGGCTTCAGGCGTTGCGCGTGCGGCATCAGTACCGCGACGATCTTCAAAGACCGATGTTGGAGTAGCAGGTCGACTGAAGAATGGAGGTGGCGACGGGCGACTCGCATGGTTGTGGCCTCGGGGAGTGTTGACGAGACACCTGAACGAGTGCGCACCGTCGGCCACTTCCTCCTGAAGCAGGGCCAGCGAGCATGCCGTGTCTAGGTCCAGTGGACGTTGCACGAGCACCACCGCGCGGATATCCGACCGTAGTCCCTCCATAAAACGTGTCAGGAAAAAATACGGGTGAGTGGACTCTGAAAAAGATATAAGATGATTCATCAAGGTTTTGAAACGCTCGATGAAGACTGCGACTGTGGTAGTTTGTTTGACAGCATAGAATTGTCGGATGAGCATTTGGTGTTTGTCACGCCCGAATCGGGTGCAGAGAAGGGAAGTGAAAGATTCCCAGTCCAGGCCGGCCAATTTCTTCTAGACACACTGCAGCCAGATGCCCGCAGGGCCAGAGAAACTCAAGATGGCCATGGATACACGGTAGGTGTCGTGGACTGTGAACATCTGAAAGTACTGTTCGCAAAGCGTTTTCCATACCTGCGGGTTATTGCCGGTGAACACCGGAAAGTTCATGGATGGTTGTTGACGCAAATTGGTCAGGATGGATGATGATAGGGGAGGAACATGGGCTGGAACGATCGGGAGGGAAGGCATACCCGAGACCGGAGGTTCCGCCAGTGACACCTGGGTCACTGACGATCCCCCTCCGATGAGATCGACGTCGCCGCGGCCATCGGGCCCGTGGAGATCCCCTCACACATGGAGCAGAGGAGCGAGTTGTTGTGGAATCACCGCTCCACTCGGCGGTGGTGGTGTAGGTGCGGTCGCGCGCAGCACCGCGACCGTGGCCTCCAACTTCGCGAATTGAGCCTCGAGATCTGGCTTCCAGTGAAGGAGATCTTCGATCTGCGAGGACTGTGCCTGCAGCTGCTTGAGGACGTGGGCGGAGTCGGCCTTGGCGTCCTGATGGAGCTTGTCGTGGTACTCCTTCAGCGCTGGATCCATGGCGGCGACGAAGGCTTGCCGCACTTGGATTCGCCGGCGGGTTTCAAGGGTTGACGCGGCGGAGGAGTGGTGTTGGTCTCTGATACCAGGATGTTACGTACCAGGTCGATCTATAGCTAGCTTAGGATACGAGTCTCGAATTCGGATTACAAATCAAGTCTCGCTGTTCTTGAGGAGGAAGAAAGGAAGGTAGGTGGGGAAAGGGGAAGAAACCACCGTCCGTCCTGATCCAGCCTAGATGCCGATCCCATCGTCGCTCGGGGTTTAAGTAGCGAGCCGTCAGGCGAGCGGGCTCAGCGGGCCCATTCTGGCCCGACGAATCTTCTGTTGGGCTGCACGATCCTCTTGGGCCGGCTGTTGACGCGTCTCGGGGTGAAGCCTTCGACTGCCTTGGCGGTACGTGCGCTGACATCTAACAAAACAACATAAGCTTCACTGACTTCTAACATAAGATCTCATATCTTGCTCATGTATAGCTTTCTTGATTGGAGACGTTGTTTTTTTCTAAAGTCTTTCCATATAGACAAATTTCTTGCAAAATTTGTTTGGTAATCCAGTTATATAATGATATAATGATATCATCTAAAGGGTGGAAGTAGTATATACTTGAGTATCGAAATGTTATTTAAAAAATATTTAACGAATATGGCTATTAGTTATCCAGGAAAACAGGGTAAAATCATTGTTTTTTCGATTTTATTATATCCAAAAAAAGCAATGAAACCACGGTGGCATACCATCGCTATCAGAATGAAGAAGAGTGTGCCAAGAAAAGGGTGGTGCAACCATGCACTATTCTTTAAAAAGCGAGTTCACCATGTTGTGCCATGTGTACGCTCAAGGGGACGCTGAGCGGAGGCTCACACCATGGTCGGGCCTAATGGCGGCGGCTACTCCATCTGGCATAGCGTACAGTGGCGACCACGAGGCACCTGACCCACTATAGCTTTACCATTTTGAAAAGACAATTGAACTATCTTCGGCCGAAGTAGCTATCCCCATCTTCCACTCATAAATATCGTGCTTATGGTGATGATAGTGGCCCCACGAGCTTGATGCCATCCACCGGCAGCATTTGCATTCTCACACGACAATGACACCAGCAGATTCACACATTCCAACCAGAGTAACCGGGTTGCCATGACCAAGAAAATGTCCATGTCTCAACTTTGTGGGGAATCCCAAAGATAACAAAAATCTAGGAAGTATGCCTCCTTCGATTTTGGGATCGACCATTCTGCTGTGCGGCAATGCAGTATCAATTAGGGCTGCACACAACTGGGCACATCGATGTGCGCAGGTGCAGCGAGCAAATCATTGATCGTGTGGTTGAGTGTTTGAAACAATCATGCATGTCCACGCTGTGCTGCCAAGGGAAACTTTGGTTTACTCTGGCTTCAATAATCTCTCGCCATCACTCTACATGATGTGCATAACAGACTAGATGCGCCACATGGGATCCAGTTGGTACAAGCTGATCTGTTCCTAATGCCTCCAAAAATCTAACAAGTTTATGACAGTTTGCATGTGTGTCATGACACATGTTACGTATTTCCCTCCATTCGAATGCGACGAAATGAAAAAAAGGGAGAATTTTCTTGAGCAGTACTATCCATGGTATAACAATCACACTTGGGAGAAATGGTGTATATGTGACTTTGTTTTAATATTCTTCTGGCTAGCTAAATAATCATTGTGATGGCCGTGGTGAATGGGAACTACTCTAGCTAGCTGATCACTATAAGTCTCGGTGGAGGGGAGCTATATATATATGCACCCACCACTGATGGGGGTAGGAAGATATTAAGTTATAATAACTCAGTGTAGAGGTGAAGGGTGTGTAAGCACTGAAAATGAGTTATAAAGCTGTGGCACTTCTTTCATAAATTACTAGTGGTTTGGATGAATTTATACATTCACTCATCCAATTAAGTGATAATAACTCATGACAAGGTGAACAGTGACAACATTAAAATGAGTAATCATCTTGCTATCCTTCTATAAAATCATACAAGTTTGGATGAATTTTATGGTGGTAGCTGCCTGGTGTGATCTGAAACGGTTTGCTCGCCCAATGAATATGGAGGCCTTAGCTAGGTGCATATTTTGCTTCTCCTCAATCAAGTTTTGAGAGTGTGCTGGAAGTGGTTGGAGAAGGTGGGGGATGATAATCCATGGGCTGGGCTTTCTATTTCTGTCACGCAGGAAGCGGAAGCAATGTTGCATGCTGGCTTTTGATGCACGCTGGGAAAGGTGAGACATTGCTCTTCTGGTCAGATTCTGGCTCCACGGTCATAGTATGGCGCAGCTCACTCCAAATTTGATGAATTTCCTGAAGCTTGTTGCTCATTCTTGTACTGTTGCGGAAGTACTCGGCCAAATCTACTTACATTACATTCTACCTCGTATGTCATCACATGTGCTCATGAGCTTTGGAGGTCTTGGGAACCCCTCGAGTTGAAGGTCTTTGTCTGGCTTACCCTATGCAACCGTCTCAAGACCATAGACAAACTCACGACGAGGTAGTTTTAGCATCCTCCATGCTGCCCTCTTTGCGCTCAGGAGCTGGAGAGCCTACAACACATTCTCCTAGGTTGTACCTTCACTCGAGAGGTCTAGTACCATGTTCTCCTCATCGTGTATCTATACCCTTCTACTCCTATTAGCCACAAGGACCTTGCTAAATAGTAGTCCAATCTCTCCATTGTGGTTCTGACGCGTAGCCGCCCGCTGGTAAACTCCTTCATGATCCTAACGTCTCGGTTCATTTGGTTGGATCAAAATATTGTGTATTCGATAAGGCAGCGACCTTGCCCTTGTCGGTTGTCCACAAAATTCAGGCAGAGTTGTCGATGTGGAAGCTTGTTCGTACGGGCACGGTGGGAGTCCAGGAATCTTTTTTACCCTATCTTGCTTGAGCAATCGTTTGTGATTGGATCCTAGCCATGTAAATATGTTTGTCACTCTGGGTTTTATTCTCCCCATCTTAATACAAAACACACACAATCATCTGTTCTCGAAAAAAGATTTGGATAGTTTTTACATCCATACATCCATAAATGCCAATGGTCAGGATGGGCTCATTGCCCGCGCGCGAGATGGCAGCCCCCTACGGTAAACTTGATGTCATTAGCCATTTGTTCTGGTGTCCACAACATCCGCTCTCTCTGCTTGCTCTCTCGTAAGAGTGGTTGGGTAACCTCGAAGTATAAGGGTGAAGTAACTTAGCAATAAGTATTTTCCTCAGTAGAAAACATAGGTTTATCGAACCAGAAAGAGTTCATCCAACAAACAAAGTCACTAGTGCCTGCACATAAAACACAAAGCAAGCTTGTCCCCAACACGTCAAAGGTTGTCAAGCTTCTGATCTTGCTTGTTACAAGATTAAATTGCACGGTATGATAGAAATTGACAGATAGATAAAATAAAAGAAACGGTACAACATGGTAAAGTGTTTTTGATGAGGTTTTTACTAAAGCAAAGTAGACCTCCGGGGCCATAGGTTCACTAGTTGCATCTCTTCAACCATAACGGTATAGTGGCGTAAACAAACTAAAGTTGAATAACGATTGAATTGTAATATTTATATTTATGATTATGATCAGTCATGGTATAACCTCATATAGTCATTACGTCCGTGATATGGCGTGTTGGGCCGTGCTCCTTGTTCGCGTGAATGAAAACTGGTGCGGGCGGACGAAATGCGTCGGCCCTTGTACATGCCATTAAATTAGGGAGCATAGTGGAGTAAAAGATATATATTTTAGAGTTTGCATAGGGCCTCAGATCTTTTTGTCGGCTCGGCACTGCCCCTGCAACCGAATAAGACTAGCTCTTGGCTTCCTAGTTTGTGTGAGATTTGATGGGTCGTGGACTCGTGGTAGTTAGTGAGGCTAGCAATGCAAATTGCCTGGTGCGACAGACGTGATATGCTCGATCTGGTTTGACCCAAGCAGCAACCGAAAATATTTCTTTTGACGGCTCGCCACTTGACAATATGAAATACAATTCTCCCAGCAAGAAAATGATACTAGGATGTAAGACATGTTTAGCAGACCATGTTTGGAGGATCTCCTCTGGAATACATGGGAAACGAATCAAACTACCATACTTTTTCTTCAGGGAAAAAGAATCAAACCATCATACTAGCTTGCTCTTGGAAGCATCCTAGTAAGAACAACGCCCACCATACTCTGTTAATCTATGGTTGCTTTGATTAGTTAATGCAACCGAAAGCCAAAAAGTTATATTTCACGTTGTCAGTTGTTGTTTGGGTTTACTCGCACCAACATCTAATGCTTGCAAACGACTGTAGAAAATGATATCGACAAATGTAATAACGTCTAGGCAGCGCCCACTTCTCATCTGCTGAAGCATGTAAACTGAAGCTGAGAAGAATGCAGAAGCCGAACTTGGACGAGCAGCTCCTGCTAGAACCCGTGGAGAGGAGCGATCATGTGGCGGTGTTGGAGGAGGCGAAGCCACTGCTGCGGCTGGCCGGGCCGCTGGCGGAGGGCGGCATCCTCCGGTCCGCGCTGCAGCTGGTGTCCGTGATGTTCGTGGGCCACCTCGGCGAGCTTCTCCTCGCCGGCGCCTCGCTCGCGAACCTGACCGGCCTCAGCTTGCTGGTGGGCATGTCGAGCTCCCTGGACACGCTGTGCGGGCAGGCGTTCGGCGCGCGGCAATACCACCTCGGCTTCTACAAGCAACGGGCGATGGTGTTACTGGCGCTCGCCTGCGTCCCCATTGCTCCCGTCTGGGCCAGAACCGCCAAGATCCTCCTGCTCCTCGGCCAGGACGAGACCATCCTAATCACTGCGCCTACGCGCGGTGGCTCCTCCGGGCCCTTGTCCCGTACGTCCCTCTCGTGTGCCACATCCGCTTCCTGCAGTCGTGGTGCCCGTCATGGTCAGCTCCGCCGTCACGGCGCTGAATCACATCCTCATCTGCTGGGCAAGAGGGTTGGTTGCAATTTCTGGTTCACATATCTCCTTGATAAAAATATCTATGTCAACTTGATGGGCATAATTGTCATAAATACGAAATGTAACAAATAGTTATAAATGAGAATATACCACATCCGAATCATAAACCGGACGAGGGCCGACGGGGACGCATATCAAAACAATACCACTATGTATAACAAACAACATACGGGTAAGAAAAATTATACAAGTAACTATCTAAATCACACGAACATGATTTTTTTATATAAAAGGGATAAGAATAAGAGGCTCACCAAGGTGGTGCTGGCGACGGGACGGTGTGGGCGACCGACGGTGGTTAGGACTGGGACAAGAAGGTACTAAGTAAACCACACCTACATATGCAAACTTAGAAGTTAATTTGAGCTCAAATTGCATATAAATCAAATAAACTACCACATATAATTACTCCCAAACTAATACCCACAAAATCATTATACTTATAGAGCATTGCAAAAGCTAATCTACCAATGAGAGATGAAAGGACAAAGTTGCTAACCTTTGTGAACACTTGGATGGATGGGGTGCCTTCAAATCTTGGACATATTTTGGCAAAAATGGAGGTGAGCTCGAGCAAGAGGGGAAGAAACAGAGGAGAGAAAAGGGAAAAAACAAAGGGCTTCGGCTCGGGCTGGATGAAGCACTATATATAGTGATTTCTTTAGTCCCAGTTGGTTATACAAACCGAGACTAAAGGTGCACCTCTATCCCGGTTTGTAACACGAACCGGGACTAAATGTGCTCGTGGGTGCCAAGCCTGACACAAGCCTGCCACCATCCTTTTAGTCCTGGTTTGTGGCACGAGCAGGGACTACATGCACGCCACGAACCGGGACTAATGATGCCCGCCCCCTAGCCATTGGAATCGGGACTAATGGTCACATTAGTACCGGGCCGTTATCAAATCGGGACTAATGAGGCTCACGTAAAGTCGTTTTTCTACTAGTGATACATGATTGCTGCCTTGAATATCGACATAACTCTGCGCTTTTCTATCAATTGCCCAACAGTAATTTGTTTACCCACCGTATGTTTTTTGTTCGGGAGAGAAGCCTCTAGTGAAAACTATGGCCCCCGAGTCTACTTTTATCACATATAAAATCCAACAATACCTTGCGGCAATTTACTTGCCGTTATTTTATTTTGTATTTTACTTTATCTATCTGTCACTACGAGATTTGATCCTTGCAAACAATAGTTGTGTATTCGATAATGCAACGGCCTTTCCCTTGTCGGTAGCTCACAAAATTCGTGCGGAGTTGTCGATGTGGAAGCTTGCTCATGCATGCACGGTGGGAGTCCAGGGATCTTTTTTACCCTATCTTGGTGAACTTGAGAAATCACTTGTGATTGGATCCTAGCCATCTAAATATGTTTGTCACTCTGGTTTTTGTTCTCCCCATCTCAATACAAAAAGCATATGTGGTCACGTGTTTTTGAAAAAAGATTGGATAGTTTTTAGATCCATCCACCTTACTAAATGAGCTTCTGTCATGGAAAAAGAGTAAGACAACCAAGACATGCCTGCGGTCAGGATGGGCTCATTGTCAGCGCGTGAGACGGCAGCCCCCTACGGAAAACATGATGTCCTTGGCCATTTTGTTCCGGTTTCCACAACATCTGCACTTTTTGTTCTCCCATAAGAGCAGTTTAGTAATCACAAAGTATAAGAGTGAAGTAACCTAGCAATAAGTATATCCCTCAGTAGAGAATCTAGGTTTATCGAACCAGGAATAGTTCTTCCAACAAACAAAGTCACAAGTGCCAGCACATAAAACACAAAACAAATTTGTCCCCAACACGTCAAGAACGTTGTCAAGCTTCTTGCCTTGCTAGTTACAAGATTAAATTGCACGGTATAGTAGAAATTGATAGATGGATAAAATAAAAGAAACGGTGTAGCAAGGTAAAGTATGTTTTATGAGGTTTTCAGTAAAGCAAAGTAGACCCTCAGGCCATAGGTTCACTAGTGGCATCTCTTCAAGCATAAATGTGTAGTGTGGTAAACAAATTAAAGTTGAACAGCGATTAAATTATTATATATATATATATATATATATATATATATATATATATATATATATATATATATATATATATATATATGGATATGATCATTCATCGTATAATATCATGTAGTCATTACGTCCATAACGCGTTGGGCTGTCTTGTTTGTCCACGTGGACGAAAACTGGCTCGGGCGGACAAAATGTGTTGGGCCCTTGGACTTGCAATTAAATTAGGACCATAGTGGAGTAAAAGACACAATATGTATTTTAGAGTTTGCATAGGGCCTAAGATCTTTTTGCCGGCTCGGCACTGCACCTACAACCGAAGAAGAGTTACTCTCGGCTTCTTAGTCTGTGTGAGATTTGATGGGGTCGTGGACTCGTGTTAGCTAGTGAGGTTAGCAATGTGAACTTCCTGGTGCGACACACGTAATACGCTCGATATGAATAACTGGGAGGCACCCCAAACCCTAGCCGCCACCGTCACAGATCTCTCGTTCCACCTCTTCACCGCCGTCGGAGGACGCTGCAGGCGAAGCGGCCGACGATGGCGGTGGGGACCTTGCTCGCGGCATGGGTGGCCCGCAGGCATGGCGGTGAGCTTCTCAGGGACAGCGACGTTGGCACAACGGCGTTGGTGATCAGATCTGACATGGACAGCTCTGGCTGTCCGCTTCATCGTCGGCAGGGTCATGGGTTCTTGGGCGCGGCGCAGCGAGCATGTGTGGCGGCTGTTCTTCAGATCTGCTGGGAGTTGCGCTGGCCTGCACGGCAGAGGATGGCGGCGGCGATCCTCGGCTTCTGCAGTGCTACTGGTCCGGGCGTGTGGTTCCTACGCTCCAGATCCGTGCTGGCGGGGTGTGCATGGACCGCAGTGGCTGGATCTAGGCAAGGGCACAAGGCGGGCTGGACGTGGAGTTGTTGCTGTTGATGGTTGTTCCGGTCTAGTACACATCCACCTCCTGGAATTCACGCGAGTGCTATCTGAAGGCTAGCTTTGCACTTCAGTGCATCGGGCTAGCAGAATCTTCGCCGTCCTCTTGAACTGCATGACACCTGAAGAAATTGGTTCAGCCCTGTGTTGCTCTTCGTGACTCGAGCGGTGCGTGCATGCTGACGCCCCCAGCCCCCTCTCCTCCATGCATCCTGTCCTCGTCGCTAACTGTGTTCGTTGGGCAAAGCCCTCGCGGTGGTTGGCGGCAGGCTGCCGCATTGACGACGTTCACCATGGTTGCACATGGGAAAGAAGCGTCGGTTCTGGTGGGTCTGTGTACCGCGTTGGTGACCTCGCTATGAATTGCAGGGGCCATCGGAAGGTTCTTGTGAGGGTTTCACTCTGTAGACCCGGTGGTTGGCTTTGGCGATGAAAGACAAACTATGGACGATGGCTTGGTGCAAAGGGGAGGTTGTGTAGCCGCGGCGATTACACATCACATTGCATGTAGCTATTGGGATCGAGAAAAAGTGGTGGCGACAACAAATGGCCGACGTTAATGGTGGTGCTACTTGAGCACCCGGTCTTGAGCTCTGGGGTGAAAGCCTAGGTTTGACCCGAGTTGGTTATATCTGGCAATGGCGATGTTTTTACGTCGTTACCTTGTTGAAGGCATTGCTCGGATATGCTTAGACGGGTTCTTTAGGGTGAAAACCTAGATTCTGGTCTTAGGTGGTTGGATCCGGTAATGGCGGCGCTTGAGCACCACTCCCTTCCCGAAGGCGTTGCTGTTGAAGAACCTCCTCGTTCATGTGGTGTCATGAGAAGGTTGGTGCAGATATGGTCATTGTTTTAGTTTATTGATCGTGGATCTAATCGGTTTTTTTCTCGCCGTGCATAGCTTTGGTCTTATATGACCTTGCTATTTGTTGGCGTGTTTTATGTGTGTGTGTGTCGGTGTTGGCTGTGTGCATCCTAATTACGCAGAGGCCGGGTGTGTGTTCATTATGTTTGTATCCTCTTGATGCTCCATTTTAAGCAATAAAATGCACCCTCTATCGAAAATGAATAACTCATGCAGCAACCGACAATATTTCATTCGATGGCTCACCACTTCACAATATGAAATACAACTCTCCCAGTAAGAAAATGATACTAGTATGTAGCACATGTTTAGCAGACTTCGTTTGGAGGATCTCCCCTGGAATACATGGAAAAAGAATCAGACCACCATGAGCTTGCTCTTGGAAGCATTCTAGTAAGAACAACACTCACCATACTCTGTGAATCTATGACTTACTTTGATTAGTTAATTCCAGCGAAAGCCAAAGTGGCTACCAAGTTGCATTCCGCGTTGTCCTTTTTTTCCAGGGAAAGTTACATTTCACATTGTCTGTTGTTGTTTGGGTTTATTTGCACCAACATCTAATGCTTGGAAACAACTGTAGAAAATGATCTCCACAAATGTAACAATGTCTACGTAGTGCCCAGTTCTCATCTGCTGAAGCTAGCTAGTAAACTAGAGCTCACAAGAATGCAGAAGCCAAGCGTGGACGAGCAGCCTCTGCTCGGACCCGTGGAGAGGAGCGAGCATGTGGCGGCGTTGGAGGAGGCGAAGCGACTGCTGCGGCTGGCCGGGCCTCTGGCAGCGGGCGGCATCCTCCGGTCCGCGCTCCAGCTGGTGTCCGTGATGTTCGTGGGCCACCTTGGTGAGCTTCCCCTCGCCGGAGCCTCGCTCGCCACCTCCCTCGCGAACGTCACCGGCTTCAGCTTGCTGGTGGGCATGTCGAGCGCCCTGGACACGCTGTGCGGACAGGCGTTCGGCGCACGGCAGTACCACCTCCTCGGCCTCTACAAGCAACGGGCGATGGTAGTGCTGGCGCTCGCCTGCGTCCCCATCGCCCTCGTCTGGTCCAACACCACCCGGATCCTCCTGCTCCTCGGCCAGGACCCGGCCATCGCTGCAGAGGCCGGCTCCTACGCGCGGTGGCTCCTCCCGGCCCTCGTCCCGTACGTCCCTCTTGTGTGCCACATCCGGTTCTTGCAGACGCAGAGCATCGTCGTGCCGGTCATGGTCAGCTCCGCCGTCACGGCACTGAACCACATCCTCATCTGCTGGGCGCTGGTGCACAAGTTGGGCATGGGGAGCAAAGGCGCGGCGCTGGCCAGCACCGTCTCCTACTCCACGAACCTGGCCATACTGTGCCTGTACACGAGGCTCTCCAGCGCCTGCAAGAGGACGTGGACTGGGTTCTCCATGGAGGCCTTCAAGGAGCTGCGCCAGTTCGCCGAGCTCGCCGTGCCGTCCGCCATGATGGTTTGGTGAGACGAGTCTTCCTGTTGTATCATCTCAACGTATGCATTTTAATTTGGGAAATGAGAAATTACTTATTTTTTGAAATGTGCAGCTTGGAATGGTGGTCGTTTGAACTGCTTGTGCTGCTGTCTGGTCTTCTGCCTAATCCTAAGCTCGAAACCTCGGTATTGTCGATATGGTAATCGAATCAAGACCACTTTTTGCAATACACAATTCACCAATTTATCTTTTCTAAGTTGTTCATTACTGGATTCTGCAGTCTTAATACGGGCGCTCTTATGTTCACGGTGCCATCCGGTCTCTGCGCAGCCATAAGGTGCCGTGAAACTCACAAACAAAATGTGGAATGCTGTATACATATATGCTAATTGGTGTCTCTACTTTTCCTGCATATAAAATACAGCACACGCGTTTCCAACGAACTTGGTGCTGGTAGGCCTCAGGTAGCGAGGCTGGCAACTAGAGTGGTCATATGCATGGCCATGTTTGCAGGCTCAGTAATCTCCATCACAATGATTTTGCTACGCAAATCTTGGGGTTACATGTACAGCAACGAGGAGGAAGTCGTTACATATATTGCCAGGATGATACCTGTCCTCGGGGTATCTTTCTTCATTGACGGAATCCACACTTCTCTTTCAGGTATCATGTGTGAAATTCCCACATTTCCACGTATTTACTACAACCGGGAACATTATGACATGATTTTTTCTCTGGACATCACAGGTGTGCTATATGGATGTGGTGAGCAGAAGATTGGTGCACGGGTTAATCTCGCCGCGTTCTACTTGGCAGGCATCCCCTTGGCTGTGTTGCTTGCATTCATCCTGCATTTGAATGGAATGGTATGTGCTATATGCCAGCATGAATTTAACATTTCACTGCCCACATGAATAGAGCATGCCTGAAATAACGAAAATGTTGTGGTTCCAATAGGGGCTTTGGCTTGGCATCGTTTGCGGCAGCCTCACTAAGCTTGTGTTGCTTGTGTGGATCGTACATTCCATAAACTGGGAGAATGAGGTAAAAGCTTGCAATTTGCACAGCACCATAAAATTTTCCTCTGGACAGCAATACTTGACCCCTCTTTATTTGATTTCAGTCAATTAAAGCAAAAGACATGGTGCTAGAAACTTCTCCCGGTTGCATGAAGAACCTTTCGGCGGACCGGAAACTGATTAGTATTGTTATATTTGTATCTAGGCCATTCTCCCATTTTGAAAAAAAAATTGTATGCACATTTAGGGATGTATATTACATATGGGTGTGTCTAGGGCACATCTAGATGTGCTCTAGTTATTGCACATCTAAGTGAGTGAATCAAGTATAAAGAGAAAAAGAAAAAAGAGAAAGAAAATATTCACACGAATCTCAATGTAAGATCAATGGCATATAATTTAGATGTGCAATACTTATAGCACATCTAGATGTGCTTTAGCAAAACTAATCTATAAACTTTCATGATGAAATACATCCTGCCATGTGGTAAACAAAAAAATCATGATGTTTTTTGTTCTAAATCAAAATGTATGTTATCATGAAAATTTTCAGAGATGATGTATACAACACTATATAGTGTGTATGTTTCAGATTTTTTTGAAACTTTAGAGTTGACTCTTGAAATTTTCAAGTTCTATCTAGCTCCGTATCAAAATCCACACATCGTTTATTGTCTATCGAGTGTTTCATTCGCGTGGAATATATACTTGTAGTTGGATGTGCAGAACGTTTTTTATGGAGGAATCACATAATGTCACAAGCCGATAGTTCAACAATTTTTGTTACTGAAGCTTAGATCAACAAGCAATTGAAATAGACCAACATGCAGATTCAAGATACAAGAAGTGACTCCCTCCATCTCATAATGTAAGATCTGGGACAGAGGGACTACTTTTTTGATTAACAAATACAAGAACATAATTTCTTTTTGATAAAAACAAGAACTTAATTCCAAGTTCTAGAAATTATAATAATTTTAATTACCAATTTGATCGCCTCAACTAATTAAGTAATAGTATTTGTTTTTACGAAGAATGGATTTTATTGACTCAAAATGAAGCATCGTGGGGATACAAACCAAATGACCAGTATGCGCGCGCGCACACACACAGTCCGTCATCAACACTATTGAATTCCGTGGCCTGTCCAGCTCAATCAACTTCCATCATGACTGGAGCAATGCATTTAGTTCTACAACACATTATTTATCGCTGGCGACCCCAAAGACTCCATTGCATGGGAGATGGAGTGGATGACAGAGACGAGTAGAATCCAAACCTCTGTATACAACTTTATGAGGTGCTTAAATTTTCCTAGCCCCGACATAAGTAGATATGAAATGCGGTTGCGGATGCTGAATGAAGTGACTCTGAGGAAGTAAGCCTACTCATGGACCTGGCCAAAGTTGGTGATGTAGTTGCAGAATTGTCTCGCATTACAGACATGGAATTGTTTAATCTCGCTTTCAATTCGATCATGTCCATGATGCTGTGCCCGAAGAGAGACAAACACAATGCAATTGAAGGTGTTATGAGGAATTTGCTTGTTCATCTCGCAAGCAAAAAAACCTTTGATCTTGTAGATTTCATCATTTCAAAATTGATGCTTTGTGCCTCAGATCCATTTATTCCAAAGCCTTTTGGACCAGGGATTCAATTTTTTGTCGACGTAGATCTCCAACGGCCATACAAGACTGACTCCAGCCTTGAGTATCTCCTTACACCTGTTCGAGGTCCTCCACCTACTCGCAGCATGGATAAAGGAAAAGTTATCGTGGACACCAGTAAAGCCCATCAAATAGTGTGAGGAACGGTCTACAACACTTCACCTTAGGGCATGTACAATGGTTGATAAAATAGTTTTATCTTAAGTCTTGCATGTAATTTAGAGATGACAAAAAAATTGTCTACAATAGGTCATCTCTTAGCTCTATCTTTAAAAAATAGTTATTTCTAAAAAGGTGATGAGACATATTGTATTTAAGAGAAGACAAACATTTTCTCATTAGTTCTCTCTCCTTCACCTTATTATTTATTCTGCGTGACACTCCTAAGATAGCACCATTGTACATGCCCTCGTAATTGAGGGCCCTAACTTTAAAGATGCAAAGTGGTGGTCAAGAAAGAGGACGAAAACAAACGGAAAAGAAAGGGCGGGTAAAAACTGGCGGTAGAGAAACACGGCAAGAATTAGTGAGAAAGACAGGGGAAAGAACTAAAATATAATAAATAAACACAAATGAAAGGGAAAAGGGAAAATATTTGTGCACTAAAAATGGAAGAATATTCCGGTAGAGTCTAGATATATCCATTCTATCCATTTCCGTAACAAGTAATTTGGGACGAAAAGAGTGTTTATTACCGGGTGCTCGGCAAATGTCGACCATATATAATTTAAAAAGTGCAAAAATAGGCTGAGGACTTTTCAATGAACACTCGACATACAACGCCCGCCTTCATGGAGTTGTTAAAGGCAATGGGTAGGTAGACGTGGCACCGGGTTTGCGGTGCCCTCTGTGTTTTACGAGTGTCTTTCGCGTCCTTTGCTGAGCAATCTCTATATGGCG
>NC_041392.1:700961149-700979696 GCF_002162155.2 Triticum dicoccoides | reverse complement strand
CTTTTTCTTTGGACACTCCGCAAACAACGTATATGCGAGTGCCCATGAGTTTACAATCGGCAAACGGCCAACCACTGAGAAACTTGACCGTTTTTATGTAGATCATGGTGCTAGTTCGATAATGTTCAAGTAACTGAAAACGGAATTTAGAAAGTACACTGTCTGTAAAGAAATGTAAGAGTGTTTAGATCATCAAAATAGTGATCTAAATGCTCTTATATTTCTTTACGAAGGGAGTAGGTGACAGTGAAATAGCAAATTAATTTAATAATGTTCAATTTATCAACTATGACTTTAAAAGTAGGCGGCATAGACGCAGATTTTCTTTTCTAATGTTGATTCTGCCCTTTAGCCATCTTCGCACTTGATCCCAGCTTCTTCGTCCATGCCGTCATCTCATCCTCACGTTTGATATTTGTTTCCAAAGGGCTTCATAAAAAGCCTTGGCGTATTCTTGCTCCTAAACACTTCTCTTCTTCGTTTGAGTTCATCTTTTTATCATCCAGTTTTCATCCGCTTCTACTTCTCCACAAGTCTGTTTTGTAAAATCCATTCTTTTTGTGATCATCCATGGGGGAAAGTCTTTCGACCCTGAACCACCGCTCGTGCCAAACTGATGTGCACCAGGAGGCAATAATATTCCAACGTCAAACTCTGTCTCTGCTGGGCGACACGGAACTGCATCTGCTGCATCAACAATATTATTTGCTTTGTGCCACTACCGCAGCCTCATGAACTCTGGAGCGGCCAGGCCCTCCACCCTTTGGATCTGCGCCTGCAATGGCAGCAGCTCCTCCATCCGCTGTTGCATGTCCTAAAACTTCTCAATCTGCCTATGCTACCGTGCGCCATTGCCATCGTCGCCAGCAGCTTCGTCAGTCATGATCGTGGCAGCGTTTTCTACGACCAGTTCACCGCAACAGTGCTCGCAGTGGAAGCCCTCGTAGTCGTCGGTGATAAGTCTCAGGGCGTCCAATGCCGAGTACTTTCTCCCGCAGTCAGGGAAAGGTACTACTGGATCGTGGCTCTGCTATCTGCCGGCAGCTCGTCCCTGATCTTCTTCCTCATGTCGTGTATCCGGTACCTGACGGCATCGCAGGCCTGAGCGTAGTCTAGGCAGCAGTAGGATTTTAGGTGCAGCTTCTCCTTCTCCTTCTCGTCACCTTCCTTGGCACAATCATCAGCAGCGGCGGCTGGTTCTGCTGGCGCTGGCCCCTTCTGGTGTCCCTCGATACTATCTTATATTCCTCGAGGTAGCGGAGGACGCGGCGGAGCGGCCTGCGCTGCATCCTTATAGATGCGGCCAAATCGTCCTCTTTGACCCACTGCCCGTTCTGTCTGTGTTGACACCAAATTTTGGCACGATCAAAAACTTAATTAAGATGGCTTCAAATGGAAAAGTGCTCAAACTAAGAAAGTTCCGTATCGTCAAAAGATGAAACTTTGATGTTTGGGCCATCGCCATCCGATCTCATCTCGAAAGCCGAAGTTGTGTTTGAAATACCGAGATTTTGTATTCAGAACACTATTCTACTGATTACGCTCCCAAAACTGCCTTGTATGGAAAAATAATCTACCCGGATTATTTTCGTCTCGTCGAAACGATCGATTTTGATATATAAATCGTCTCCATCCGAGTTCGTACGCAAAAGTTAAAGCTATCGGAGTGCAGTCCTCTCATGAAGCGTGATGTGGCGCGCCCCACCAGACCTATGTCTGATGGGTAGGGCGAGCGAACAGGTGTTTTGCGTGACCGTTTTGGCCCATAAGATGGCGTCATATCAAAAAACGTTCAACATGAAAGTTGTTCGTCTCGTCGAAACGATCATGATTGCTTTTGGACTCGTTTCCATCCGAGGTTGTTTACCACCACAAAAATGATCCGCAAGGTGCAGCCAGTTTAAACCGAACAATTTTGGAAAGTTTGGACAAAAGCAATCCGAATTTGACTAGGGTTTTGGACGTGAATCCAAGCCTTTTTCTTGCACGGGAAGTCCAGCCGCCTGATATATATCTAAGGGGTGACGGCCGATTGAACAACACACAATCGATCAAATCATCTACCACTTTTTATCTTTTATCTTTTCTCCTTAACCCTAGTTTTCTTCTTCCTTGTTCTTCGTCTGTTCTTCTTGTTGCACGGCGGCGAACCTCGAGGCCCTAGGGGTGATTAGGTCGACCTAGGGCAGCCCATAGCCGCCGCCTGCCTTGACGGGGTCCCTCCCGGGCGCGTGGGGTTTTGGATCATCAAAAGCGCCCGCCGGATTGCTTGCGTACCGCGCTTCCGGACGGGTCTCCTTCGACGTGAGCTGCGGTGCATCACCCTCGGCGTTCGAGGTACACGGTGACGTGTTCGTGTGCGAACACACTTTTTGGCGACTCCGCTGGGGACGAAGCTTTGAACGGTCTCCAACCCGTTATTGCTACAAAGAGATCGTCATCAAGTTGCTGCAATCTACAAGGGTAATATGAATACCCAATTCCCCTTTGTTGATGTAAATAATCCATATGTTGTTGCTAGATCACCTAATGAGCATAATGTATCGGCTAGCCCTAATTTTATCAATCATGCATGTAATTATGCGCAAGGGCCGATGCAAAACAATCTTCATGCTTCAAATTCTTACGATTTTAGCAACGTACAACATATGTATCCAAACTCCCATGCATCAGCAACGCCACAAATCCATATGTCGATGAACAACATGATGGGTTTGGCTAATCAATTTGAAACACCGCATGTTAAAATTTACAATAGTATACAAGAAAGTATTTCACCTTTTTATTCATCGGCAACTAATTTGCAATATGCGAATCCAACCTTGCCGATGGATGGGAGAATTGGCCATGCTACCACTAGCTATTCGGCCAGTTACACCTCATGTTAGTAATTTTTCAGCACCATATGCAATTGTAGATGTTCATAATTCGGCCCCGCATCTTCATGGTTGCAGCTGAATAAGTGAAAATTTAACAAGAACACATGTGCCGTCATCAAATACTGTAGCATATAATGCATACTCTACGCAATTCAACAATTTCGGCAACACTCACGAATCATTGCCGAAAGAATATGAAAGTATTGTGGGGCAATCCCTTCCAGAAGCGGTTGTGGCTGCATTAAAAAAGAGCTTGGCCCAAAACAAGAGAATTAGTGCTCTTTGTCTTGAACAATATGAGAAGGGGTTGTTTCCTGATTATGCTGCAATAAAGGCTAGAGTTTTGCAGGAAGATGAAACTTCATCAATTGATAGTATTGGTGAGAGAGCATATGGTTATACAGCAGTGCATACACCTCCACCTAGTACCGCAACATATAATACACCCCCTACACAATTGCAAAATTTCAGCAACACTAACACTTCATTGCCTAAAGATCCTAAAAGCATTGGGGGGCAAAGTGATCTAGAGCGGGATGAAATTGAGAGGGGAGTTAAAGCTTTGCGCGATAGAGTGCAAGTACTTCGCCAAGAGAGAATTGATAAGGAATTGGCTCGAAGAAAAGAAGCCTTGCCAATTGATATAACCGATGTAAAGAAAGATGATTCAGAACATGAAAGTGCTTCAGCTGAAAAAGCCGAATCAAGAAGTATATATTCTGAACCCATCAAATCCAACGAGGCAAGCATCACTAAGAAAGGGCATGGCAAGCATAGGAAAACAATGGTGCTTGATTTTTCTGAAGTTAATGAAACCTACTTCCTACCCTATGAGTTTCGTGCTATAGAAATTGATGAGCTTCAAGAACAAGAACAAGTGGCAGAACAAAGTACGACCGACAAAAATCTTCAGTATAATGATGCACGGAATCAAGAAAAAGATGATGAAGAGGCGTTGGGGATCCATCCAAAGGTGGATGAATATATTGTTCAAGTCACACCACCATCATGCTCTCTCAACATATTTGAAGAGGTACGTTTAGCAAGTAATTTACCTATTTTCAGATTTGGTCAAAACTTTATTGCTGATACATCTATTAGAAAAATCCTCTTAAGTAATGTTGAAAGATCAATGAAGAAGGGTAATTTACTTGTTAGCAATAAAATCGTTATAGAATATATCGGTCAACCCATTGCACCATTTATAAAGACCGATAATGACTTACTGTTGCAGCCAAAGCTTTCCCTGTTGCTGTATTTAAAGTTCGTATCTACATGGGTAGCTTTGCTTGTTTCATACTTGGCTTACTCTTAGTCTCAATTGAGGCATGCATGTTCTAACTATTTTTGTTTCAGAAACTTAAAGCCAAGGTTAGATTCTTTTCAGAAAACCGATGCTAGTATAACATCTTATCCAATGACATCGGTAAGAGAATGCAAAATAATACTCATAGCCGAATGGGGTGATACAAAATCTGAACCATTCGTTTGCTTAACTCCAAAGCCGTTCTCACAGCAAGATCGGCTAGAAAATAAAAAGTTTACCTTCAGTTCAAGCATGTGTGATCAAATATTTGATTTGTTACTGAAAAATAATTACATAAGAATTCTTGATCACCATGTCAAGCCATCAATTCAAGGAAGAATGTATTGTAGGTTGCATTATTCGTTCAAACATAATTTTGAGGATTGCAATATGTTTCGTCAAATAGTTAAATCGGCCATTGATAAAGGACGATTGAGAATTGTTGAAACACCAAAGGATGACCAGTCTATTCCGATTGGTCTTGATGGCAAAAGGTTTTTGCATTGACTACTTCAAGCCGATCCATCTAAAGAGAAGGTAAAAACTGCAGGTGACGGGATCAAGCTTTCAAATAAAGAAGTTGTTGAAGCGCACAATGAACATAAACTTGAGGGCGAGAATTCCATCGAAGCTACAATGAAGACGCCAAGGACTGGGGGGCAACAAGCAAATCCAATGATCAAGGAAATCAAACCAAAAGAAAACAAAGGCCGAAATAAGCGCAAGTGTAAGAGATCAAAAATCACCTTTGCTGAACTATTGGATAAATATAAAAGGAAGAGTGAAGATAAGAATACTCACCGGCCAAATCATGCAAAGAAACCAAGATCACCCCCAAGGTGCAAATGTGAGGATCGGTATTGGCAAAGTGGGAATTATAATGCAACATATTCATATCCTTATTTTGGGCTGCCAATGCCAATGCCATGGATGCCTCCCTATGCTCATGTAGACTCATATCCATCATGGGACAGGTATGATAAAAGGGCACATTTTCCATCTTATTTTAGACCATCTCATCAATATTATGCAGCTCCGAGAAGATCAACATTTGAACAATCACATGTTAAAGACCGTTTCAATCATAAGGAATCGGTTCAAAGCTCAAGGAAGAAGAAAGAGGTGGTCAAGCAAGTTTACCATGTTAAAAAAGATGGTCGTAATGGTGCAACTTCAGATTTGATCTCAAATGAAAAAGAGCCAATTAAAGTGTTGACATTGGCTACTAAAGGCAATGATACAAAGCAACCAATTATTGAGAGTCAAAGTTCCAAATCTGAAGAAAAGAAGTTGAGAGTGCACAAGGTCAAAACAGAATCACAGCCGTGATGCCCACTCGGTTTATCGTATTGGTAAAAGAGGGAATTACAAAATCTTAGTGCACAAGAGCTGACGCAAAAGAACATGGCATGGGTTACCAAGAGGGTTAATCATAAAAAAGGGATGTGCATGCTTCTACTGCAACAAGTACAATAAAAGTGAAGACAGAGAAGAATGGAAGAAAGAAACAGTTAGGCCGAAGGTGTGCATCACAACATAAAAATCTTCGGTTAGCACATCATCCATTTTCTTCAATCATGCCATTGTTGCCTTTGCCATGGAATTCATCCAGTGGTATGATTAATTACCCTCCATGGATTTATTTTGATCCATGGATGAAACATAATTTTCTATATCATGACAGGGTATTACCAAATCACTATACATTTGGTTAGTTACATCTTTGCTGTTAATACAAAGGGGCCGAAATATTTTATTGCTATTTCATTTGTTTATTTCGGCTATACATACTTTGGTGGGTGAATTCTACATGGACCTCATAGTAATGACCGACATTTATCTATCGCCCTAAGAATATATCTAATAATGGCCGGTGTGGTATTCTGACATCGTCCTTAGTTTGAGTAGATATTGAGATAAATGCTTGCAAAGGAATTTGTCAAATTGATGCCATTGAAGATATTATGCATAGACCAATTCACAAAAATTGCAAAGTGAACTTATGTTTTGATTGGGTGTGCTTTGGCTTACTAGTTTTCAGAATTTACGTAAGGCCAAATCATGGTTGATTTTATTATTGAGCATCATATTGACATCATGCATAATATTGATTTTATCTTGATCTCTCTAGTACCATGGAGATTATATATTGATGGTTAAATTTGTAGCAATGGCCAAGGTGTTGGTGTTATTTTATATATCTCCTTATGGTGCTATTTTGTGAAGCCTCATGCCGCTTAAAATATTTTTGCACAATGATCAAAGCCGAATATGCATTGTCATTCGGATTGGAACTTTGCCTTGCTATAGGTGTTATACATATTGAGGCTTCCGGTGATTCGTTATTAGTAGTGCAACAAATATCCAAGGGTTATCAATGTTTTGACGAATCACTTATAGTTTATCTTTTGGTATGTTTAGATACAAGATTTACCTTGGGTTGCTTTAAAATTGTTCATATATCTAGACATGACAATTCGAAAGAGTTGGCACAGCAAGCATCCGGCTACCATGTCTGTCATGATGTATTGCACATCTATCAATAGCCGATGCTTATTCTTGCCAACATAGGTAAGGCCGAATTGGAGCTCACCACCTCGGCCACTAATGAAACTTTTATGCAGGCAAAATCAAGGATTGGAGGAAGTTCATTCTTGATTATCTGCAAAATCCTAGCGAAAGGGTGAATAATATTGTTCGGAGGATGGCTTTGAGATACATATCTATGGAATCTTATCATCGGATTATTATATAAATTGAGATATTTTCACCCAAGTTGCATCAAGAGGTTCAAATAAGCAACGACCTATATATGACTATCGTACTAAGCAAAGACATGGCCGATAAATAACTATCGCCCTTAGCATAAACATGGCTGATACATAATTATCGCCCTCAGAAATATAAATGGCCGATGAAGTGTTGACATCGTCCTTAGAAAAAGCATTGTGCAAGTTATTTTTCGGCACACAAGTTTGCCAAAAAAACAGGGGGGCATGTGTTGACACCAAATTTTGGCACGACCAAGAACTTAATTAAGATGGATTCAAATGAAGAAGTGCTCAAACTAAGAAAGTTCTGTATCGTCAAAAGGGGAAACTTTGATGTTTGGGCCATCGCCATCCGATCTCATCTCGAAGGCCGAAGTTGTGTTCGAAATACCGAGATTTTGTATTCAGAACACTATTCGGCTGATTACGCTCCCAACACTGCCTCGTATGGAAAAACGATCTACACGGATTGTCTTCGCTTCGTCGAAACGATCGATTTTGATATAAAAAAGGGATGATATGAAATTCCTATTCTATCCCCGTTCTATTTTTTAGGGAGGCTGGCTCTGCAGGGTTTATAGCAGTGAACTACCCAATATACCCTTGAAGCCAGAATATACTACCGGAATTCTGATGTAGTATTGCTGTATTTGGGCCATTAACTCATGAAAATAAAATGGTCCACAAAGACTTGATGTTTTTCTCTGTGTGGGGAAAGGGTATTGAATTAATTAAACTGGACCAAGCAGATCCATTGCACAAATGTGTACAACCCTCTCAAGACCTGATTGTAACCAGATCGTTTCAATGTCAACTCTCCCTATCTTAGCTACTTCATAGCTAGCTTGGTTACTTTCAAGTCGGATGGCATGCACTCAAACCTCCCTGTTGCCGCTCATCCTTGACAAGATCTTCTGCAAAGACTTGTTGTAAAAGTACTTGTCAATGTCACTAATTCCATGCATTGAAAGTAATGATGCAGAGTAGATGCCCCACAGGACGTTTACTAGGTACAAGCTGATATCTTCCTAATGCCTCTCAAATCAACATATTTGTCATAGTTTGAGTGTGTTCGGAGCATATGTTCTTATTGCCTCAACTTTAACAAAAGCCAAATATGGACTATATCTTGGGTACTATACGGGAAGCTCACTTGAGATAAAATAGGCATTCCCGCAAGAAATGTATAATATATGCTTAACACAATAGATAGGTATCGGCGGGAGGCATATATATGGATGGAAACTTGATGGGTAGGTTAGAGAAATTACACTAGGTGCTAACTCATCGACAAGGTGGATGGTGTGTAGTATTTAAGACGAGTGATTGGCTTGCTATTTTATTTTTATGAATTGCAGAATTTTGTTGGAGTTTGCACATCCACTTTTCAACCAAGTGAACTTTATGTACTTGGATGGATACTTGGATGCACATCCAGTTTTCAACCAAGTGAACTTTATGTACTTTATGTACTTGGATGCACATCCACATCTACAAAATATAAAGTATGAACAAAAGTATACGATAAACTGGATCCATTTGGACTTACTAGGTTGTGTCAAGAGTTTTCAGAAATCAATATATATTGGTTGTCCAAAATCGGGATGGTTCACGTCTTGAAATCTTTCCGTCGTTCACATGATTTTCTTTCCTGTAATTTTGGCCAGCCGCATAACGTACTTTTGGAAAATAAGTCACAAGAACAAAAGTTCACTTTGAGCAGACGGGGTCGATGTAACCCGTGCTTTTGTGTCCTTCCCAGTATTGCACCAGAAGATTGTGATTGGTACACTTGAACAGCAATATCAAAGAGAATGATAGGGTCATCATCACAATGGCTGGACGAAAAATAAACCCAGTGAATGCGGCCCAACATTCACGTGTTCGAATCTCCATGATGCATATGCAATGCAACAAACTAGCTACATACTCAATGACCATGATTGCATCACTCCTATTCTTCAAAGCTTCGTCTCCTCCAAGCTCAGATGGAACCACCGAGTTTATTCATTCCGTTGAGCTCAAGTGCAAAATTCCTTGCCTACGAGCTGATTGGTCACAAGGCTAGTTGGCTCACTGATTGTTTGCTCCCCCTTGAAACATGCATGGTCTGGGGATGTGTCTAGGAAGTACGGAATTGTCCATCTGGGGTCGTTAGCGTATGTGTTCAATTAACTTGAATATACATACCGGAATATATGCTGTTGACGTTATTTTCTCTCTTCTTTCTCTCTTGTTTCTTTTGGGCAATGCTTGTGTTGTTTGCCCCGGCATTGAACTCTTGGTTGTATCGGGCAGTTGCTATATCAATATAGCGGGGCGAAAGCCTTTTTCTCATATACATACATGTATTTGGAGCATTGTATGTCTAACTTCCCTTCACGCTACATATGCCAATACGTATATTCCCGGTGGGAAAGTGTCTAATGTTCCTACGTGCAGGTGTTTTCCTACACTTTTCTTTGTTGCAAACACATTGAGAGAGACATGGGTTCCTCGTATATAATAGAAATAAAGGACATACTTCCTGTTGTGCTCAGACTTTTTTAACACGTCTTGACCTTGGACTTTGATCGCTAGAAGAAATGGATGTCATGATAAAAAAGAAAGTATGGCGGGAACTGCACACCGCAGACAAGCTCTGAACTGTATAGATCAAGAGGGGACTCCGACTACTATTGGTTCTAGTATCTATTTCCTTTCACTGTCTGCACCTGCTTCTCATCTAGTCGGCTTCATCGAGCAATGGTGCAGACTAGACCCACTGCTGGGAATCAGCCAGCTGCAAGCTGACCTTCTCCTAATGACTCACAAATCTAACGTATATGTGATGGGGTGCATGTGTGCGTGTGTGACACAATGTTTGTTTTATATTTCCTCGGAACTTGACTTGAGAAAACCAAAATTACGGGGGTTGTCTCAAGTACTGTCCATAGTGGCTTGCTCAGTGAAGATAACCGGCATAGTCGTTTTTTTAAAAGGGAATATATTAATATCAAGTAGATACCAATTACACCTAGTGTCTGCACCAACAAAATGTCTAAAAACATTTAGGATGCACATAGCCGAAAAAGAAAATAAAAAGAAGAAAATAAAAGACGCTGCCATGGTGATCAAACACCCACCTAACCATCACTAGAGACAACACCCAGACTAGAAAAAAAGGTTCTCCAAAAGCAACGCCTCCAGAAAGAAAACAATGCACAAGCGTTGTCGTTGCCCAATCAAAGATCGTATGTTTTCACCCTGGAGAAAGGCTGTGTTCCAAAAACAATGCCTTCAACAAAGCCACTGCCAGGCACAACTAATAAAGGCCAGACCTTGGGGTTTCACCCTGAAATCGCGACTCGCTACTCAATTGAGCACCACCAACAAAGAAGTCCCCCAATGCTGCCACCCCCACCAGAGGAGGCTACTACTACAAGTCACGAACCACCAGACTCACGGGAACTCGTGCCCGGTTTGGATGGGAATATATTGATATCCCGCAAGCCAAGTCTGAACAACTGCTTGTGAAGTAATGTGTTCATCGCATCAAAGAGCCCACCTTCGTCACTTGCAGTTCCTCCAATCATTCCATGGCATTCTACAAATATGTTGATCCCTTGAAAATTTTGGTGCAGACATGTCCCAAGGTGTCAACAAAAACAGAGCTTTGCGATATCCAGATGAAGCTTGTTGCGGGGGCACACGACCGGTCCCTATCCAATCAAAGTGTCCAAAGAGCTTCATATACACTTGTCCTTGTTTTCCTTCGAAGGAGAAATCGGGAACTCACTGATGGCTAGATCAAAGAGGACCGATTACAGGTAGAACGGTGACTTCACGTGAAGACCACTAGGGCCTCCGCCAGGCCAATTATTTTATGAGACATGAGATCACAAGATCAACCATATCTCAATGCCCATCTCCAGCAAAAAGGAGGATCCCAGCGCCCCGGCACCCAAGTGATGCGTGCAAATCCATAGACCGTCGATAAGCCCATCGGGAGTAGATCGATCGCGCGCCGCCACTGCTACCAGCCACCTTCCGCCGTCGTAACTCTGGCTGCCGCCGCCACGCACCACCGTAACAACAGGAGTGGGAGTGGGCATCACCACGACTACGCCCGGCCACGACCAGCAAGAGCGATGTCGCCACCATGTTGCACGGGCTTTGGCCGGTAGCGCCTCTGGCGGCGGCGAAGGAAGGGAGGGTGTGAGGGGAGAGGTCCTCGGGCGCCGGCAAGGGAGGCCCCGGTGCAGCACGCCGCCGCACGGGGGGTCGCGGAAGGGATAGGTTGGTGTGTCGGGGAAGCGGCATAGACATAGTTGCTTGCCTGTACCTAGATGGATGGGATCTATGTATTCCACACTGAATAGGAGGTTGATGGTCTGCAGGTGTAGCACTGAATATAGCTATTGACTTTCTATATTTTTTGTTAAATGGAATGCATGTTTTTTTGTGAGATTGTGCATCCACTCTTCCATCCAAATGAGGTTGCTACACTTGCCAGAGTAAATAGCAAAAAACTACTATAGTTTTGTGTCCCTTTGTCATATTCTTATAAAAAAATCCACTATTTTATAAATCTGCCGTCAGTAGGTGGGGCTAGTCGGGCAGGGGTGTCACAGCCCCAGTTCAGGCCTTGCCTGCCTTTGCATTAGCCTCCATGCATCATGTCTAAATTTTATTAACTTTGAAATGGGGGTTGATAAACCCTAGCAGCAAATGAAATTCAACTAGGGTCCAAATAAAATATTTTCAATGAACCTGAAATGCCCTTCTAAAAATGTTCATCATCTTTGCCTTGGTCTAGAACCTCTGACAAAAATGGTGCACATATTTCTAGGACATCATAGGGTCACTGAATTAAATCATACTCTATTTGCATTTGGGCATTTAAATGCTATATAATATTTTAGATGTCCAAATAATCCTAAACTGAAATGTTTCATGTTGGTTATATGCTAACCAGTGGGCATGAGCAGTTTGGTGATTTTTGAAAGTGCCTAAGCATTTTTAGAAAAGTCACAAAGTTGCAGAAAAATATAAAATAGGAAATAAAAAAATAGAGAAGGACAGAGAGAGAGAGAAGCCCAGCCACTTACCTGGCCGGCCTAGCTGGGTGGCCTAGCCCACCAGTAGCTTGCCAGTCATCTTCAACCCCCGCTGACCGAAGCAGCTGCGTGCTGGACGCGCGCGCGTCGACGCCACCTCCTGCTTCGCGCTGTCCCGCGCGCCCCCATCCCTCTCCCCTCGCCAGGGAGATGCCCAGAGCTCTCTCTCCCTCTCCCCTCTCTCCTCTGGACGCCTCCCTCTCCCTAGCGCCCGTCCCCAAGAGAACCGGAGCCCCGCCTCGCCGCCGTTCACTGCCAGCGCGCTCCCCATCGTCCACTCGCCCAACTACCATGTCCCTCGACTCCGCCGAGCTCCTCCGCGTCGCCTCATCAGTGGAAACGAACAGGGAAGCGCTGCAATGCCGAGTTCGCCATCATCTCCCACCTTCAGCCGCCGGATGCCGCCGCCCGATTCGTCGTCTGTAGTTCTTCCCCGAGCCTGACGAGACCTCCATACGACTCCCTGTGAGCCCCTCTCCCTTTCCCCTCATACCCCGTGGTGGATTTGGTCCGCTAGCTCGATTCCCGCCATCGCCGAGAGCTTCCGCCATCGTGCCTCATTGCCGCCGTGGCCTGAGCTCGATCTGCTCACGTCCGAGCATGTGGTAGTGCTCCAGGAGCTCCCCTGGTGCTCCTGCGCCGCTCAACCTGCTCGCTAGCGAGCTGTAGCCCCGCGCCGCACCTAGCCGAACTCCGGACGCCGCGGAAGCGGACACCGCCGACGATTTAGGTCGCCCCCGGCGACACCACTAGCCCAGCCGACGCGGACGAGGTCCAGCTCTCCAACGGTGCCGTCCGCGCGTCGAATGGTGCCCGGAGCCGTGTTTCCGAGCACCTCCACCGTCGCGGGACCTCGCCGGCGTGTTAACTCCGGCTAAATGCCGATTAGGACTAACCCAATGACCCCCTGGGTCACAGGCAAGCGGGCCCAGGGCCCTGTTAACTTTAGTTAAGTTTTTTTATTAAACCTAATCAACCCCGCTAACACTGACATGTGGGGCCAGCCCCTGCTAATTACCTAGTATAGGTTTAACTAAAATAGGATTAGCCCTAAGTCACTAACAGGCAGGTCCCCCAGGTCAGGTTTGACCTGGACCGGCCCTGTTGACCTGCTGACGTCATAATGACGTAGTGCTGACGCAGTAAAGGAATTTCTAGATTTAAAATAATACAGGAAATTCCAAAAAACAATTTAAACTTCTAAAATCATAGAAATTCAACCGTAACTCCAAATGAAATAAATTATATATGAAAAATTATCAGAAAAATTCAAGGAATCTGTTTATGGCATTTTCATGCATGTTAGAACAACTTATGGCTGCTGATTAGGCCAATTCATATAAATGGAATTTAAACTCTCACATATGGAGTTTGAATTTGAACCTAGGGTTCAAACCAACTCCATTTAACATGTTGCTAGTTGCATTAGCTCAAACCATAGAATATTGGCATGTCATGATCATGCATCATATTATGCATTGCATTGATTGTGTTTCTTTCTCCTGTTGCCGGTATTTGTCCCCTCTCGATAGACGTGGTTTCGACGATGGGTTCGATGACATCAATGAAGAGCTATAATATCTTCAGAAGTGCCAGGCAAGCAAAACCCCCTTGTTCATTCCGATATAATCCCACTCTCTCGCTCCTGCTCTCTTTTACTGCATTAGGACAACAACGATTCATCTGTTACTTGCTGCGGTAGCTGAACCCCTTTATCCTTTGCATGACCTGTCATTGCCACAGTAAATAGATGAAACCCACTAGCATGAGTAGGAGTTGTTTGAGCCCTGATGTGCCTACTCATTCATGCTTGTTTGTCATGCCTGCTATTGCATAGAGTTGTGTCGGGTCTGATTCATCGGGAATGAATTGGAATGGTGATGAACATGTCCTACTGTGTGTGAGCTAAGTGTGTGAACACGATTTGGTAAAGGTAGCGGTGAGAGGCCATGTAGGAGTACATGGTGGGTTGTCTCATTGAAACCGTTCTTAGGAACTGAGTTCTGTGTCTATGATCCATGAACAGCTACTACCACTCATTGGGATCCTTAATTGACCCTCTCGGCTTCTTAATCACCCTAGTACTCTGTCCAGGAGTTGCAACTAGTTTTTGGTGTTTGTAGGTTATGTGTTGGCGGCCGTGCGTAGCGCTGACCCTAGGGGTGGGCTATGATGCAGTAGATACACCGTGGCCGGGCATGCCGGGCGCCCGTTTGGTGTCTCGGAACCCTGTACACATCGTTCGGGGCCGTATGTGGAAACCTCGGCCGGACTCCCTGCGGATGGAACCTGGATAGGCGATAAACCTGGACTAGAGACTTGAGTGTTTAGGTACGCCGTGGCCGACACCCTCGTTGGGCTTCCGCTTGAAGGTTGCCGAGTACATGTCGTGTAAACGACGGTAAGTGGTGGGAGCGTGTGTGAAGAAGTACACCCCTGCAGGGTTATCATTATCTATTTGAATAGCCGGATTCCTCGGATATGGAAACTTGGACCCCTTGCATAGTTCATAGATAACTTGAAGTGGATACTCTAAAACTCGCAAGATAAGTGTGAGTGCTATGGATGGCCTTCTCGTAGGGAGACGGGAGCGAATCCATAGTGGAGTATTGATATGGTGAATATGTGGACTCGTGTGCGCCTCCTCAAAAGAGTTACTTGCTGTCGTAGTTCAGGATAGCCACCGAGTCAAATCTGGCTTGCTGCAGTCAAACTCCACCACCCCTTTACTGATACTGATGCATATGTAGCTAGTTCTGATGTAAGTCTTGCTGGGTACATTTGTACTCATGTTTGCCTATTTTATGTTTTGCAGAGAGACGTCAGTCTCGCTAGTAGTTCCACGTGGACTTCGACGTTTAGCTTGATACCTCAGATACGATCTTGTGCCCTCGGCAGGATCTGGTAGATAGTCAGGCTTCTCAGCCTTCTTCATTTGTAGTTGTCTATACTCAGACAAGTTAAGCTTCCGCATGTGCTTGTTGCTTGTATGCTCTGTATGTTGGGTCATAAGACCCATGTTTGTAATATCTTGCTCCTCGGAGCCTAATGAATAAATACTTTGAGTCGTAGAGTTATGTTGTGATGCCATGTTGTATTTACACATATCGAGCATATTGTGTGTATGATTGAAATGCTTGGTATGTGTGGGATCCAACAATCTAGTTGTTTATCCTTGGCAGCATCTCTTATGGGGAAATGTAGTCTAGTGCTTCCTTGAGCCATAGTAGTCCGCTACAGCCCGGTTCACCGGAGTCCTGCTAGCCCAGCACCACTGCTCAGGACACTTGACTGGCCGGCATGTGTTTCACTTTGTTCCTTTGTCTGTCCCTTCGAGGAAATGTCACGCGGTGACATCCGGAGTCCTGCCTAGCCTGCTACATCCCGAGTTACCGGAGTCCTGTTAGCCCAGTGCTATAGCCCGGATTCACACGCTGTTGACCGACATGCTCGAAGTTGATTCATGTATGCCTGTCCCCATGGGTTAGTGCCGCTTTGGGTTCACGACTAGTCATGTCGGCCCGGGTTCTTTGTCATATGGATGCTAGCGACACTATCATATACGTGAGCTAAAAGGCGCAAACGGTCCCGGGCCAGGTAAGGTGGCACCCGTGGGAATACCGTGCGTGAGGCCGCAAAGTGGTATGATGTGTTACATGCTAGATCGGTGTGACTTAGGATCGGGGTCCTGACAAGGGGGAGGGGGAAGAAAGAGCTAGAGGAGAGAAGAGAAGATAAGAGGAAGAAGAGAGAACTTACACATGGGTCCCAGATGTCACTAGTAGAAAACGGAGCTTTAAAACTGGTTCGTAAGGGCCTTTAGTGTCGGTTTTGTAACCGGCACTAAAGTGTGGGCATTAAAGGCCCCCCCCCTTTAGTACCGGTTCGGCACGAACCGCCACTAAAGGCCCACGACGTGGCGTGAGCGCGCGTCGTGGCATGGGGGACCTTTAGGTTTTTTTTTGAATTTTTTTATGAAAATTTTGAAAAAAAATTGATTTTTTTTGTTTTTCAATTTTCTGAATTTAATTATTTGATGATTTAGTCTCTAATCACCCCTCTTAACTACTCAAGTGTGGATAACTCATTCCAAATCGTCTAACTTCCCGGTCGATCACCCATCCTCTCACTCCCCCAGCATGAGCACGCTTAACTTCGGAGTTCTATTCCCCCTACTTTCCAAGTCTTCCCAATCCTATTAATGTTGGTGAAAGTAGAAGAATTTTAAAATTTTCTATGCATCACCAAGATCAATCTATGGAGTCATCTAGCAACGAGGGAGAGAGGAGTGCATCTTCATACCCTTGTAGATCGCGCGCGGAAGCGTTCAAGAGAACGGGGTTGATGGAGTCGTACTCGTCGTGATCCAAATCACCGATGACCTACCGCCGAACGGACGACACCTCCGCGTTCAACACACGTACGGTTGGGAAGACGTCTCCTCCAACTTGATCCATCAAGGGGGAAGGAGAGGTTGATGAAGATCCAGCAGCACGACGGCCTGAACTGGTGGTGGAAGCAACAGTGATCTCGGCAGGGCTTCGCCAAGCTCAGGGAGAGGGAGGGGTGTCACGGGAGGGAGAGGGAGGCGCCAGGGGCTAGGGTGCGGCTGCCCTCCCTCCCCCCACTATATATAGGACCCCTAGGGGGGCGCCGGCCCTAGGAGATTGAATCTCCAAGGGGGGGCGGCGGCCAAGGGGGGTGGAGTGCCCCCCAAGGCAAGTGGGGCGCCCCCACCCCTAGGGTTTCTAACCCTAGGCGCAGGGGAGGCCCATGGGGGGCGCACCAGCCTACTAGGGGCTGGTTCCTCTCCCAGTTCAGCCCATGGGGCCCTCCGGGATAGGTGGCCCCACCCGGTGGACCCCCGGGACCCTTCCGGTGGTCCCGGTACAATATCGATTACCCCCGAAACCTTCCCGATGGCTGAAACTTGACTTCCTATATATAAATCTTCACCTTCGGACCATTCCGAAACTCCTCGTGACGTCCGGGATCTCATCCGGGACTCCGAACAACTTTCGGGTTATCGTATGCTAATATCTCAACAATCCTAGCGTCACCGAACCTTAAGTGTGTAGACCCTACGGGTTCGGGAGACACGCAGACATGACCGAGACGACTCTCCGGTCAATAACCAACAGCGGGATCTGGATACCCATGCTGGCTCCCACATGCTCCTCGATGATCTCATCGGATGAACCACGATGTCGAGGATTCAATCAATCCCGTATACAATTCCCTTTGTCAATCGGTACCTTACTTGCCCGAGCTCGATCGTCGGTATCCCAATACCTCGTTCAATCTCGTTACTGTCAAGTAACTTTACTTGTACCGTAATGCATGATCCTGTGATCAACCACTTGGTCACATTGAGCTCATTATGATGATGCATTACCGAGTGGGCCCAGAGATACCTCTCCGTCATACGGAGTGACAAATCCCAGTCTCGATTTGTGCCAACCCAACAGACACTTTCGGAGATACCTGTAGTGTACCTTTATAGTCACCCAGTTATGTTGTGACGTTTGGCACACCCAAAGCACTCCTACGGTATCCGGGAGTTGCACAATCTCATGGTCTAAGGAAATGATACTTGATATTCGGAAAAGCTATAGCAAACGAACTACACGATCTTTGCGCTATGCTTAGGATTGGGTCTTGTCCATCACATCATTCTCCTAATGATGTGATCCCGTTATCAATGACATCCAGTGTCCATAGTCAGGAAACCATGACTATCTTTTGACCAACGAGCTAGTCAACTAGAGGCTCACCAGGGACGTGTTGTGGTCTATGTATTCACACATGTATTACGATTTCCGGATAACACAATTATAGCATGAACAATAGACAATTATTATGAACAAAGAAATATAATAATAACCATTTTATTATTGCCTCTAGGGCATATTTCCAACAATTAACCCTCAGCAGTTTAGCTTGAGCATTAGGTCACTCGTTTCAACATCTGAGTTTGAAACTATTATTCTAAAAAACAGTAATTATTTAGTAACACTAATATTTCTTGAATAAGTTTGACCATAGCTTGACCACAGTTTGACCATAGTTTGACCAGATTTGACCAAAATTTAAAAATTGAAATAATTATTTAGTAACACTAATATTCTTGAATAATTATGTAGTAACATTAATACTTCTTTAATAAGTAGTTTGACCATAGTTTGACCAAAATTAAAAAAACTAAAATTTGAGCATATCTTTTTTTCCTTTTGGAATTTGAGGATTCTAAAAAATTGCACACTGACCGTAGGCAATCTCCATCGGATGCGGATTTTCATGCTGAATTTTTTGATATATTATACGTTTTTTCCGACATAGTATGCAAAAGTTATAGCCGTTTTACATTTTCCCTACACTTTTTGCAAAACATGTCCAAATTTAAGTTTTCAAATTTTGATAACTAGTAGGTGTAGTAATATAACTACCTCTCGAAGGATTTTATTTTCTGAAGTTTTTATCATTTTCTTTTGA
>NC_041392.1:700955654-700960609 GCF_002162155.2 Triticum dicoccoides | reverse complement strand
AGTCCCGGTTTGTGTCTCCAACCGGGACTGTAGGTCAGACCCCTTTAGTCCCGGTTCATGGCATGAACCGGTACTAAAGGTTGGCCCTTCAGTACCAGTTTGTGCCACGAACCGGTACTAAAGGCGATCATGGGGCCCCGGCCTGACGTCAGCCTGCCACCACCCCTTTAGCACCGGTTCCTGGCACGAACCGTTACTAAAGGTTCAACACGAACCGGCATTAATGCATAGCCGTTCGAACCGGCACTAATGGTGAAATTAGTACCGGGCCAAAATCGAACCGGGACTAATGTGTCTCACATTAGGTCCTTTTTCTACTAGTGTCTATGGATGTTTGGATGGTGAATAGCTCGCTCGTCCCTACCTACGAGCAAAGTTGGAGTTCACCGAAACATGGTGAAGATGACATCATGCTCCTTCTACGGGTTTGGGGTGGATATGTGGAGGCACTATTTTCTAGAGTGTAACATGGCCATAGCTGCTCCTTCTACGGGGTTGAGGTCGATATGTGGAGACATTTTTTGTTGTAGTGTAACATGGCTTGTAGCATTTGAGCCATATCCGATGAGGAGCTCTATGGATCTTCTATGTTGGGTGGTACTCCGGTAGTTAGAATATGGTTATTCGAGCTGAGTAAGAAGTAACCAATAATGGAGTAGCGTTTGGCAACCCTAAGTATGTCACTATGCATCTCAAGTACATACGACAATGTTGGCTCCAACGATATGTCATATACATTGTAAAAGACAACTAAAAGCATTCATGATATGTGTCAAGTTGGGTCTGTCCAACCAACCGTTCCTAACACATTCACATTATTAGTTCGACATTTCCACCACCATGACCTGTGAAACATGGTCATCAACCAGTTCATGTGATAGTCTTATATTCATATGTGTCCTCACATGAACTCCGACTCGGGACTAGTTTATAATCATTCAAGCATAGACTTTCACAAACAAGTCGCATAGGAGTATTTGTCAATCAATACAAACGATGTTATTCAATGAACATTCAATAGCTCATGGATAAGAATATGGGAATAATGAAGTCACACATAATACCTTGGGAAACACTTCCTATCTATAGTCTGGAAAGACACCAACGTCAGACCACTCAAATGTTGTTGATTCAATTGAGATTGGACGCTTAAGATTCTGCCTCTTGTGTAAATAAACAAAATGCAAGCAACTACCCACCCACAATCCCCGCCCCTTAACCTCTCCTCCTTGGGGCATGTACAATGATTGATAAGATAGTCTTATCTTAAGTCTTGCATGTGATTTAGAGATGACAAAAAAACATGTCTACAATGGGTCATCTCTTAGCCTTATCTTCAATAGCTAGCTATTCCTAAAAACGTGGCGAGACATATTGTGCTAAAAGATCATCTCTTGTCTTCTCCTAAATAAGAGAAGAGAAGCCTTTTCTTATGATTTCTCTCTCCTCCACCTTATTATTTATCCTACATGGCATGCCTAAGATAGAACCATTGTACATGTCGTTAATCCCCCCTGGTTGCAATCGTCCCTGATTGCACACAGCTTGCCGGGCTCTCCCTCCGCCTCGCACGCGTCGTCCCCAACTCGCCTCGCCCAGATCCCCTTCTCCCTGGCCGCGCACGCAGGAGTCTCCTTCTCTCCTCTTCGTGCAGCCTCTCGGCGACCCCACCAGCCGTCCAGCTCCGCCCACTTGGTCACCAACGAGCTCAGAACGTAACTCACTGTCGCGCTTATCTCCACCGGGATCAAGCCCTCCTCCACCATTCTGGACTCTGGTCCACCTGGTCCGAGTAGCTCTCGCTTAGCAAGCATGAATGGAGTATCACCCACATCCTCACGACCGGGTTTGAGTCCTCTCCTCTTGGCAATTTTTTATCATGCGGAGCTAGTTGATTCCTAAAATAATTGTTTTCTGATTTTTGTTTGATATCTAGAGTGGATGCCAGTACCTTGGTTATGCCATGTTTGTGGGTGTGAATTTGGTCAACCAGTATGTATTTGATCACTAAATGATTCACAAGTTTTTTATGAACTGGGCAGGTGAAGCGCGTAAATATGTCTCCTTGGTTGGCAGCAATATTAGTATTTGGGTCTTCTTCTTGTTTTCAATTTTCAATGCTTGCAAGTAACAATACATATGTTCCGAGCGTACATTTTCATGCTTCTTGGGGTAAGTAAGTTACACTTCCATTGGTCAACATTTTTTTATTAAATCTGTATGTTGGGGACGCAAAGCATGTATCCTCATATTGGCAGAAACCTTATTTGTTTTATTATCAATTTCTCTGCTTCCGACCAAGACGAATATTGTTGACCTGTCATATTTTCATGCTTCCTACGAATTGTGATACTGTGTTTAGTAAACTATTCATGGGTACATAGGATAAGCTTGTTAATTCCAATGCCTTGCTTCCATACCCCTATTGGCGCCAATAGTAGTTTTTGTTCCATTTTCCAATTCCCATACTTCCAAGTAACACTACTTATGTATCCAGTACCATTTTTGGTGCTTCTACACTGCAATACTATTGCTTTCTTCGGTAGATAATCATTCCAATGGGTCAACAAAAAATCTGTTAAATTCATATGATGATGGCACAACAGAGGCTTCCTGATGGTAGCCACATGTTTTGCCCATTTCATTATTGGACTTCTATTGTATGCTTCCAACCTAGACGGGTAATGTTGAGTTGCCATGTTTCCTTGCTTCCTACAATTTGCCATGTTGTGTTTAACAAATTAGCTTCTTACTTCTAATACCTTGCTTCCATAAAATTTGCCATGATGTGTTTAATCTTCATGTCTTCATGTCTTTGTTTAATCTTCATGGATGCTATAACTGAATGAGCTGAATTTTGGATACTCTGGTCATGAAATTGAACATCACTGTAAGATGAAAGTGGCAAAATGGAACTGAATTAAACTGCAGCATAAATGAACAATACAGAATGGCAAAATCAACATTATGGAATTGGACATCTTGCACAAGAGCAGTTCATCCCACAGACACCCGGCGATTGTACTTCAATCATAGTTGCCATCGTCGGAGCCACCGCTTGAAGCATTGGTGGCTGCTCTCACCGCAGCACAAGTGTTGCCACCCTTGTAGACCCGCACTGGTCGGGGCACCACGTCGTCGGCGTCGCCTCCCTCACAACGCCGCCACTTGCGGCACACCTAACGGCTGCTCGCAGCATCGAAGGAATGGTGGCCAGATGGCGCTGCAGCACCGCTTGCAGCACATAAATTCTACTTCGACCAATACTTGTTCATGGCGCCGTCAATATTAGTGTGTGCTTCAACCATGACTGGTGCTGCTTCTTTGACTAAAGTTATTGTGCATACATTTTTGTTCTTCCACTGCATCTTTTTTGTTTGAACCACTATTGATGTGTGCTTCATTGTTTTTCACTGATTTAGGGTTTGTATATGCATCCATGGTAGTAAACTTTTGCTTCAACCATTGCTTGTGTGTGCTTCTTTTATTGTAAAGACCTTTTGATTCACCCAATTGTATTATGTCCTTGAACCATGGCTAGTGTTTGCTTCTTTTACTGATATTGTTTAGCAAAACAGTAGGGAATACCCCTACTGTTTTTTACTGATATTATTGTACAAGCATTTTGTTTCTTGTAATATTTTTTTGTTTCAATCACTACTAATGTGAGCTTCATTATTTTTCACTGATTTTTCTGTTGTACAGACACTTTGTTGTGCTCGGTTCAGCCGTGCTTCTTCATTTCAAGCACATTGTCCACAATGTTGAGTCAGATGCGGACACTAGGCACCGTTGTATGTGGTGGTTACCTTGTTGACAATGAAGAACTCGCATCACGCATGGAGCTCAACTATGATCGGCTAGTTCAACGCGAAGTGATACTGGCTATGTAGAAGTGAATTATTGTAGTTTTGTAAAAAAATAAAGGTGTATACTGTTCTTATCAAATAAATCGGTGTCCATGTATGTTTTCGTTTGCCTCTGCACAATTTATTCTACGAAATGTAAATGCATACATCAAACGTGAATATTGTTTTTGATACACCAAAATAAATTTTCAAAGCGAGAAACAAGGCTTCAGTCAATATAGAAAAAAATTCTATCCATATGATTGAAAAATATGAAAATTCATTTCTGAGCTCGAGCTCAGATAGACCCGATATCCTAACGCTCCAATCAGCTTGGGATGGCCACTGTACTGCGTATTTTTTGAGTATAGATGGCCCATATGTCCGAGCAAATGATCTGGGCCCCCGCGCATTTATTCGTTCATCATAACGTTGCGAAGGGAGCTCCTAACCGGCGCTCTCAGCGCCGGTTCTCGTACTGGCGCACGAAGGCGATTCGACTGGGCCGGCCCAGCAAGATTCAATCGCTACAGAGGAAACGCCAAAAAGACAACGCTAGATTGGTCATCGGCACGCTCTACTGACCACTTACAGGGACAACTTTGTAAGTACATTTGTACCCCCGCAAACGTTTACTGTCGCGCTTTGATCTAAACTTTTTGAAAACATTTTGGAAAAGGTTCATGAATAACAGAAAAGTTCATTTGTTTTGAAAAAAATTAATCGATTTTGAGAAAAAGTTCACGATTTTGAGAAAAATGTCTAGCGATTTTGAAAAAGGTTCATCCATTTCAAAAAAAAGTTTACAAATCTTGAGAAAAAAGTTCACATATTTGAATAAAGTTCATCAAAATTCAAAAATGGTTCATCGATTCTGAAAAAAGTTCACCAATTTTAAAAAAGTTCATCAATTTTAAAAAATAGTTCATGCGGGAGGTAGCTGGTTCGAATCCTAGCGGTAGCACCCGATTTTCTTGCAGATTAAGACAGAAAAGAAAACACTTTAGATGGGCCGGCCCAGAGCATCGCGGGGGTGTGCGCCCGTTTGCGCACGTGCCTGTAATGGGCGCAACGGGCGCCTTTTAGAAAACGCCCGTTGCATTCTCA
>NC_041392.1:700936587-700955248 GCF_002162155.2 Triticum dicoccoides | reverse complement strand
GAACCTCACGTCCGTGATCTTGCCAAACGGCCACCTACCATGACCCATCTCCTCTCCCATCCCTTCCAGCTGGCTTTATTCAGTCCATCCCCTTTCTCCGCAGCACCTCGCTACCCACATGCTGTGTGAATCCAGTTCTTCGTCCTCGGTGCAGCAACAGGCGTTGCTCATGTTCATCCCTTACCTCCCGATTCTTGCTTTGTACTACTACCAATTCACCCCTGCACCACCACCACAACACAGGAAGAATCCTCATTCCTCAGCGCCCGCAAGCGATGGCAACACCGGATCCGGCTGGGGTTTGTGCTTGCAATGCTAGACAACATGTCTTTCTTGAGTTTGGGAACGAAATTAAGCAAGTACTAAAGAACACACTCGCACCAACTGAACTGAGAAATATTCTCAGTGCTATGGCGCCCCAAAAGTCTGAAAGTCAATATATATATAGGACTCATTTTCTGTACTCTTGGAAGTATATACTACCATCTTCAATATACCTCGTATATGCATTGATTATACCCCTTATCATTCTCAATATACTTCATTAAATATTCTAAGATACCTCAGTACAAGTTTTGTTAAAAAAATATCATTTACGACCTACTATTTGCAATATACCTTTTTCACGTACAAACAAATCAGTATATACGTAAACCTTTGAAAATATGAGGCACACATGTTTTTTTTTCATGAAATCCATTTTAGGTATCTAGTAATTATTAATGAAGTATACTAAAAATAATAATAAGCTATAAAAGATTCATCTATGTGGTATATATTACGGTGTAGATCGATTCATACACGAAAAAACATGTATCTCTTTCGCCGTTAAACTGGTGGGACCAAATTATTATGGTGTAGATTGATTCATAGAATGAAAAAAAATTCTTCAATCCCTCACACAATCTCTCACGTCTATACCTACTATTAAAGGAAATAAGTATTCTTGGTTTGGTCATAATATTCTTTGTCCTTTCTCCTGTGGTATTTTTTCGTTTACAGTGCGACCTACGTAATTTTCGTCCTTCATGGGCCGCTGCGGTTAACCTTTACGTTCGTTCGCGATTTTCTCAAACGACTGGGCCGGCCCATGAAGATAGTGATAGGCTGCAATGACATATTGTAGCTCCAAAAAAAGGTGCCCTTGTGGGGATCAAACCCAGGATGTGATATAAGAAACATCGCACTCCAACCAGTTGACCTACGAAGCTTCACGGGTTACAAAGCAGTGCAAAGTATTAAGAGCCAATCTGCAGCGCAGATACTAATATTTTTTAAATTTCGGTTGCAACAGTTTTTGAAAAAAAATACCAGAATGTTTTGTGAAGCGCAAACACTTTAAAAAAGTTTAAACATATTTTTGAAAATGGAACATTTTTAAAAACAAGAACATTTTCCGAAAATCATGAACAACTTTTTCAAACAGGAACATTTTTTAAAATCCAAAACAAAAGGTGGAAACACAAACATTTTTTGAAACACGCAAAAAAAATGGGAACACAAAGAAAATTTGAGACGCTGGAAAATAAATTTGAGACGCTGGAAAATAAAAATGGGAACACAAAGTATTAAGAGACGCTGGAAAACAATTTGTGGGACGGGAACATTTTTTTGAAATTCCAATAGAAATTCTGAAAAGTTGTGAAAATTTTGAACAAAAGCATTCCAAACAATTTTAGGAAAAGCAAACAAAATTTGAAAACACGTCTTTTAACACATTTTAAAACAAATTTAGAACTGGAAACATTATTTGAAACTCCTGAAAAAGAAAACATGAGCATTTTTAAGATTTGTGAACAATCTCTGAAAACAGGAACATTTCCTGAAATTCTGAACATTTTAAAAAAGTTGTGAAAAAATAGGACAAAACCATTCCGAACATACTTTGAAAAACACGAACATTTTTTTAAAATCCAAAACATTTTTAATTTATGTACAAATACGAAAACACGAACATCTTTTGAAAAAAAAATTAAAAACACGAACATTTTTTTAGATAGAAGAGGATTCGCTTGAATATTTATTCCAGCTCGCATTGATCCACAAAAATCCACCAGTTTATATACGCCGGATAGTTGTCGAGTAATCATCAAGCCCAACAAAGGGTATGGTGCAAGAGTGAAGGGATTAAGATTGGCTCTAATTAAATGAAGTTGTTGGAATAGAGCCTGACGAAAGAATTAAATGTTGGCTCTAAACGGAAATGTGGGAAGTATGGCTGGATTGTAGGCTCGGGATGTGCTTGCATGTCCGATGGAGTGTAAGATATAGCTGAATCTAACTAACAAAAGATATAAAATATCTGGTTGGAGTGGTATATATAGCTGGTGAGTGATGGCTGAATCTTAATACGCACTAACAAAACAACCCATGAGATGTGTGCAACACGAGAGATGCTGCTGCCTTCTTTGCATGGGATCAATCGGGTCTCGCTTGCAAACTACTCAAAAAGAAAAAAGAAGCAAATGACCTGCCGTCAGCTTTGATTTTTGGACGGCATGTTAACCTTTTCAATGTGCAAGGGAATGTTTTTATTTCTCGGTGTTTTTGCCGCTATCAAGTTTTACTTTTTTAAAAATAAATACCCGATTAATCTATATGTAACTTTCGATCAAGCATTGTTGCTGCAAACGGCATACACAACAGTTTTAGGCCCGCTGTTGTTGCTCAAAGCAGAACACAATGTTGGAAGGCCAATTGCTTGCTACATCCGGAAGCAACTCAATGTAACACCAGTTGCCGCTATTATTTTTCTATTTGGAAGTTGGACCGCCGTGCTGCAAAACTATTACATAAACGATCCCAAGACAACAAGGCATATGGACAACATAGCGAAGCCGACCACATGGACACAACAAGAATGACCGCCATTGGTACAAATCGGACGCGTGTCGTAGCGAGGTCAATCAGTGTGCTACAATTTTGGGGTGCAGAGGTGTAAAGCTAACTAAGTATAGATGTTAGGATTATAAGGAGAATTAGTTGATCCTTAGCACCCGTGTTAAGGGTTGTTGTGTGATTAATGTCTGATTGATATGCATTTCTTTTAGAGCTTGATGTGCGTCTCCTTGTCGTGTGATACCTTCTGGATGCTATCATGTCACACCGATGAACACGCTAATTTTCACTCCCATTACAACGCACGGGCATATGTGCTAGTATCTCTAAAAGACTCTCTCGCGTACAAAAAAAGCTATTACGTATTTCTGTCAAGTTCTCATGTCTAACTGAAATTCTCACACATACGAGCCTCCACGTTATAGGAAACAAAAAAGAATCCAAACAATTCAGCAAACTCCCAATAAAATTTTGCTCAGTTCTAGAAAAAAAATAGGTTATTAGTCAAGGCCCACAATCGTGGCATGATCCTAACGATTGTAATCCACCTTTTCTTCCTCCTCTAGCTAACCAATCTCCCACTGATTCTAAAAAAAAACAATCTCCCCACCAGACAAACTATCCTTTCTCAATCTCTCCCGAAGGGAAAAATAATCTCTATCCTAAGAAAAAACTATCTCGATCTACTCCTCCTACTCCACGGCCTCTTCTATGGAAAACACACCCATCCATGCTTCTTCTTCTTATACGTGATCTCTCTCTCTCTCTCTCTCCAAATTACATAGTTTTAAATAGCCGGCTATAGCTTCGCTATAGCCCGTTATAGCCTTTTCAGCAGGGTGTCGCTAAGTGGTCGTCTTCATAAATAGTCCGCTATAGCCTGCTTTAGCCCGATATAGCTCCGCTATAGCTGATTTGGAGGCCCGCCGCTATTTTCCATAGCCCGCTATTTAAAATATTGCAAATCGTAACCTGCTAGAAAGATTGAACAAGAACATGTTTGATCGGGAGGTTATGTATGTGCACGTTCAGATCAATCGAGCACCAACTTCTATTTGTGCATGTCGCCAGACGAGTTGTCTGCTAGCTACGTGTTGGAAGGAACCAAGCCTCGAGCCAGGCTGCTTGGCCGCTGCTCATGGCCAACACTGTAGGCAAGTACAACCATTGTCCTGTTCGCATCGATTGTGTCTATGGGCTCTCCACAGATTGAATTTCAATCTTTCACGTTTCTCTCTCAAACTCTTACGTACTTCTCTCACATCTTTTTTCGATAAAGAACTTTTCATTGAATAGATATATCGAGGTGGTACAATCATATTGAAAGAAAGTCCGGCCTCTGCATAGCTAGATGCACACAGCCAAAACGTCCAGAGCACTCTAAAAATAAAATAATTTGATACAATGTCAATCAATAAATTGTGTCCAGCCTAAGGAGCGGTAGATCCTATCCGTAAATCACACTGTCATCCATGGGGGTAGAAAACCTCCCTGGCCGTACGCTCCAGCCGGGTAGACGCCATCATAAAAAGGCCCCTGTCCTCCGGCTTCTGCAAGATAGACCACATACGGAGCAATCGTGTACAAGCATGAATAACCTGCATAGGAGATGAGACACTTTTGTTGTTAAAAATTACATCATTCCTGGTAAGCCACATTGCCCAGCATAAGGCCGCCGCTCCCACAAGAATATGTGCAGAAAATTGTTTATCAATACCTCGCAACCAGTTGCCGAACATATTCCATGCAGTACGTGGTGGGTATAAATTCGAAGCTACCTGGACCACGGCCCAAACTGCCCGCGCGAACTTGCACTCAAAAAATAAGTGTTTGATAGACTCGTCATGTTGACAAAAGACACATGACTTGGGCCCATGCCAGTTTCGTCGTGCCAGATTATCTCTAGTTAGAATGACTCCTTTGTTTTGAAACCGGAGGAAAATCTTCACTCCTAGAGGAATTTTTAGCTTCCACAATTTCCTGTTATCTACCGGAGCATCACAATGTACCATTGCATCATACATGGATTTGACCGAAAATTTGCCATTCTGATGCAAGTTCCATCGAAAAGTGTCCGGCTCATCTGACAGTTGAATGTCATCCAGGCGAGTGAGTAATTCATTCCATGCTGCCAGACGAGTCCCCAAAAGATCCCTACGAAAAGAAATATCGGGGTTTTGTTGTCCTAAGACTTGTTTGATCGTGACAAATTTATGTCTAACAATCCTATACAAGTTCGGATATTGCACCATTAGTGAGTTGTTCCCTAGCCAGGTATCTTCCCAGAAACGAACCTGAGAACCGTCCCTAACCGAGAAGGTCCCAAATTGGAAAAAGAAACTTCTCTGTTGCATGTCCTTTCTATCATAGATTAAACGCTGCTGCTGGCCGGTGCCAAGTTCGTGCAGCCATCCACAACAGTTTTGGCGAGCGCTGGCCGGCGCCAAGTTCGTGCAGCCATGCACAACAACTTTGGCGAAGGCGCTCCAATGGGACCTGGTGATAGTCTCCCCATTTGCAGGTAAGGTAGGCGTTCAAACCTCCCTGCCAGATCATGTCATATCTATAACTATTTTGCTTAGCTACGTGTCATGTCTTGATTTGGTCTGGTAAGATCAAGAAAATTTGGACTTGCAGGTTCATGGCGACCCAGATTTTTTTTGACTGAACGCTTTAGGATTAATTGCAAGTCGCATAGTGTATAATAGTGCGATGTTGATTTTAGTTTAACATGAAGCTTAGTAATTATTCAGTACAGCTAATATGGCTAGGATAGTCTGTTCTGCAAGATTACGATTGACTAGCCGTCAACCCGTGCACTTGCACGGGCTAGCAATTTTAATATTAGATACAAAAAAATATGTGGCAAACTGATATATCAAACAATAATATTGAATATGTTGACATAACCCACAAAAAATAATATGTTGACATAGGTTATTATTATTACACATGCATGTGTACCTTGGTTGGATATAGGCTCCAACGAAGTTACATTGCTTTGACTATTTTATACTTATGTTCTTTGCATCTAGTTGTATTACAATGGCATAAATATTGTCGTTGTGTGATGGCAAAACACCTCAGATTTATAGATTGTGAAAATATGGATGTGCTACTTTATGAAGGTTATATAAGGGTATATGTGTTATATATGATGGTAGGAAACATGGTTACGGAAGCACATGTTTTTGAATGTATTATTGACCTATAAGTTTCTAAAAGGTATAAATAAGTTCAAGTGCCGTGTTGTTGCATATCTCTTCATTGCATACCCTACCAAAAGAAGAAATATGTCTTCCTTTTTGCCACGGAAGCAGCTTCGAATTATAAAGTGTCTGTTTCTATACATATTTAAAACTGATATTGTCGTATATTCTCATTATACGACGTGAGCACCACAGATTATTCAGATTAGAAGTTCTTGTCTTTACCAACAAACAATTTATTTTTTGATCAATATTGATGTAATTTTTTTACATTTTTATCCATACTAATATCTATCACATTTGACAATCAAGTGTTTATATGAGATCTCTGTGGCTCATGATACATCCATATCCTATTTTATTATTGCAGAAATGTATAAGTATTTAAAGGTGGTGTAATAGATTTTTCTTTGCCATAAGGAAATAAAAAGACACGTAGAGACGTATTATATATGCAAATACTTATTAGCAATCTGCAACTCCAAAGTACCATGTGAATCCTTGTAATTCGGGAATCGCATGCATACCAGCCAAAGTAGTATATTTTAAATGCATAATACTAATCAATGGTCAAGATGATTCAACACATATGCATCATGAGTTCATGACACCACTACCTTGCACATGGCGACATAGGATGCAGCTGAATCGATCTGGTTCATTCCTCCTAAGATCAAACACTTATAGTTCTACTTTGTGAAAATCCTAACACCAAGTCCATATACCTACATAAAATAAGCACTTTATAATCTAAAAACAGAAACAAAAGATGATGAGGAAAGAATAGCGTTATTTGGAAGGATATAAATTATGTTCCCATTTTTATGTCGAACTACTAAGGTAGCAACAAATGAATAAGTTTCCACCGCTTTGCTCGTAAGAATACAACATGAAAATATATAATAAATAGATAAAGGTATGAATTATTAGATTAACAAAAGTGACTGGAGCAAGCGACCCAGATAGAAGAGAGAAAAAAGTTCCTTCTACAGTGAGTGACCCGTCGAAAGTATACTGTACATTGAATGTTTGTGCTCATCAAAACAAAGCTTGATAAATAAAGATAAAATATAGCAAAATATATGCAGAGGAACATTAGAAGTAGTCATTTAAACATTAATGAATTACTTCTAGTTTTTTTGGTACTAATAGGGCTCTAAAAAATACAATATATTATATGGAGAAAGAAGCGTGTACGACAATTAAAAGACACTCGTGAAAAGCATTCAGGATCATATACATCTTCCATACAGGACAACATGGAGTCAATGTGATAATAGCAAACAGTGCAATAGTAAGTATAGATTAGGAGCATCATAGTGTGTCTCCTAGTAGATGAAGAGAAATGCAGAAACACACATGAGCGTCCTGTATCTGCGCCTCCTTGTGGCCTGTAGCCATTTCCTTCATTTCTTCCACCATACGCTCGAGACCCTGTTCAACATCCGACCCCTGCTTCCAGACAACCATGTGCACTTGCAACACTGACCTCTATTCCATGTTCCAAAACATGCTCTACTCGCCACAATACATGTACATACGCTGTCGATAAGTTCCTAGCGCTACCTGATATATTATTTTCCATGACATTGCATTGTTACTTGTCGTTGTTGTTGTTGTTGTTCTCGAGCTTAGTATTTGAAGTTTTCAGTACAGGTCTCTTGATAACTCCATTCCCTTCATGTATGTTTATAACAATTATGGAGATAGAAAATAAGTCGCAGGTAAACTGTCAGCGAACATGGTGTAACTAATTGAAAAAATCATTGTACCTCCAAAGGACCAACCAAAGACTATCCATATTGCCATTACTGATTAATAATGCATCCCAAAGTGTGGCAATTTTTGCCTTGATTATTCATTCCTTGCTTCTCATACTCTCACGTAATGTTCTGCATAAAGCCATTGCAGTTTTCAATATGCTGAAATATCAGAGAGATAACTTGGCATACATTTGTTCCTATAAATATTTTACAAAAAATTTATCCTATGCAACCTGATTGTGAGATGCAGTTTGTAGGAGAAACTCGTGCAGTGCATTTGACGGGGTGTCTATTTTGTTCAAACGTGAAACTGTTGCCCACGACAACATGCATGTGTGTCCACACAAGAGGCTTGAGCGGGGTACCTTTGATGTCGCTGGTATTTCCAAGTCAAATTCTGGAGAAGTTGTTGCCGCAAGGTCCTGCCAGAAAAATTTGTTGAAAGAGTTCCTAGAGAGAGAGATTCAGATTCAGAGAAGTTATCGGTTCATTGCAAACAGAGCAGAAAAAGTGCGCTATTATTCATGTTATCCCATTCGCATCTCACCTTACTTATTTTTCTCCATCTACCTACGGCAAGTTCAAGATAGGTCCGACATTACCATGTAGTTATGGATGCAAAACAATCATATTGGTTACTATCCACATAGATCAGTATAAGAATGCTAGTATTGAACCTTTGACATGAGAAGAATAAATCTGTGGTCTCTGAGTTTCCTAAAGAGCTGACAAATTTCTTCAAGATTTAAGCACATATGTGGGAATAGGAAGAACAGTCAAGGTTCCATGACAGTTCGCACCTCATGAATCCCCATCAACGGAACTGATCTGAGCATATTAGAAAAAAAAATACAATTTGAATCTTGAATTTGTTTGATGGAACATCATCATGTACTCCTATATGCAAAAGAATCATACTGGTTAGTATACACATAGGTCAACCATAAGGATCAAAGAATGCTGCTAGGATTGAACCTTCCACATGAGAAGAAGAAATAATCTGAGTTTGCTACGGTACCTGAAGAGCGGATAAATTATGCAAGATTTTGGCACATAACATGGGAATAGGAAGAACATCCAGCGCTCCATGCATAATCACATCACATGCATCACCTTTGAAGGAATTGATCTGAGCATGCATATTGCATAAAAAAACTATTTGAATCTTCCCTTTGGTTGGTCGACCTGAGCACGTGCATCTGTCAGCATCTGTGAATACACGAATCGTCACCACTTGAATTGCAGATAGAAGAAGCAGAATCGCGCCCCACTACTAGATGTTGATGGATCTTCTACTTCCTGCATGATAGCACACTAGGAAGAGATGATCTGTTATGAGTGAGATTAGGGACTGGGTAGGTGATAGAGATGAAGGGGTGAACATACAAAATACATCGGGAATCAGACGGAATTGATCTGATCTGATCATCTTTATTGAAAAAAAAGAACTATTTGAATATTGCCTTTGGTTGGTCGATCTTAGCACATGCATCTATCAATTTTGAATCTTGAATTTGTTTGATGGAACATCATCATGTACTCCTATATGCAAAAGAATCATGCTGGTTAGTATACACATAGGTCAACCATAAGAATCAAAGGATGCTGCTAGGATTGAGCCTTCCACATGAGAAGAAGAAATAATCTGAGTTTGCTACGGTACCTGAAGAGCGGATAAATTATGCAAGATTTTGGCACATAACATGGGAATAGGAAGAACATCCAGCGCTCCATGCATAATCACATCACATGCATCACCTTTGAAGGAATTGATCTGAGCATGCATATTGCATAAAAAAACTATTTGAATCTTCCCTTTGGTTGGTCGACCTGAGCACGTGCATCTGTCAGCATCTGTGAATACACGAATCGTCACCACTTGAATTGCAGATAGAAGAAGCAGAATCGCGCCCCACTACTAGATGTTGATGGATCTTCTACTTCCTGCATGATAGCACACTAGGAAGAGATGATCTGTTATGAGTGAGATTAGGGACTGGGTAGGTGATAGAGATGAAGGGGTGAACATACAAAATACATCGGGAATCAGACGGAATTGATCTGATCTGATCATCTTTATTGAAAAAAAAGAACTATTTGAATATTGCCTTTGGTTGGTCGATCTTAGCACATGCATCTATCAATTTTGAATCTTGAATTTGTTTGATGGAACATCATCATGTACTCCTATATGCAAAAGAATCATGCTGGTTAGTATACACATAGGTCAACCATAAGAATCAAAGGATGCTGCTAGGATTGAGCCTTCCACATGAGAAGAAGAAATAATCTGAGTTTGCTACGGTACCTGAAGAGCGGATAAATTATGCAAGATTTTGGCACATAACATGGGAATAGGAAGAACATCCAGCGCTCCATGCATAATCACATCACATGCATCACCTTTGAAGGAATTGATCTGAGCATGCATATTGCATAAAAAAACTATTTGAATCTTCCCTTTGGTTGGTCGACCTGAGCACGTGTATCTGTCAGCATCTGTGAATACACGAATTGTCACCACTTGAATTGCAGATAGAAGAAGCAGAATCACGCTCCACTAATAGATGTTGATGGATCTTCTAATTCCTGCATGATAGCACCCTAGGAAGAGATGATCTGTTATGAGAGAGATTAGGGATTGGGTAGGTGATAGAGATGAAGGGGTGAACATACAAAATACATCGGGAATCAGACGGAATTGATCTGATCTGATCATCTTTACTGCAAAAAAAGAACTATTTGAATATTGCCTTTGGTTGGTCGATCTTAGCACATGCATCTGTCAATTTTGAATCTTGAATTTGTTTGATGGAACATCATCATGTACTCCTATATGCAAAAGAATCATACTGGTTAGTATACACATAGGTCAACCATAAGAATCAAAGGATGCTGCTAGGATTGAGCCTTCCACATGAGAAGAAGAAATAATCTGAGTTTGCTACGGTACCTGAAGAGCGGATAAATTATGCAAGATTTTGGCACATAACATGGGAATAGGAAGAACATCCAGCGCTCCATGCATAATCACATCACATGCATCACCTTTAAAGGAATTGATCTGAGCATGCATATTGCATAAAAAAACTATTTGAATCTTCCCTTTGGTTGGTCGACCTGAGCACGTGCATCTGTCAGCATCTGTGAATACACGAATTGTCACCACTTGAATTGCAGATAGAAGAAGCAGAATCGCGCCCCACTAATAGATGTTGATGGATCTTCTAATTCCTGCATGATAGCTCCCTAGGAAGAGATGATCTGTTATGAGAGAGATTAGGGACTGGGTAGGTGATAGAGATGAAGGGGTGAACATACAAAATACATCGGGAATCAGACGGAATTGATCTGATCTGATCATCTTTATTGCAAAAAAAGAACTATTTGAATATTGCCTTTTTTGGTCGATCTTAGCACATGCATCTGTCAATAACTGAATCATCAGCACTGGAATCTCGGACAGAAGAAGAAGAATCGCGACCCAGGAAGCGATGTAGATGGATCTTACACTTGCACGATCGCACCCTAGGAAGAGATGATCTGATATAAGAGAGATTAGGGTGAACAGGTGAAGATACAGAATAGATTAGGAATAGAGAGTAGGTGGTAGAGATGAAGAGGTGAAGATACCGAATAGATTAGAAATCAGACTTGCAAAAATTGCCTCATTCGTTGTTCGTGAGGAAGAAGATGTGGATTCGGCATAAGCTGGGAAGGGAAGGGTTTCGAAAGGAAGGTTCTGCAAGCTTTTTTTTACATTCCTTTTCGTGCCTGTATACATAACTAACACGGAGATCGGATGGAGAATCTAACTTTTTCTCTAGGGTTAACGTAGATTTTTTTCCCTATTGAGCAAACTTTCAAGCGAGATCTACACCGTATTAAGTCAGGGAGGAAGAGACGTGGAGTAGCTAGATCGATTGAGATAGGAATTTTTTTTGAAGGAAAGATTGAGATCGATGGTTGTTAGATCGTACTATTTGTTTTGGTTTCTTGTTTTTTCCTCCTATTTCCCCAATTGTACGTGGAAGCATGGCTTTCTAAGGAATTTTTTCTTCTGTTTTTTTTCATGGTTGACTTTTATCAACAACCGTGTAAGCATTGTGGGGCCTTCTAATAAGAAAAAAACAATCTACATGGGTTAATCTAGACCGTAATAACTCGGTCCCTCCAGATTAATGGCTCATAATTACCACTTAACGTGGTAATTTGTAGGAAGTCAAGAATTAGTATAGGTAGGTATAGGTAGGTGTGTGTATATATATATATATATATATATATATATATATATATATATATATATATATATATATATATATATATATATATATATATATATATAGAAAGCCTGCTGCACTCCGTACCCTCCAGCCTTTGAATATTCCATATTGTCAACTACGCAAGAGCCTAACATCTTAGTGTGGGTTATTCAAGTCAAATTTCAGAGTAGGAGGCATACTGACTGCCGATTGTTGCAAACTTGGCCGCAGCAGTAGTCTGTGAGGCTGCAAGCTGTATGCACTCTGGCAAATTTTTGCAGGAGAAACTATTCAAAGTTAGCTGCTGCCCATGTACTACCCCATGCCCTAATTCAAGTAGCAAGTAATCCCAATTCTGTAGTCTGTACGAAACATGTTCTATCATCTAACCAACCGTTTCAACACAGAACTCCACCAAATTGGCTTGATTCATAATGTAGATTCACTAAAAGATAAGTTTTGGATGTGTCAATGTGTGCTATACGGAGCCCAGTAGAATGAGGCTAGCTTTGATTCTCTCGATTCCCTCCAGCCACACCAGCAGAAAGGCTTCAGATGATGATGGACGGGTCCAAATTCCAGACCCATGTGTCTAACCATAGATACAATTTCACGTTAAACATTGGATGCAAGATTTCATAGGTGGGACAGTAGCTGTTTAAGCTATACATTGCTACTGATCCAATTATTTCCATGCATCCTTTGCTCCTGTCTCTCCTCGACTCACTACAAGAAGAGAAGAGGTCAGTATACATATGCGTTGACACACATGAGCTATGTTAATCGATGCATGATGGCAGTATGAATTACATGTTTGTAATTAGTGTTTCTAAATGAGCTATTAGTAAGTCTATTTTGTGTTTGTACTCTGTAAATAAACATAGGTAAATGCATTTGTACGATGAAAAGTTCCTTTCATAATGCTAGCCCATCATTGACTATCAGTACAAGGCCGTCGTTCAATAATTTGTTCAATTAATTTTAATATATACAATAAACAGGACATACAAATCTGGGTTGCTGAAAATTGTAAGTTGGAAATGGCAAGGCCATCTAAAATTTTCCTTCGCAAAAGATAAAGTTAAGTATATACATAGTCACATTTTAAGATGAGTTGCAACTGCATATAATGTAATCTGCTTTGTTACCGACATCTTGCCTTTATCTTTGATAACACAAGTTCAATTGAAATTATGGCGTTCTCTTATTTGCAATTTCTTAAGTTGTTATGTCACTTAATTCCAATTTATTCGTTGTACAGTAATTGCCATTGATCAGCTCCCTTGAGTTACATTCTTTACCAAATTCTTCCTCTCAATTAACTGCAAGAATATCAAGTATCAAGCATGATAATGTATGTTTGTCGTTATTAGTTTCTCTAGAATGAGATTATTTGTGAGTAAACAACAAAAGTTGATCAAGTAAACATTTTTTTACCACTGTAGATTTCCTAAATATAATATCTGCACCATCTAACAACTATATGAAGTTTTGCTTATGCCATTCATAAAGAACTAGCAACAACTATGCAAAAATTCTGAGATAGTTAGTATGCATAAATATTTTCCGTAATATGGATTATAAGATAATAATACATACTCTTATATATGATTCGCTGTATTGTATAATATGGTTCTAATCTCTACTCCTAATGAATGAGTTGGTTGAATAGTACGGTTTATTTTTGTCCCATCACTTTCGTCTGGGTTTTTTCCGTCTCCTCCCCTCCCCCCACACGCGCACACACGCGCCCAAAAAGAAAAACCCGCCCCGCAGGAAAACAAGGGAAAACCGGATCAAACTCCCCTCCTCTCGATCCCCTCCATCTTCCTGACGTACGAAGCCGCACGAGATCCCCTCCATTTTCTAAGAGAAATTAATCTGCTATGTCTGGTATCAATTTGGTTATATTAAACTGACAATTTATTCTTCTTGCTGGAAGGATATGTCGTGAAAGATGATCTGGATGCTATTAAAGTTGTAACCTTTGACTGTCCATGTGAGTTAATTCTATGAACTATACTACTAATCCTTGACCTATGTCCACTTAATGGTCCTCTCACCTTGGATCATATCAATCTGCTATCAATGCCAAAGACTGAGCTTCAATTGATCACCACCCGCTTAAATCTATTTTTTTGAACACCTCAATCTTTCTTGAATTTTTTGACACACGAGCAGCATCGCAAGTTAATTCAAGTAATTGTTCTTCTAAACATGTATTCTTTCCTGTCCACGAAATGTAATGCTTTGTACGAACCAATCAACCTTAAAAAAATTAGTATTGATGTTGTTTTAAATATTTAAGTCGGAAACTTGAAACTTATATGTGTTAAATTGTGTCGATATGTGTTAAATTGTGTCGATATGTGTTAAATTGTGTCGAAAAGTAATCCCAAAAATATTACATTTTTGCTAAGAATTGGTATAAAAAATAGAAATACAGAAGTAATATGTAGAAGGTAGTACCCTAGAGAGATGTGTATGTTTAATTGTGATTTTTCCAGGAGTACCTTTGTGGAGCTGATATATCTTTCTTTTGCAGGATATGGTTGCTCTTGCTTCATCTAAATAGTACGTCTGGACTGCCATGAGACCGGGATTGGTGTAGGAAATCTTAAAAGCTATCATATTGGTCTTAAGAAACTTGCAATACATCAATGCACTATTCTTTTGAATTTTTTAGTGACACCACAACTACCACCTCTTCACTAAATGACAGAGGTTGCTAGCAACTGCACATGGAAAGATTGAATTCAGAGGTAGGTTTCCTGTATCAAGTGCATGTCAAGGGTTGATAAAATACTTAAAAGAATTAATTCGTACAACATTATTCACTGGAGGTAGCATCACGATGACACATAATGAAGGGCTCATATTAATTGGGAGTGTCTAAAAATTTACCAGCTATTCTGATGTTCCATAAATTGTTAGTTTATTGGAAAAGGAAGGAGCTACCATCGCGCTTTGATTGTGTTCATCCTGGACTAATCATGATCAATTTGATGAGCTCTCCTTTGCGCTCATGAGTAAGCTCTCCAGCTAATTCTTTCTTCTGAATATATTTGTTACTCCCTCCGTCCGAAAAAACTTGTCACAAGCTTGTCCCTCAAATGGATGTATCTAGCACTAACTTGGTGCTAGATACATCCATTTAAGGGACAAGCTTTTCCTCACGGAGGGAGTAAATGTCAAGTTTAAGCTATACAACAGTTTCATGCCTTTATTTCTCCACAACATTATGAATTATTATTTTCACCTGTAGACTGTACCCCAAGTTCTTCCATACTCTAATGATCTTCTGTTCAAGTAAGTAATCTCTATCATTGTATAGATCTTCTAAATTTAACTGTATCTAAAAGAAGACGTTTTTTTGGTTTTCTAGGGAGCACCAACTAAATGTTATGTCAGGCTTGACCATATCAGGTGAAGGGAGTGACAAGCAACTACTTTGTTGACAATGAGGAGAAGACAAGCAATATGGTAAAGAGCGACTCATTGGCGAAGCAACTTTATGAATTGATTGAAGTGGTTGATGTCGTAATTTTCACATCCTATTTTTATTGGTTGTAGAAAAGTTACCATGTACACGCAACAGAGAGAAAATGTTGATCTATTCTTCGCATCCTACCTATTGGTAACGAGAGAATATACCACTGTTTTTTTGAGTGATGTGACCTATCAACTTCCCTTTAGTTTGCATTTCAGTATTCTGGTTTTGATGCGCTGGGGTACACAAGGTTTTCCATTTAGTTGGGTTCAACACTGAAAAATGATATATCATTTTTGTCCTTCATATACTAAATCATTAGAGTGTGCAAGTCTATTTGAGCTTTGTTTTTTATTAAACTATAAGGCCACCATAGAGAACCTGAATTTTATTTTCTTTATGTAAAAAAATATACTAGAGTTTTTTGAATTTTGTATTCAGAGAGAGAGAGAGAGAGAGAGATAGAGATAGAGAGAGAGAGAGATATAGATAGATAGATAGATAGAGAGAGAGAGAGATAGAGAGAGAGAGAGAGAGAGAGAGAGAGAGATTCTTGGAAGTTCAGGTTAAAACACTTTTGCTCTTGAAGTCCTGATTCTGGTTTATCAATTCTTTGCATAACCTATGTAATGATTGGTGGATTTTTGTACAGTCATGTGAATGCACAATCAGTATATACAAGCCAGGTTGTTTGCGAGAGAATTTGATTCATTGCAGTTGCCTGCAAGGTACTTGAACAAAATGCTTGAGAAATATTTTTGAGTATAATTTAGCTCTGAGGCTATTATTACAAAAATCCATGGAATCCTTGGTTGTGATAGTTATGTCTCGAAATGCGTCGATCCCTATGCATACTCTCCATCACCACTAATTCTTGAGGTCGCTCGTGTGGGGTCAGGTGCGGCAACTAGCGATACGTGTTGGAGCTTCCAGCATCGCTGGCGGCGGCATTATCTGTATCGAACTCTCCCTGGTCACCTTCCAAGAGTGTGTGCGGGCTTGCCCGGTGACAAGAAAAGCACAAGCTTCGGAGCCACAATCCCCGGCTGCACCACGGGCTTGCCCGGCGACAACCTCTCCTGTGGTGGTTAGGAGGGAGGGAGGGTTACGCTGGCGGGAGGGGCGACGCGTGGGAGGGGGGGGGGTTGTGTCCACATGTGGTACTAAGTTATTTGTGGGTTACACTGAAGCTTATCTTGTTCCTTAGTTGATTTAGACATCAAATATATAACCTTTATTTTTATCAGCAAACAGGTGAACTAATAAAGGAAGACTTCTTCCATAAATAGTAGTACATTTACTATGCAGATGATTTTGACAAGTAATCAAACAACTCAGCATCTCACTTTATTATTTAAGCTGTTTTCCACATCTGAATCTTTTCTTGAATCACTCGATTGTTCAATCTATTTGTTGTTGCGGTACAATGATTTTCTATTTTCCTTGTGGTGCAATTTTCGTTGATTCAGAAAGATGGCCCTGCTCATCGGGCTCAAGCAGCGGCGAGCAAGGCCAGCGACAACGGAAATGTTGTGGCTGGCGCCCATGCACCCCTACCTGACTTCAATGCAACTTGGTGTTTTGTGAGTATATAGAGATAATAATACGCGGATTCAGTTATCTATATGCAGAAAGTTTCCTTGTTTTCTTTTAGTAATTATGCAGAACATCATTATTCAATATTAGATGACACATAGGCCACATCACCCAGTAAATGTGTTACTCATAATAAATCATGGATGGTTGCTGATAGTGGATATTCATGGAATGCTAATAAGTTACGTCCTCGAGTAATATGAGAGTATTTAGATTTTGGTGGAGGTAAACTATACAACATGATGCACAAATTCTTGTTGATTGCAGCATTTTAAAATGTCGACAGTTCCCAGGTTTGCATTTATTTGGTAGTGTGCCTGTGGAACTTTGTGAGAACTTGAGTATTACGAGTATACCATTTTTGTAGGTAATCATTTTCCAACAATCTGATGGTCTGTGCAGATCATCAGGTACGTAATAGCAATATCTTAACTATTTTAATATTCGTTACGAACCATCATCAAAGAATACAAGATATACTTATTGTTAGTTCTTCGTTGACACCAACTGTTCTTACTGAACTGTAATTGTTAACAATATGTAGTACTCTAGGATCAATGGACAGAAGGTTCTGTTGTCCTGTTGATGCTACTAATTTTGGCCCTACCAAAGTATATCTTCTGCATGATACCTGCTTAAATTTGAAAATGAGGAAGTCAGTATCTTGATAGCATGCATGCAACTTATCCAATGATGTAGGAGGATCCAGTTCTTTTGGACTCAAATATTTGGATTGGTAGTGTATATTCTGAATTATTTTGTAAACCAATGTGAGGAGTGGGAGAGGTCTGCAGTTGTAAAATTTACTTGTGCACGGGGAGGTGCTTTTTTTAGGATCGTATTGTTGTTTATCATTTTCCGTTGTAATTGTTTACTAATTATGACATGCTTTTTATTTCTTCCGGGTATGAACCACTATTTTTGGATTCACTAGAACAAGATGGAAGAGCTAACCATTGTTTTACACCAGTACAAATGCTCTTTAGAGGTGGGGCACTTGGAAGGTGGGGGCATTAAAGAGCAGATGAAGTGGGCTGAGGCCCTCATGGCTGCGCTGGAAGTTGAGAACAACAAGGAGATGGGGATGAATGGAGCGGTCTTAAAGGAGAAACTACAACATTTTGCTATCATTTTTTTTACCGATTTGATGAAATGTTAAAATGTGGATGTTGTAAGTCCATGATATGAAGTTTGTGTTTGAGTCAAGTACTATTGTGTGCATGGATCTTCTTATGCTGACCATCTTGAAATGGAGATTGCAGGCCTTGTCTCGGTTAACTTTCGTCATCACCTACTTTCCGAAGAAGTTTGGTGATGGAAGCCATCGAGTTTTGTACTAATCTTATATGCGGAGATCATTGTTGTTACTATAGAAGTTCCATTAACTTTATCTATGTTATTTAATCCGTTGTTCTATTCATTATATTACATAGGGCTTTTAGGATATATTGTACGCGGTGAATGTCAACACTAAGTGAGGAAGAGGAAGAGGAAGAGAGAGAG
>NC_041392.1:700927007-700936185 GCF_002162155.2 Triticum dicoccoides | reverse complement strand
GGGGGGACAGAGGTGGCGCGAGAAACATATATCCAATGTATTTATAGGTGTAATCGAGAAAACAAACTAAAAGGCCCGTGGCAATGCACGGGCATTCTACTAGTCTAAGATAATAACACATATCTAGCTAGCCCGTGCGTTCGCACGGGTTCGCGACTAGTTATAGAATTGTGCTTAGTTGTCGGCGCGGGAACATGATCCATGGCAAATATGACAAAGGCTGTTTGAAAGCAGTCCATCTCTAGTCTGATATAATTCTCGTTGATGTCGCACATAAAAAAAATCCTCGACTGCCCCCTCTGAAGCTGTGGACTCCAGTCTTATCCATGCCCAGTGTACCCTTAATGAACTGACTTGCTTCAGGGTTAATTAGGGCGTCGCACCCTTTGATATTGCGATTTCTGCAGGGGATGCCAGAGACCTTATCCAAACCGTCAAGTCTACATATGTTAGCACTGACGACACAATGCTTACTGGGATATATAGACAATCTAGATGATAGATTTTAGCACACTACAAATGAAACAAACAAAATAAGATTTCAACAGACCAGACAGGCTGCTACAGGGAGCAACTTTGGGTTACCTACTAACGTCCTATCCCATGGCACAGCTTAACACCGTTACAGAGACATTCCCAAACACACCCGTGAGGACGCCCGGGAATTTGGAAAAGGCCCACCGTATGTTACTGTAGTACCTTCACTCGCTACCGTATCTCTATTTTCCATGGCCTGAGACTGTTGTGCCAGCTGGACTTTCTCTCTTCCCAATGCTTCAGCGGACGACCATGATTTAGGGTGCAGCTGAGCCTGGGCACCAAAACGCCCCTCCCCGAAAAATATGTTCAGACTGCAACTATTGACAAAGAATAATGCTTCCATGCCACCTTAGCACAAAAATGCATCTTCAATAATAATTATTTTCTTATATTTGTTTGTTATAAGAAAATCATAACTTACCAGAAAAAATGGTTAACAAAAGATATTTGGCATGATTTCTGGGAAGCAATTTTTAGCTAATGGCAAAGTATGCTGATCCTCACGTTCGAGCTAGGAAGCAATCAATTAGGAAGCAAAGGGATTGTTTCCTAATGAACAGGTGCGGGAATTAGGATACAAAGGGATTGTTTCCTAATTAACAGGTGCGGGACGATGGTAGGGGACATGTTCAGCGGAAGCAATTATAGGAGGAATCAATTAACATTCCAAACCAACAATCCATGTGTGGACCATACTAGTAGATTGGACGGCTATGATGCTTCTAATCCTACGATGTTCCACTAGTCTGATGGGAGGCAGGGATCAATAGTCCAATCCCTAAAACAAGACTAGCCAATAATGCATGTCTTAATTTATTTTTATTTTTCCCACTGTTGCACTTTTCGATACGCATATGATACAAAGTAACAACCTCTACTAAAGCATAAGACGTCACCAAAACAACGTCTTATATTTTTGTTACAAAGGGAGTATTCATTAGCTGCCAAATAATTATTCAAATCTGAAAATGAAGGAACTGGATTCTCCTAGCAAGTGTGGAGCAACGGGGTGTCGGCGTACCTGCCGTTGAGCACCCCATTAGCGATCACATTGTATGCCTTCTCTGTCATGTGGATTTGGTCCCAGTTGGCGAACCTAGATGGGTTGGGGCAAACCTTCGCCTTCAGGTTGCACTCATGGCCTGTGCCATAGGGGCCATTGCCACCACAACATGCCACCAGAGGCTTGTCAATGCCATTCCTGAGAGGATTCTTGACAAACTCCATGAAGGCGCCATAGTAGTCGCCGTAGATGATCTTCACGCTGGGGTTCTGCGACTTGAGCGTGCTGATCTCTTGTTTCAGTAGCCGGTTGTGCATCTGGGAGAATGTGTTGAACCACTTGAGGCAGCCGAACTGGTCATAGTCCGTGGACGTGTTGCTCTTGTAATCTCTGAGGTAAACCGGCACACACCCAATGGGGAAGTTCCCTGGGACAAGGACAGTCTTGGCACCGAGCTTGATCACCTCTTGGATGCCGGCGCCTATGCGGGCAACCACGTCCGGTATGTACTCCTGGGCCGTGTCCCGGCTGCGTCTACGATCAAAGAACCAGAAGTTGTAGTCGTTGCCGCCGATCTCGCCAAAGACAACCAGGGATTGGCTCAGAAGACTCTTGGTGGCAGCTGATCACAGACAAAAAAAAAGAATAAGTTGACCAAGAACGCAATGTGGATGCAGACATGTGGCCTAATTAAGGACAGTAGATAAGCTGACTGTAACGTATGTTTTTGCATGCGTTACGTACCATCTCCCGGAGAAATCCGTGCGAGCACTCTCTTGAAAGAAGCGAGCTGATCGTCGAGGCACCCGCGCGACAGATTGAAGTTATACCTTGACTTGAAGTACTTGGGGTTGAGCGCAATAGAGCCAAACACGGCAAAGTTGGCACCGGTCGGGAACTTCCCCGTCTTCTCCTTGGGAATGCTCGGCGGCAGCAACGGCAGGCCCAACGCTTGTGCTGACACAACATCAGGCACCAAATTGAGCATGCACACGAAATTCGAACTGTTGGAACACACATGAATGCATGTGAGGCCTCACCGTAGAAGTCGATGATGAGACGCCCATCGGAGGCACGACCCGTGGGGCGGTGGAAGTAGGTCTCTCCATAAGGGGGCACCGAGGGCGGACCTGGTGGACTGTTGCGGCTGATATATGCGAAGTTGCCGGTGTCGGTGATGGAATCGCCGAAGGAGAAGATGCGCTTGAAGCAGCCGCACGACCCTAGATCAGCGTTGAGCAGCAGGACGGCAAAGACCAAGATGACTGCAAGGGAAATGGAGCTGTGGCGATTGGGACTCCCCATCTTAGCTATCTAGCTAAACAGGAGAAGAGACAGACGCTAGCTCTCTGGTTACAAATACAAGTCTTCCAGATCTACGTTTCGTTGAGCAGCAGGTTCCCTTCATCCCCATATATAATAGAAGTGTGTATAGCCGCTAGATGAGCTGGCCCCTGCGCGCGCGCAGTTTCTAAAATTAAAACCTGCTGGAGCTGATTACGTGGGATTTGCTAATAATTTCTTCCGTTATTTAGGAAACTAATTCAATGCTCTCCATATATTTAGGCAACAAATTTCGGACGGTAAGGAGAGTAATAATTGTAGAAAATAGGCATTGTATGCGATATAATTTGCGGCCTTACAAAAAATTTTGTTTCCAATTTTATTCAGTTTTGCTTTCGAAGGAACTGCTTCGATGTGGATTTTTTTTCCATCTTTCATGCAGTAATTTATGTTTCCATCAATTGGTGAACACAACAAGATTGTGTCTAATTATATATTGTTTCAAAAGAATCAAAACACTGCTTCCACGAAAAACTAAAAAATTCTTGCTTCCACGGTTGGAACAATTTTTTTTAGCAATGGAAGCACCGTTTTTAGGAAACAATCCCTGATAATTGCTTCCAATAATCTCGTCTATTATTACTGCTAGTGCTGCATGTAATTAGGGGCCATGCAGTTTGCTTCCATACGAGAAAAAATGTTTCCAACTGTGGTGAATCCAATCCAGTTTGAATTTGCTTCCTACCTACAATATTTTGTCTCCCTTGTCCAACGAGATTGCTTCCAAGATATGAATAAAAATTGTTTACAACGTAGAAAAGAAATATATTTGCTTCCATCAACGGTGCTTTTCCAAAGAAAATAGTGTTTGCTTCCCAAGTTACAAATACTAGTCAACAACCCGTGCGATGGCACGGGCTAGTAATTGTTTTAGATACACAAATTAGGAGATGCTCTTTGCAGTTTTTTTGGTTCCCTGAATGACAAAGCAGTTTTCTTTTGGAATGTAGTTTATTTAAGAACTGTAGGTTATAGGAAAAGCAAAGACTATGAATTGAAAAATGAGTCTAAAACCAAGATGTAGTTTACTACGGTATTCTATTCCTATAATATATTCACCTAATTAGCTTCTGAATATGTCATGCTTTGCCATTACCATGCCCCGATATCCAATTGGCTTGTGATATTGAAACTACAAAATGCCTGTCAATCACATTTTCTAATCAATAGCACAAACGCTTTGTACATGATAGGATGATCTATTATCTATACACTGATTATTTTAAATTTCATCACTCATAGAGAGTGGAATTTCACCTAAAAAACCAACACTCATAGAGAATGGAATTTCACCTAAAAACCAACACTCATAGAGAGTGGAATTTCACCTAAAAAATCACATATGTAAGAAGAATTTTTTGAAAGAAAATCTAAAACAAACTACTTAAATATATAAACCTGCCAATTAACATAACATTTAAATAATTATTTGATGTCAATTAGTGCTACTAAGATGTCTACTACTTGTGAAAATTTGCAAAAACTTAATGCACAAAGTAAACTTGGATGTTCAGTACAAAGTAAACTTAATTTACCAAACAATTCAACAGATTTGTTCCAAGATTCCATCCTTTCATTCTGGTTGTAGAATATAACTGTCATAAAAATATTAGGTTATTAATTTTAATTCTAAGCTATCATCCGGGGTAGTATAGATTGAATATGACCAAATAATGGAAGAGATTAACATATGTCAATTAGAAGGTCACAAAGTAAAGAAGCCCGTTTTCAAAGAGATGAAGCATACAACAATGTGCTTTAAGCATTCATGCACCATGATATACCATGCTTGCACCTACTCTCGCGACTTCCATAGTGTTACTACTTTGCATTGTACAAATCTTCGTTAGTTCCCATTAACACTTATAATGTTTAATCCTGAACACATGTACCATTTAGCAGACTAAACATGCACTGAGTGGAAAAAAATGGAAAAGATAAAGAAGTTCTTTACGCAAAATAAAGAAATTCTAGACCATGTTGAGCAGAAGACGCAATTTAGTGATGCAATCCAAGACATGGTATAATAGAAAAAAACTATGATATTTTTTTATGAACGTGTCTGCAGAAACATGGAGCTACTTATATCTTGCAGGCAGAAAGATCTAATCATAATCACTGCTGCTTGTATAAGATTCCATCTGCCTCCTCAACTTACTTGTTACCTTCCATCCAATATTTTTAAAACTTATGGTTCTTGTAAGATTAGCATGTTTGCAAAATTGTAAAAAAAAAATGTGCAAAGATCATGAATTGACCTGGAGGTCTACAATTTACAGAGAAAAACAGATAAATTAGAAAAAAGCATGAGACAGAATTCTTGTAACTAAGACCCTGTCATGAAATTGTAAACACACAAATCAGTATCGAAGGATCACTAACCTCAACTCTAGCTCTAGGTATAACTGCCAAATCATCAGAAACAAATACTTCTAGGCTCCATATATATTACTTTGTTGCACTGTAAACTTATCACATATACACGTACTTCTTGCTGGAACTGTACTAACTAATTCTGATTGAAATCATTCACGGGAATTTAAGACCTGTTCAACTTTTTTCAGTACAGAATATAAAAAACTGAACATATGGCAATTCTGGTCTGAGAAATATGGAAGAGAGGAACCATGGCCAAAGCCAATCGCAGATGGCTGCTTGAAGACATAGGTCTACCAAGAGCTGCTAATTAAGCAAAAAATATGTACGTGCACATACACATGCTGTAGTTGTACATTCCTCAATACTCGTACATTGTCCAATATCAGAGATCATGATCATGCATCCCTCGTATGTATGCCTACAGGGCCGGTCCTGAGATTTTGGGGGCCAGGGGCGAGAGTAAAAGTCGGGGCCCTTAATATAGACATCTTAACAATAACATTGAATATAGGTACATGTATTATCAAGCACTTAAGTGCATCCAATACTAGTATGCATATCAAGTACTTTATAAATATTACCTTTAATAATAATTCTAACATTCCTTGATGCAAAATCACTTATGATGGGGTCGTTGCCAATATCATCCAATATTTTCTTCTCGATTCCATTATGTTGCCAAACCATATAACCTCTCTTGGGTCATTGCCTCATTGGTGACCTCAGATAGTTCCTCAATAATTTCAACTTCAAAAAACTTCTTCCGGCCTATACGATAGTCACAGGTATAGTAAATAAAGATGTGATAAGCAATGGAGATATCAGGATAACAACCAACTTCTCTTGACATTCTTGAAATCTCCATAGCATATATTACAGTCATCTGGCAAAGTGAATCCGCAATTTTCAATTCAGAAATTAGATCATATACCTCAACATCACATGAACTATGAAGAGAGAAAGTTTCTGCAAATTTTATGCACCACTCTTCAAGTTCATTATCATCAATGACTTCATAGTTTCCGAGCTAAAAAAATTCCAAATATATCTTTAAACACCATAGGTTCTTTCAATCTACCCTTCAAAGAAGTGATCGCTATCAACCAAAACAAAAAATATTTAACTTTGACAGCCTTCTCAAATTCTAGAATTTCTTCTCGACAATCACTTTCGTCAAATTGTTTCTTCTTGTAACACGACGTCCTACCGGAAAAAATGGACCTACACTCATTTCATTTGTAATAACTTTGGCAATTATCAAACTAGCAGAAAACCCCTCATCTCTATATATACATCTTAAAATATTGCGTTATACCTTGTATTTTCTTTCTTTTCCTTTGTCGCTAGCAGATGCATATTTTCTTCCAGATGATATGATGAACAGTGCAACTGGGCCGGCAATGCATCTACAGAACCATAATAAGAATACATGTTATACCTCAGATGGCCGAATCAGCGATGGATGGAAACCAGAGCCGGATTACGACGGGCCCCCGGCGAATTGAAATCGGCGGCGAGGGACTGATGATCTAAATTAGGATTAGGAGAAAAGGAGAAAAAAGCGTCGAGCACGCAATCGCGAAAAATCGAAGCCTCGGCGTCTGCTAGGAATCGCTGCATCAATGCGAGATGAAATAGGAAGGGATCAATCATCAATCACTCCTATTTTTACGTGAAAAAAAGGGAAAGAAACGATTGCTGCCGCTGTGCCTCACTGGCCTGCTGCGTGCATGCTGCATGCTGCGTGAGGCCCAGACGGCCAGCCCGATATCTGCCTCGCTGGACATATAGGCTAAAAAAAAGGCTATGCTACATACCTGGGGAGGGCCCCTTGAACTTTGGGGGCCCGGGGCGGCCGCCCCCCTGCCCCTCTCCAGGGCCGGCCCTGTATGCCTACACATACATCAACCAAATCAAAAGAATTAACTTGTGCGTGTTTAATTATGTTCGGACTGCTAAATCAAAGTTGACATATGTAGTTCCAAAATCTGAACCTGGGCACACACAACTTAATAACTTTCTTGCACAGAAGAGTAATCTACTATTAAATAAACAGAGTTTGTTTATCTACCTTCCAACATGGTAAAAATATATGTTGTATAATGGCCTGCCGATCTGCTACCGTCAGCTTCATCGAGTGTGGCTGCCCTTCTCCTCCATGTTGTAATGCTTAAGACTGAAGATATCCTATCTGCTTCAAACTGTAATTGATACACTTGTCCTGCTGCATCAATAATCCTGGGAATTTATTGCGTAAGAAGAGATTTGGATTGAAGTGTTTAAAGCTTCAAGCTGTGGAGATTCACAGGTTAGAAATTAAGGAAGGAATTGGTGATAGGTCTGACTGGATCGCATGTTGTTCCATGTTGATTTGCATCATCCATAGAACTTTCATGCAAGGGACGCCATGAACCAAATGTGAGATAAATCTGTACATGTATTGAGAAGGAGGGAGTATTTGTTGTGAGTATCAAATTGTCAACCACATCGACAGAGATCGATTATGGGCTGCCGTTGCTATGTTTCTCTGGCAATAAGGCATCAAATCATACCAACAGTCAAGGAGGAAGTACGTACTACTTGTCCCATGTAGCCAGATCAGCTTACCCCCGTCTTGTACGTCTTGCTCCTGCAGCAGATATCTCAATGGGAAAAGCTGGAGAAGATCACCCAGATCTCGAAGTGCTATGGACAGATTGGGACAGATTGATAATGATCACGCTATGGACTCCTAGTGGTTTTTTTTTGAGGGGTGATTCCTGGTGGGGTTGTTTACCGTGAAAGAAGTCATCTCAACTGTTCATCTTTTGATCCAATGGTAAATAACGATTTATTGTGAGGAGTAATGTGGTGTCCTGTATGGTGCCTCCAATTAGTAATTTTTTGAGGGGTGATTCCTGGTGGGGTTGTTTACCGTGAAAGAAGTCATCTCAACTGTTCATCTTTTGATCCAACGGTAAATAACAATTTACTATGAGGATTAACGTGGTGTCCTGTATGGTGCCTCCAATTAGTAAATATAAGATATAAGATTTCCTCAGATCTACAATATTTTGAATTGAGGGGCGCACCCCCGATTTCATTTCATTAGATGAAAAGACCGATAAACAGGATAAATACAAGAGTCTTCAGGCCCAGGCACCCTACCATGACAGGAGAATGAAATTATACGCTAAGCAACAGGTAAAGAAAAGAACGGCGTGACCGCGCAGGGTTCACTCCTGTGCACAAAAATACATTCTTGAGAACTCGCTGAGCAGAGACCATCACTTCATTTCATTACTAAAAGGAAAAAAGAATGCCCACAAGCACGATTACCCTACTCCAATTCTTCTTGCCATTGGTGCCCACCTGCTTCTTTTGTTGAAGAAACCATTCGCCACATGAACTAGCAATGATGCCACGGCACGAAGCATCTGTGGTTTTCTGTTTCTCCGCAGACCAGCCTAATACGATATCCAGTAAGATATTTGAAAGAACAGAACACTAGGATCATGCGGGTAGACATGATGGAAAGTGGCCGAGTTTCTGGCTTTCCACAAAGACCAAAACACCGCCGCAACACCCACTGCTAACACCTGTCTATGATTTTTATTAGGAAAACTCTCTATCCATCCACTAAACTCTTCAATCTTGCAAGGAATATTAGCCAACCCAGTTACACTTCCAACCACTCCCCAAACGAACTTGGCAACCACACAGGTACAAAAAAGGTGCTCTATAATTTCATTATGATCACAAAAACTGCAGCTAACATCTTTACCTTTCCAATTCCTCTTTGCTAAATTATCTCTAGTTAATACACTATTCTTGAAGACAAGCCAAAGGAAAACTTTAATTTTCAGCACACCTATCCTCTTGGTTACAGAAGTCATTTAATTCATGCCACATGTCAGCAGTTGCCCCCCCCCC
>NC_041392.1:700926385-700926997 GCF_002162155.2 Triticum dicoccoides | reverse complement strand
ACAGTAGTCTTCTAAATCTAATCTTTCTCATCCCATCAGACAAAGCACTTGCCACAGTAAAACCAGCACTGAAAGTAAGCAAGTCCTATCTCCGAGCCATATATCAGTCTAGAACATATTTCTCTCTCCGTTTCCCACCATTTTCCTACTGTTTTGCAAGAAAACGGGTTTAACTTTCATAAGCCCCTGCCAAAAGTGGGATTGGTCGGGTTTCCTATCAACATCCGCTTCTACCCATGCCTCGCATGCACCGACCTCCATCTCCCTTCGTCATCGAGTAGCACGGCGACCTCACTTGCCAATCCTCTTTCCTTGCTCCTCCCCACCACATCCTCTCCGATGGCACACTCGGCGCGACATCACAGGTGAGGTACCCCGACATTGGGGGTTCGAGCCCCCATCCTCAACAGCTGTCCGTGCTTCGCCATGTTACCTGTCTACTGAATTACCAGCGACGTACCATCGCACTACTAGGAAAAGGCTTATACATAGAAGTTTACCAGTAGCGTGTGTTTTGGTGCCCACGCTACTGATAATTAGTAGTAGCGTGTGTTACAAACCGCGCTACTGGTACAACTTAGCAGCAACGTTGGTTTCTAGAGGGCACGCTAC
>NC_041392.1:700924822-700926375 GCF_002162155.2 Triticum dicoccoides | reverse complement strand
CTCCATTAATGCCCTCCCTCCTTCCTCTTCCTTTCTTTTGCCCCTTCTCCCCTTCTCTTCTTTGCCCCTCCACCACCCCCTCCATTAATGCCCTCCCTCCTCCCTCTCATAGCTCTATCTAGAGCTACTAGGTAGTTATAAGAAGGTGCTCGATATTACTCTCGACAAATAGGTGAGCAAAAAAAGAGTTGTGCAAGAATGGAAATATGTGTGTTTGCGATTAGGACCGAAACTATGTGCCATATGAATATACTGAATTGTGTGTGCCATGTGAGTGACATGAGTTGCCTATGTTTTGCCGAAATGTCTATTCATTTCTGTTTCGGCGAATTTCAGGAAAACTCAATATGTCCTATGTTTAGGGAAGGTCATGCCGAATTTTTGTATGAATTTGATCCATGCATGCATATATACGTGGTTATAATATTTGCTCCGCGCGCTGGTGATCATGAAGGTCAATGGAAGTATGGTGGAAAGATACTGGCAATCCGCTGTGGATGACATGTATGAAAAAAGACTGAGGGAACTTGTAACACCCACGATGCGGCTATATCTCCCACGTACGTGTCGGAGCACGACTTAGAGGCATAACTGCATTGTAGGCATGTCGCAAGAGGGGTAATCTTTACACATCCCATGTACTGAATAAGAAAGGGATAAAGAGTTGGCTTACAATCGCCACTTCACACAATACATGAATATAGCATTACATCATCCAGAATACAATCAAGGTCCGACTACGGAACCAAAATAAAGACAACCCCAAATGCATAGGTCCCCGATTGCCCCAACTGGGCTCCACTACCGATCGTCCGGAAAGGAAACAACACAACGAACACGATCTTCATCGAGCTCCCACTTGAGCTCAGTTGCGTCATCTGCACGGACATCGTCGGCACCTGCATCTGGTTTTGGAAGTAATCTGTGAGTCACGGGGACTCAGCAATCTCACACCCGGGAGATCAAGACTATTTAAGCTTATGGGTAGGAAAAGGGGTAGTGAGGTGGAGCTGCAGAAAGCACTAGCATATATGGTGGCTAACTTACGCAAATAAGAGCGAGAAGAGAAGCAAAGCACAGTCGTGAACTAGAAGTGATCAAGAAGTGATCCTGAAACTACTTACGTTCAAGCATAACACGAGACTGTGTTCTCTTCCCGGACTCCGCCGAAAAGAGACCATCACGGCTACACACGCTGTTGATTCGTTTTAATTAAGAGAAGTGTCAATTTCTCTACAACCGGACATTAACAAATTCCTATCTGCCCATAACCGCAGGCACGGATTTCGAAAGTTCAAAACCCTGTAGGGGTGTCCCAACTTAGCCCATCACAAGCTCTCACGGTCAACGAAGGATATTCCTTCTCCCAGGAAGACACGATCGAACTCGGAATCCCGGTTACAAGACATTTCGACGATGGTAAAAGAAGACCAGCAAAGTCGCCCGAATGTGCTGACAAATCCCGATAGGAGCTGCACATATCTTGTTCTCAGGGCACGCCGGATGAGCCAGACGTCGGGTTGGCATAGACCCTGGTTTCCCAGGGGGTGCCG
>NC_041392.1:700911500-700924592 GCF_002162155.2 Triticum dicoccoides | reverse complement strand
AAAACCCAAGGGAAAAAAGGCTAGGTGAGGCAAATGTAAAACCAAGGTTGGGCCTTGCTGGAGGAGTTTTATTCAAAGCGAACTGTCAAGGGGTTCCCATAACACCCAACCGCGTAAGGAACGTAAAATCAAGGAACATAACACCGTTATGACGGAAACTAGGGCGGCAAGAGTGGAACAAAACACCAGGCATAAGGCCGAGCCTTCCACCCTTTACCAAGTATATAGATGCATTAATTAAATAAGAGATATTGTGATATTCCAACAATAACCATGTTCCAACATGGAACAAACTCCAGCTTCACCTGCAACTAACAACGCTAGAAGAAGGCTGAGCAAAGCGGTAACATAGCCAAACAACGGTTTGCTAGGAAAGGTGGGTTAGAGGCTTGACATGGCAATATGGGAGGCATGATATAGCAAGTGGTAGGTATCGCGGCATAGCAAAAGAGCGAGCAACTAGCAAGCAAAGATGGAAGTGATTTCAAGGGTATGGTCATCTTGCATGAGATCCCGCAAGGAAGAAGAACGAGTCCATGAAGAAGACAAACGGACATAGTCGAACGGATCCTCACAAACGCGACGTTATCGGAACTAACCCGAAGAAGCACACCGGAAAGAAGCAAACAACATAGTAAACAACCACCACATAGACATGGCATGATGCACAAACAATTATGATGCATGTCCGGTTTAATTAAGCATGGCATGGCAAAGTGCACAAACAACACTACAAGTTAAGTGGAGCTCAATATGCAACGAGTTGCATATTGACGGAACACCACATGCCTTATTTAGTTCTCTCTCGTTTATGTACTCAACAATATTAAATGTTGTTTAGCATGGCAAGGGGTGAAGCAAAGTTAAACTAACTATCTAGTCAAGTTTAAATGAGGCCGGAACCAAGGAACAACAATTCCGGTAAATCCCCATATGCATATTTTAGGTTTGGTACTGTTCTGTCCTAAACACAATTTTAGAGTTATTAAACATGCAAAACAAGTACACCATGTTAAACTAGGAATTTTCTACCCCATTTACATATAAAGTTTATTAAAAATCGAGCCACAATTATTTAGTTATGAAACAAATCATTTTAGCATGGAAATAGTCAAAGTAAAGCAAACAACAAGTTTAAACATTTTTAACATGCATGAAAGTTGCATATTATGAAACTAGGCAAAGTTCTAAGCAAGTTACATGTATAAAACATTTTAATATGATGCACGGTTGATGAGTTTTTTATATGCATGAAGTGCAAGGGTTTTCCTACAAATCTGTAAATCCCTGGTAATTAGCAAATTCGCAAAACCAAAAAAAACATCCACTGGGCTGACACTTGCTGGGCTGAACAGAGAGGAGGGGCTGGAGGGCTGCTCACCCATGGGCTCGGCCCAGTCGGTGGTGAGGTGAGGCCGGAAGGGCAAGTGGGCCGGCTGGATCTGGCCGTGACTTGCGATGAGGGCACGCGCGGATCTGGCCCCAGTGGGCGATTGAGGCGCTCGTCCTCTACTCGACAGGGAGCAGAGCAACGGCGACTGCAGGGATGCAGGGAGGTGGAAGTCGCCGACGCTGGTGGACTCCGGTGAGGCTGGGCGGCGACCTGGAGGCGGGGATGAGGCTGGGATCGCAGGGCCTCGTCGGATCTGGCGGAGACAGCGCCGAAGGGAGCAGGCCGCGGCAGGAACTGCTGGAAGACGAGGACGCAGGAGAAAACGCAGGAGCGGTGGCAGGGCACCTCACCGGCGACAAGGAGAAGCTCCGACGATGGTTTGGAATGCCAAAAAACGGACTAATCCGGGGATGGGCGGCCGGGTCAGGGGACTTGCGGCGGAGCTCGATGCCTCGCCTTGCTGGAAGACGAACAGGACGGCGGCTTACTCCGGGCAGTGAGGAACAGAAGGCGGCAGCCATGGCAGGGACTTACAGCGGGGCTCCTGGCGACGAGGCATTAGCAGGGGAGGCAGACGAAGGCGCTGGCGTTGCACCTCCTTCGTGCAGAGAACGAGTGGGCCAGGCAGGGGACCAGGCATCCGATGGCTTGAAGGTGGCGCGGCGGCGGACTTGGTACAAGGGCCTTGGGGCTCCGGTAGCGCCGGGAACGGCGAAAACGGACGAATCCGGTCGTCGACGCCGGATCCGGACCACGGTGGCACGGACGGAGCTCGGGGACATTGCTGCAGCTTCGGTTGGTGGCGAGCTCCTGGTGAAGATAAGAGAGAGAGATGAGAGACCGGAGGGAGAGAGGGACAGAAAAAGAAGATGGGGGGTGGCGGAAGGCGCGGTGGTGCTCATCTTGCTAGCTGCTGGTGGCCGGCGTGAGGGAGACAAGGTGAGGACGAAGCGCTCCGTTGGAGGGTTTGAGCGACGGGAGGAGCGGGCGGTGGTGCGATTGGATGGATCGATCGATGGAATTGGCTGGTGTGTGAAAACGAGGAGGGGATGGATCCCGAGAGAGAGTAGGTAGGTGGCGGCGGCAGGAGGATGGAGGGGACAGCTCCCTAGAAATTAGGGTTCGGTCTGATTATATAGGTAGGGGACTGGGTAGGGACTAATCCGGTCCGTCCGATTATAATCGGGCGGTCGTAAATAAATAGGTTAGATAGCCCGAATAATAAAACGGGGATGTTTTGTAGATGTTTGGGGATGTTCTGGATCCAACGGTGACGAAAGTCCGAGTCGGGTTCGGGACAACTATCGGACGCGCGCGCGAGGAGGGCCGCGGGCTGACAAGAGAGGTTAGGTTGGACCTGGCGGTAGGTAGTGGGCTGTGTAGACGGTCTCGAGCTAAGAGAAGAGAAGAGAGGGAGGCCCGGCGACTGTTTTGGGAGATCGAAAACATCCGACGATTTGACCGACTATATTGTCGCGATAGTTATCCGTTGGGGCGTCAAACGGACTCCGAATGCGATGAAACTTGGCAGGCGGCCTACTGGCAACAAAACAACACCGCACACAAAATTTCAACCCATACCGAGAACATTTTCCGGCCACTTAGAAAATAATATTTCGGACGTGTCGCGGGCGCGTGCAAGTGTGTTTGGGCTCAGAACAGACAACAGACGGAACTGGGGGAACCCGGACGGATGCAAGTTTTGAAAACATGCAGATGCAATGCGGATGATGACATGGCAAGATGCAACACGCAAGCAAAAGACAAGACAACAACAGTGAATAACTGGGAGACACCTGGCACATCAGTCTCGGGGCGTCACAACACTCCACCACTATGAGAGGATCTCGACCCGAGATCCTAGGGATGTCACCAAAGGGAAAAGGAAGAGGAAGAGGTGAGGTGAAACTAAGTTGCTTCTTGGACAAACGAGTGAAACCACGAACCTTGAGAGGCTGGGAAAATGGAAAGAAAGAATACAACGGACATGAAAAAAGTTGAAAACCTCCGTTAGAAAAGAGGAACAAGGAACATCACGAGAACCTTGTAGGTTGAAAGACATAAGAAAAAATGTTGCAATGGACAAGAAGTACATGCAAGCACTCCGGTTGAAACAAGATGTACAACGAACGATAAGGATCAATTATGACAACACTCCGGTTGGAAATGGAAGGCAATAATATGCACTTGGCAAAAATGAAAGCACTTGGATGAGACTCCGGTTAGAAAAGAAATGATAGCCACAACACTCCAGTTAAAACAAGATAGATAAGGAATAAGAATGATATAATTTGGGAAGCACTCCGACTGTAAATGGAAGGAATTGAACATGATCTTGACAAAACAAGATGATCGGTCGAAGAGAGCAATATCACAATGCCTCCGGAAAGAAGGAATAGAAGTTAGATCATTAGGAAGGAAGAAAGTAGAAGAAAATGATAACTTCTACCACCAATGAATTTGAAAGCATCCTTGGAAATAAGGATTGAATGGAGTTGTTGGAAAACCAACAACGAAAAGAATAAGCTTGTAGTGGGATTATGGGAAACATCTCAAAACTGAGGTGAAATTCTGCCACCGAAAACAATGATTGATAGAGGACAATGAAGAGATGATGAACTTATTCACCAAGATGGGAAGGAGAATATTGGATCATTGATAATCACCACAATCGCAACATTCCTTAGGGAAGGCTTTAGGTGAAATATAACCCAAGATAACTCCAATGAAGAGATTGATGGATTTAAAATACCTCATTCATGACAACACGTGAATCGCGAAACAAGAATGGAAATTGTCAAGAAAAGATATAGCACCACCTCAAAAGATAAGGTAGAAAGAATCACACTTTGGAATGCACAATGAAGAATACTTGGAGTATAGCTTGGCGGATCATATCTTCGAGAGATAACTTGAAGAACAATTGAAGAATGAAAAGGATCCTTGATGAACCAGCATGTAGAACCTCCATGAAGAACTCCGGTAACAAAATGATGATAAAAAGAAAGAGAAGTTAAAAACACAAGGTGAAGCCTTATAGTGAATTAGATGGATCTTCGCGACAATATAATTGAGAGAGCTTGGAACTCCGGGAAAAGAAAAGATGAAAAAATTGAAACCGAGAATTTTTTATGAACCTCCGGAATAAGGAATTGAATTCACTCGATGAAACAAGAATAAGAATTATATTATGCTTATCCTTCACCAATTTAAATTGATGACAAGCAACGGATTTTGCATAGTACTTATTCTCGTAGAAAAAAATTAAGAGATATATAGCGTAAACTTGAAGAGGCCTTCGATGAACCACCGGTAGGACTGAAACAACGAATGAATTGATATGAACACAAAGGAAGAGAAATCTTGAACAAACTATCGTAGAATTGAAAAAGAACATAGCAAAGGCACAATTCACCGGGAAGACTTGGAAAATTAATGAAGATACTTGTGGGGATTTGATACAAGAGAACGAAGAGATCACGAACTAATTAGAGAATACTTGAGCGATGCACCGATAATATTTAGAGAAAGAGAGCTGAAAGCTGAGAATGAATACTTCTGAGATGATGGGCTCTGGAGAATCAAACTGAAAAGACTCTTGAAATGCTCCTGATGGGTGAAAAGAATTCTCACAATCGAAAACAATTATGAGAGGATGGCATCCATCTTGAACTTCGCGTCTTTGAGAGAACGGATAAGATTTCGAGGAAAAACTCTTCTTCGGTCTTCAAATGTTGAGAATGATGACGAGAACCACCACTGAGAATTGTTTCGACACTCCGGGAGAATCAAAAGCGAAGAGGTTGAGCCAACGATGAAAATAATTTGACCAATCTTGGAGAAATACATTTGACTGATGACAATTCATTCTTACGTCAAACTTTAGAAGATTTGAGAATATCTCCGAGAAAATAGAAGAGTCAGGTAAGATCCTGGGAAAATACCTGTGGGTTAGGGCCCACACAAAAGGTACACCGTTGAATGATTTAAAGGAAGATTGTGTCGTTTGAATTAAATGGTTTGAATGTGGTAACAACCTCGAAATAGGTTGAATAGACCTTGAATGAAAAGACGAGCCTTTTGAGATATCTTCAACACTCTCGAACAAATGAATAGCAAGAGGTGAATGATTATGAGGTGCACCGGCATGAGAAGGTATTTGAAACGAGGAAAATGATATGATCAACAAACCTTGAATCAGATCCACCGGAGAAGAAAAGAGAACAAGAATGATAACTTGTAGAGCATCTTCATGAGAATCAGCGGATAAGAATATTGACGGAAAAGAATGGAGAGACTTCTCATCAATAACATGATAGTTGACTAAGAAATCCGAATCCTTGAAGAAAAAAATGGGTGGGTGGGTGGGAATGTTGGAAATATGCCCTAGAGGCAATAATAAAAGCATTATTATTATATTTCCTTGTTCATGATAATTGTCTTTATTCATGCTATAATTGTGTTACCCGGAAATCGTAATACATGTGTGAATAATAGACACCAACATGTCCCTAGTAAGCCTCTAGTTGACTGGCTCGTTGATCAACAGATAGTCATGGTTTCCTGACTATGGACATTGGATGTCATTGATAACGAGATCACATCATTAGGAGAATGATGTGATGGACAAGACCCAATCCTAAACATAGCACAAAGATCGTATAGTTCGTTTGCTAGAGTTTTCCAATGTCAAGTATCCTTTCCTTAGACCATGAGATCGTGTAACTCCCGGATACCGTAGGAGTGCTTTGGGTGTGCCAAACGTCACAACGTAACTGGGTGACTATAAAGGTATACTACGGGTGTCTCCGAAAGTGTCTGTTGAGTTGACACGGATCAAGACTGGGATTTGTCACTCCGTATGACGGAGAGGTATCACTGGGCCCACTCGGTAATGCATCATCATAATGAGCTCAAAGTGACCAAGTGTCTGGTCACGGGATCATGCATTACGGCATGAGTAAAGTGACTTGCCGGTAACGAGATTGAACGAGGTATTGGGATACCGACGATCGGATCTCGGGCAAGTAACATACCGATTGACAAAGGGAATTGTATACGGGGTTACTTGAATCCTCGACATCGTGGTTCCTTCGATGAGATCATCGAGGAGCGTGTGGGAGCCAACATGGGTATCCAGATCCCGCTGTTGGTTATTGACCGGAGAGTCGTCTCGGTCATGTCTACATGTCTCCCGAACCTGTAGGGTCTACACACTTAAGGTTCAGTGACGCTAGGGTTGTAGGGATATGTATATGCAGTAACCCTAATGTTGTTCGGAGTCCTGGATGAGATCCCGGACGTCACGAGGAGTTCCGGAATGGTCCGGAGGTAAAGAATTATATATAGGAAGTGCTATTTCGGACATCGGGACAAGTTTCGGGGTCACCGGTATTGTACCGGGACCACCGGAAGGGTCCCGGGGGTCCACCGGGTGGGGCCACCTGTCCCGGGGGGCCACATGGGCTGTAGGGGGTGCGCCTTGGCCTACATGGGCCAAGGGCACCAGCCCCAAGAGGCCCATGCGCCTAGGGTTTCAAGGAGGGAAGAGTCCTAGGAGGGGAAGGCACCTCCTAGGTGCCTTGGGGAGGAGGGATTCCTCCCCTTGGCCGCACCCCCCTAGGAGATTAGATCTCCTAGGGCCGGCGCCCCCCCCCCTTGACCCTCCTATATATAGTGGGGAGATGGAGGACTTCTCACCTTGATCTTTGGTGCCTCCCTCTCCCTCTCCAACACCTCCTCCTCCTCCATAGTGCTTGGCGAAGCCCTGCCGGAGTACTGCAGCTCCATCACCACCACGCCGTCGTGCTGCTGCTGGAGCCATCTCCCTCAACCTCTCCTTCCCCCTTGCTGGATCAAGAAGGAGGAGACGTGGCTGTTCCGTACGTGTGTTGAACGCGGAGGTGCCGTCCGTTCGGTGCTAGGATCTTCGGTGATTCGAATCACGTCGAGTACGACTCCCTCATCCCCGTTCTTTGAACGCTTCCGCTCACGATCTACAAGGTACGTAGATGCATCTAATCACTCGTTTCTAGATGAACTCCTAGATGGATCTTGGTGAAACCATAGGAAATTTTTTGTTTTCTGCAACGTTCCCCAACAGTGGCATCATGAGCTAGGTCTATGCGTAGTTCTCTTGCACGAGTAGAACACAATTTGTTGTGGGCGTTGATGTTGTCAACTTTCTTGCCGCTACTAGTCTTATCTTGCTTCAACTGTATTGTGGGATGAAGCGGCCCGGACCAACCTTACACGTACGCTTACGTGAGATCGGTTCCACCGACTAACATGCACAAGTTGCATAAGGTGGCTGGCGGGTGTCTGTCTCTCCCACTTTAGTTGGAGCGGATTCGATGAAAAGGGTCCTTATGAAGGGTAAATAGAAGTTGACAAATCACGTTGTGGCTTTCACGTAGGTAAGAAAACGTTCTTTCTAGAACCCTAATTCAGCCACGTAAAACTTGCAACAACAATTAGAGGACGTCTAACTTGTTTTTCCAGCAAGTGCTTTGTGATATGATATGGCCAAAGTTGTGATGAATGATGAATGATCTATATGTGATGTATGAGTTGTTCATGCTATTGTAATAGGAATCACGACTTGCATGTCGATGAGTATGACAACCGGCAGGAGCCATAGGAGTTGTCTTTATTTTTTGTATGACCTGCGTGTCATTGAGAAACTCCATGTAAATTACTTTACTTTATTGCTAAACGCGTTAGCCATAGTAGTAGAAGTAATAGTTGGCGAGCAACTTCATGGAGACACGATGATGGAGATCATGATGATGGAGATCATGGTGTCATGTCGGTGACAAGATGATCATGGAGCCCCAAGATGGAGATCAAAGGAGCTATGTGATATTGGCCATATCATGTCACAATTATTATTTGATTGCATGTGATGTTTATCATGTTTTTTCATCTTGTTTGCTTAGAACGACGGTAGTAAATAAGATGATCCCTCATAATAATTTCAAGAAAGTGTTCCCCCTAACTGTGCACCGTTGCGACAGTTTGTTGTTTCGAAGCACCACGTGATGATCGGGTGTGATAGATTCTAACGTTCACATACAACGGGTGTAAGACAGATTTACACATGCAAAACACTTAGGTTGACTTGACGAGCCTAGCATGTACAGACATGGCCTCGGAACACAGAAGACCGAAAGGTCGAGCATGAGTCATATAGAAGATACGATCAACATGAAGATGTTCACCGACGTTGACTAGTCCGTCTCACGTGATGATCGGACACGGCCTAGTTAACTCGGATCATGTTATACTTAGATGACTGGAGGGATGTCTATCTAAGTGGGAGTTCATTATAATTTGATTAGATGAACTTAATTATCATGAACTTAGTCTAAATATTTACAATATGTCTTGTAGATCAAATGGCCAACGTAGTCCTCAACTTCAACGTGTTCCTAGAGAAAACCAAGCTGAAAGACGATGGCAGCAACTACAAGGACTGGGTCCGGAACCTGAGGATCATCCTCATAGCTGCCAAGAAAGATTATGTCCTACAAGCACCGCTAGGTGACGCACCTGTTCTCCCTGCAGAACAAGATGTTATGAACGCTTGGCAGGCACGTACCGATGACTACTCCCTCGTTCAGTGCGGCATGCTTTACAGCTTAGAGCCGGGGCTCCAAAAGCGTTTTGAGAGACACGGAGCATATGAGATGTTCGAAGAGCTGAAAATGGTTTTTCAAGCTCATGCCCGGGTCGAGAGATATCAAGTCTCCGACAAGTTCTTCAGCTGTAAGATGGAGGAAAACAGTTCTATCAGTGAGCACATACTCACTATGTCTGGGTTACATAACCGCTTGACTCAGCTGGGAGTTAATCTCCCGGATGACGCGGTCATTGACAGAATCCTTCAGTCGCTTCCACTGAGCTACAAGAGCTTTGTGATGAACTTCAATATGCAGGGGATGGAAAAGACCATTCCTGAAGTATTTGCAATGCTGAAATCAGCAGAGGTAGAAGTCAAAAAGGAACATCAAGTATTGATGGTGAATAAAACCACTAAGTTCAACAAAGGCAAGGGTAAGAAAACCTTCAAGAAAGACGGCAAGGGAGTTGCCGCGCCCGGCAAGCAAGCTGCCGGGAAGAAGCCAAATGTCACAACGTAACTGGGTGACTATAAAGGTATACTACAGGTGTCTCCGAAAGTGTCTGTTGAGTTGACACGGATCAAGACTGGGATTTGTCACTCCGTATGACGGAGAGGTATCACTGGGCCCACTCGGTAATGCATCATCATAATGAGTTCAAAGTGACCAAGTGTCTGGTCACGGGATCATGCATTACGGCACGAGTAAAGTGACTTGCCGGTAACGAGATTGAACGAGGTATTGGGATACCGACGATCGGATCTCGGGCAAGTAACATACCGATTGACAAAGGGAATTGTATACGGGGTTACTTGAATCCTCGACATCGTGGTTCATTCGATGAGATCATCGAGGAGCGTGTGGGAGCCAACATGGGTATCCAGATCCCACTGTTGGTTATTGACCGGAGAGTCGTCTCGGTCATGTCTACATGTCTCCCGAACCCGTAGGGTCTACACACTTAAGGTTCGGTGATGCTAGGGTTGTAGGGATATGTATATGCAGTAACCCTAATGTTGTTCGGAGTCCCGGATGAGATCCCGGACGTCACGAGGAGTTCCGGAATGGTCTGGAGGTAAAGAATTATATATAGGAAGTGCTATTTCGGACATCGGGACAAGTTTCGGGGTCACCGGTATTGTACCGGGACCACCGGAAGGGTCCCGGGGGTCCACCGGGTGGGGCCACCTGTCCCGGGGGGGCCACATGGGCTGTAGGGGGTGCGCCTTGGCCTACATGGGCCAAGGGCACCAGCCCCAAGAGGCCCATGCACCTAGGGTTTCAAGGAGGGAAGAGTCCTAGGAGGGGAAGGCACCTCCTAGGTGCCTTGGGGAGGAGGGATTCCTCCCCTTGGCCACACCCCCCTAGGAGATTAGATCTCCTAGGGCCGGCGCCCCCCCTTGGCCCTCCTATATATAGTGGGGAGATGGAGGACTTCTCACCTTGATCTTTGGTGCCTCCCTCTTCCTCTCCAACACCTCCTCCTCCTCCATAGTGCTTGGCGAAGCCCTGCCGGAGTACTGCAGCTCCATCACCACCACGCCGTCGTGCTGCTGCTGGAGCCATCTCCCTCAACCTCTCCTTCCCCCTTGCTGGATCAAGAAGGAGGAGACGTGGCTGTTCTGTACATATGTTGAACGCGGAGGTGCCGTCCGTTCGGTGCTAGGATCTTCGGTGATTCGAATCACGTCGAGTACGACTCCCTCATCCCCGTTCTTTGAACGCTTCCGCTCGCGATCTACAAGGTACGTAGATGCATATAATCACTCGTTGCTAGATGAACTCCTAGATGGATCTTGGTGAAACCATAGGAAAATTTTTGTTTTCTGCAACGTTCCCCAACAGGGAAAACAAAGGTAACTTGGGGACAGATGAAACGAACAACATTGGGAAAAACCGAGAGGTGATCTTGCGGATGGGGAAAATGATCAGATCCACTTGAAGAGAAACACGTCGGTTGAAAAGGATTTACATGACAATCTCGATGATCATGACGGATTAGCATCCAGAAAGAAATATGAGAACACCGCTTAAGGAAGGTATGGAATCAACACTTGACATTGAAGCAACTCGAATACCACAACTCAAAACAAAACAAAGGATTGGCTTGCGGAAAAAGCCGGAACAAACATATGATAGAGATTTCGTCCGAAGTTTTCATGGTGGGGCCCACACGGGCTCAATCGTACAGCACCATCATGTACAAGGCATTGCCCATGACATACGAAGCGTCCCCGAGTCAGCATAGCCAAGGACTCTTTAAGACGCAACAAGACCACTGTAAAACCAACCGTGGATAGGCGGACCACTAGACGTCGAACCCCAATTTCATATCACACATCTGTCGGAAAGATATCCTAGGAGCTACTTGAATTCCCACTTATAAACTCCAGAAACTTACCGGTTATGCAATCAGGTGTTGGGGATACATGGGAAGCATAATATCTCACCCAAAACTAGCAAATCCTACATCCAGCTGTATCCATCCTTCAACACATAACCAAGAAATCTTCGGAAATCATTTACCTCAACTTCCGAAAAGCATCCGTTATACAAGTTATGGCAATACTCCCGAACTCCCGCCCTAGTACTGGGTGGCGTCGAGGTTATCTCACCAACAACTGTATAAAAGATATTTTCGATGTCGATGAAACTCAGGTATTCCAGAACTGCAACGATAAAATTGTGACGACAATACCTCGGAGCTCAACTCCCTGGGACACTGCAACAACCCCTAAATGTCAGGAGGCACCAAGAACAATGTCCTCGTCATAAAACCATCGGAACGATTCCAAGATACCCGCGTGATCCTAAAATTTTTTTCGTAAAATTTGAGAAGAGAAGAGAAAAAACTCTACGTTAGGATGCCTCACCAGAGCGACGAAGGGACTGAGGAGTAAAAAGAATCCTACTCTCTGATATATATAAACCTATAAGACTCAAAACATTTTTCTAGACTCAACAACGCCAACGATTCGATCACGCAGGGGGCTCCTAAGTCGGGGAGGGCTCTGGTTACCAACTTGTAACACCCACGATGCGGCTATACCTCCCATGTGTCGGAGCACGACTTAGAGGCATAACCGCATTGTAGGCATGTCGCAAGAGGGGTAATCTTTACACATCCCATGTACTGAATAAGAAAGGGATAAAGAGTTGGCTTACAATCGCCACTTCACACAATACATAAATATAGCATTACATCATCCAGAATACAATCAAGGTTCGTCTACGGAACCAAAATAAAGACAACCCCAAATGCATAGGTCCCCGATCGCCCCAACTGGGCTCCACTACTGATCGTCCGGAAAGGAAACAACACAACGAACATGATCTTCCTCGAGCTCCCACTTGAGCTCAGTTGCGTCATCTGCACAGACATCGTCAGCACCTGCATCTGGTTTTGGAAGTAATCAGTCACGGGGACTCAGCAATCTCACACCCGCGAGATCAAGACTATTTAAGCTTATGGGTAGGAAAAGGGGTAGTGAGGTGGAGCTGCAACAAGCACTAGCATATATGGTGGCTAACTTACGCAAATAAGAGCGAGAAGAGAAGCAAAGCATAGTCGTGAACTAGAAGTGATCAAGAAATGATCCTGAAACTACTTACGTTCAAGCATAACACGAGACTGTGTTCTCTTCCTGGACTACGCCGAAAAGAGACCATCACGGCTACACACGCTGTTGATTCGTTTTAATTAAGAAAAGTGTCAATTTCTCTACAACCGGACATTAACAAATTCCTATCTACCCATAACCGCAGGCACGGCTTTCGAAAGTTCAAAACCCTGCAGGGGTGTCCCAACTTAGCCCATCACAAGCTCTCACGGTCAACAAAGGATATTCCTTCTCCCAGGAAGACCCGATCAGACTCGGAATCCCGGTTACAAGACATTTCGACGATGGTAAAACAAGACCAGCAAAGCCGCCCGAATGTGCTGACAAATCCCGATAGGAGCTGGACATATCTCGTTCTCAGGGCACACCGGATGAGCCAGACGTCGGGTTGGCATAGACCCTGGTTGCCCAGGGGGTGCCGGACATCACTCAGGTTGGACCAACAATTAGAGAAGCA
>NC_041392.1:700887443-700911349 GCF_002162155.2 Triticum dicoccoides | reverse complement strand
TTAAATAAAGATGACCCTCGGGCTCCGGAAACCCAAGGGAAAAAGGCTAGGTGAGGCAAATGTAAAACCAAGGTTGGTCCTTGCTGGAGGAGTTTTATTCAAAGCGAACTGTCAAGGGGTTCCCATAACACCCAACCGCGTAAGGAACGTAAAATCAAGGAACATAACACCGGTATGACGGAAACTAGGGCGGCAAGAGTGGAACAAAACACCAGGCATAAGGCCGAGCCTTCCACCCTTTACCAAGTATATAGATGCATTAATTATATAAGAGATATTGTGATATCCCAACAATAACCATGTTCCAACATGGAACAAACTCCAGCTTCACCTGCAACTAACAACGCTATAAGAGGGGCTGAGCAAAGCAGTAACATAGCCAAACAACGGTTTGCTAGGAAAGGTGGGTTAGAGGCTTGACATGGCAATATGGGAGGCATGATATAGAAAGTGGTTGGTATCGCAGCATAGCAAAAGAGCGAGCAACTAGCAAGCAAAGATAGAACTGATTTCAAGGGTATGGTCATCTTGCCTGAGATCCCGCAAGGAAGAAGAACGAGTCCATGAAGAAGACAAACAGACGTAGTCGAACGGATCCTCACAAATGCGACGTTATCGGATCTAACCCGAAGAAGCACACCGGAAAGAAGCAAACAACATAGTAAACAACCACCACATAGACATGGCATGATGCACAAACAATTATGATGCATATCCGGTTTAATGAAGCATGGCATGGCAAAGTGCACAAACAACACTACAAGTTAAGTGGAGCTCAATATGCAACGAGTTGCATATTGACGGAACACCATATGCCTTATTTAGTTCTCTCTCGTTTATGTACTCAACAATATTAAATGTTGTTTAGCATGGCAAGGGGTGAAGAAAAGTTAAACTAACTATCTAGTCAAGTTTAAATGAGGCCGGAACCAATGAACAACAATTCCGGTAAATCCCCATATGCATATTTTTGGTTTGGTACTGTTCTGTCCTAAACACAATTTTAGAGTTATTAAACATGCAAAATAAGTACACCATGTTAAAATAGGCATTTTTCTACCCTATTTACGTATAAAGTTTATTAAAAACCAAGCCACGGTTATTTAGTTATGAAACAAATCATTTTAGCATGGCAATAGGCAAAGTAAAGGAAACAACAAGTTTAAACATTTTTAACATGCATGAAAGTTGCATATTATGAAACTAGGAAAAAATTCTAAGCAAGTTACATATATAAAACATTTTAATATGATGCACGGTTGATGAGTTTTTTATATGCATGAAGTGCAAGGGTTTTTCTGCAAATCTGTAAGTCCCTGGTAATTAGCAAATTCGCAGAACCAAAAAAAAACATCCACTGGGCTGAAACTTGCTGGGCTGAAAAGAGAGGAGGGGCTGGAGGGCTGCTCACCCATGGGCTCGGCCCAGTCGGTGGTGAGGTGAGGCCGGAAGGGCAAGTGGGCCGGCTGGATCTGGCCGTGACTTGTGATGAGGCCACGCACGGATCTGGCCCTAGTGGGCGATTGAGGCGCTCGTCCTCTGCTCGACAGGGAGCAGAGCAGCAGCGACTACAGGGATGCAGGGAGGTGGAGGTCGCCGGCGCTGGTGGACTCCAGTGAGGCAGGGCGGCGAGCTGGAGGCGGGGATGAGGCTAGGATCGCAGGGCCTCGTCGGATCTGGGGGAGACAGCGCCGAACGGAGCAGGCCGCGGCGGGAACTGCTAGAAGACGAGGACGCAGGAGCGGCGGCATGGCACCTCACCGGGGACAAGGAGAAGCTCCGACGGTGGTTTGGAACGCCAAAAACGGACTAATCCCGGGATGGGCGGCCGGGTCAGGGGACTTGCGGCGGAGCTCGGTGCCTCGCCTTGCTGGAAGACGAACAGGACGATGGCTTACTCCGGGCGGTGAGGAACAGAAGGCGGCAGCCATGGCAGGGACTTGCAGCGGGGCTCCCCGCGACGAGGCGTTAGCAGGGGAGGCAGACGAACGCGCTGGCATTGCGCCTCCTTCGTGCAGAGAACGAGCGGGCCAGGCAGGGGACCAGGCGCCCGATGGCTTGAAGGTGGCGCGGCGGAGGACATGGTACAAGTACCTTGTGTCTCCGGTAGCGCCGGGAGCGGCGAAAATAGACGAATCTGGTCGTCGGCGCCGGATCCGGACTACGGCGGCACGGACGGAGCTCGGGGACGGTGCTGCAACTTCGGTTGGTGGCGAGCTCCTGGTGAAGATAAGAGAGAGAGAGATGAGAGACCGGAGGGAGAGAGGAACAGAAAGAGAAGATGGGGAGGTGCGGTGGTGCTCATCTTGCTAGCTGCTGGTGGCCGGCGTGAGGGAGACGAGGTGAGGACGAAGCGCTCCGTTGGATGGTTTTAGTGACGGGAGGAGGGGCGGTGGTGCGATTGGATGGATTGATCGATGGAATTGGCTGGTGTGTGAAAACGAGGAGGGGTTGGATCCCGAGAGAGAGTAGGTAGGTGGCGGCGGCAGGAGGATGGAGGGGACAGCTCCCTAGAAATTAGGGTTCAGTCTGATTATATAGGTAGGGGACTGGGTAGGGACTAATCTGGTCCGTCCGATTATAATCGGGCGGTCGTAAATAAATAGGTTAGATAGCTCGAATAATAAAATGGGGATGTTTTGTAGATGTTTGGGGATGTTCCGGATCCAACGGTGACGAAAGTCCGAGTCGGGTTCGGGACAACTACCGGACGCGCGCGCGAGGAGGGCCGCGGGCTGACGAGAGATGTTAGGTTGGACCTGGCGGTAGGTAGTGGGCTGTGTAGAGGGTCTCGAGCTGAGAGAAGAGAAGAGAGGCAGGCCCGGCGACTGTTTTCGGAAACCGAAAACGTCGGACGATTTGACCGACTATATTGTCGCTATAATTATCCGTTGGGGCGTCAAACGGACTCCGAATGCGATGAAACTTGGCAGGTGGCCTACTGGCAACAAAACAACACCGCATGCCAACTTTCAAACCATACCAAGAACATTTTCCGGCCACTTATAAAATAATATTTCTGACGTGCCGCGAGCGCGTGCAAGTGTGTTTGGGCTCAGAACGGACAACCGATGGAACTGGGGGAACCCGGACGGATGCAAGTTTTGAAAACATGCAGATGCAATGCGGATGATGACATGGCAAGATGCAACACGCAAGCAAAAGACAAGACAAGAATAGCGAATAACTGGGAGACACCTGGCGCATCGGTCTCGGGGCGTCACACATGTTTTATGTCCGTGTCGAAAATGCAAAGGAAGAGTCAGGCTTGACCCCTTTCAGGGTGGTAAATTCAAGGCGCATGTGCTCATGCATGGTTTCATGCATGGCCAGTCTCAATGGATAAGTGAAGATGATGATGATGATGATGAGGACGTCGACGGGGCAGGAAATAATGACATGGGGCCACTAGACGAAGAGATGACCGATTATGTGCCTGAAGAGGAAGACGGCCTCGGAAATGTCGATGACGAAGAGGTAGTTCAAGGCATAGAAGACGCAGACATGCCATCGTCTTCGTCGCTACTAAGTTGAGCCATGCGGGACCCGCATTTTCGAGACCTGCTTTGTAAGAAGACGACGAGTGACAGAGCTGCTTCTAGAGAGGAGGCCAAACTGGCGCAACTGGAGGTAGACTCGATGGCTCCTTTGTATGATGGTTGCAATCCCGAGGTGCCCCGCTTGAGTTTCACACTAGAACTTCTAAAGATGAAGGAAAAAAACAAATGGACAGATACAAGCCTGGATGAGCTTCTGAAGTACCTAAAGAAGGTTCTTCCCGCGGGAAGCCTGTGTCCTACTAGTGTCGAGGAGGCAAAGAAAATCGTGTGCCCTCTTAATCTGCCACATATTATGTCGGTGTACTAGAATAGGGGTACTCTAGTACCCCGAACTTGTGCACGGGGAGTTGCAGCACCCCGCGGCAAGGCTTGACGGGCGAACGCCAAGATCCTCCGTGGTTCCCTTGGAGCCATTCAAGAACAAAGTATTTAAGCTCAGGAGACAAGGCCCCGGCGAGAGGAGCTTGCCGGGAAGGCCAACCAAGGCACGCCAAGGAACTTGCCGCGACGCACCACGCGCTCCGGCAAGGCGACAAGGCCCCGGCAAGAGGAGCTTGCCGGGAAGACCAACCAAGGTACCTCGAAGCCCGGTGAGTGACAAGCTTCCGGACCCGACAAGATAACAGCAGCGGCAAGGCGCTTGCCACGGCAGGCGGCCACTCTGTGCCCACGCTCCAGCGCATCCACCAACGTGTCGCTCTGGGGGCCTCTCCAGGCGCGCGTGGCGGGAGGCTGTGCAGCCAGCGGTGCATAGTGGCATGCAGAGCTGACAAGATCGCCATCGTGGCGAACGGTGGCGCCCCTAACGGTCCTTTTCTGCACTGTTTAGGTGACTCAGACGGGCATTTAATGCCCTTGTCCCCTGCCGTCAGGGTTAGGTAGGGTACACTGTACAAGCAACTGTACCAACCACCTCACTTTTTACATTTGTACCCTCCTCTGCGTTGCCACCTGTCGGAGACCCCTTTAGCATATAAAAGGAGGCCCATGCGCAACGTAGAGGGGGTTCGTACAGTTCGGTTTGATTCATTCGTAGCCCAGAAAACACTACACTCTCTCTCTAGAGCAAGAACGCAAGATAATACAACCAGACAAGCAGCAGTAGGAGTGTTATCTCTCCGGAGAGCTCCGAAGCTGGGTAAACTGCTCGTGTGCTCCACCTCGATTCGCTCTTCGTGCGATCTCCACCCCCCCCTGTCGAACCGAAAGGGGCCCGGTCCGCCGGCCCCATAGGTGTTCGTGGATCAGTTTCCCCCGACATCTTTGGCGCGCCAGGTAGGGGGCGTCGAGATTGCGTGAACCTGATCCGGCATTCACACGAGCTAGATCTTCATTCCCTTCATCAACATGCCACCGAAGAAGAAGACTTCGGCGGCAGCCGCTCCATCCACATCACTTCCACCACCGTTGGAGCAAACGGGTGGTGGAATGGACGCCGGCGGGAGAATGGGCGTCGACGAGGAAGCTTATGATGCTGCCAAGTCTAAGGACAAGGCTGCACAAACCTCAGCGACTGTACATGTTCCGCGCCACTCTCAGGAGGCGCAAGACCAACAGCGTCATGACGCTCGCAGTGCCATACACATGATAGGCCAAGACCAAGTTGGTGGATCTCGGGGCGCTCAAGACCAGCATGCACGCCAGCGTGCTGGCACGAGCGGGACACGGTCGCCTGGACGGGATACTGCTCCTTCTAACATAGTTAGAAGTCCGAGCATGTCCCGCTCCTCGCTTCGTCCGCCACTCCCACCCACCACTCCAGTAGAAGCTTTGGCGCGAGCTCAACTTCTCCTAGATTACCCTCCGACGTCGGACAAGATCGACGAATGGAGGGCCACCATTCAGAGTCTCATTGGCTATGCCAACGGCGACACTCCATGGCAGCCGAGCGTGTCGCCGCCGCGGCAGGGTTGCCGGGCGCGAGCCGGTGGTGACGAAACGGGTGGAGGTGCAACTACCATGCAATCACCACCCCGAAGGCCAAGATCACCGACTCGCCGGATCCACCTCGACAGTGGCTCCACCGCATCTTCGGATCCATGAGCTCGTCGCGATCAGCGCCAAGTTCTTCACGATCGACAACAAGAAGACGCTCGAACCCGCATCGAACGCCAAAGAGAAGCGCGGCATCAATCCGACAAGCACGCTGGGCCCTTTGTCGACATGCATGCGCCAGGGGAACCAGGCGATCTGCCGTACGCGGTAGGTTTCCCTGCGTTCACTCATGAGGTGCGGCAAGTCCAGTGGCCCAGCACGAAGAACTTCAAGCCAGACGTACCGGAGAAGTACGACGGCAAGACGCATCCGTCGGAGTTCCTCAGCATCTACACCATTGCGGTGCAGGCTGCCGGGGGACGAGATGAGAAGATCCTTGCCAACTACTTCCCGCTGGTGCTCAAGCCCAACGTCAGATCCTGGCTCATGCACTTGCCGGACAACTCCATATCCTCTTGGGCTGACCTGTGCCATCAATTTGTCGGCGCCTTCACAGGCGGACACAAGCCTCATGGCCAGGAGAGTGATCTTCATCTGCTCGCCCAGAAGGAAGGAGAGCCCCTGCGCAAGTACATTCAGAGATTCAGCAGTGTGCAGCACAACATCCCAGACGTCCACCCCGTCGCGGTGATCAGCGCGTTCCATCAGAACATGCGAAACCGCAGGATGCGGGAGGAAATGGCGATGTGCAAGATCAGGGACGTCAGTGAGTTATATGCACTGGCCGACAAGTGTGCACGTGCTGAGGAAGGGAGGAGACTCCCTGGAGAAAATATAGGAGCGGGAGGATCTGACAGTGAAGATGCTGCCCCGGCAAGGAAAAACCGGCGGCAGAACAACATGAAGAGGAAAGGCAAAGAGGTGCTAGTTGTTGAGCAGTCCGGCAACGGTGGTGGCGCCAACAAAGCCAAAGCTAGTGACTCCGGCAAGGAGGTAGCCGCGGAGGTGGCGGTTGCCAACAAGCAGGACGGCACCAACAAGCAGTATTCCAAGATCCACCGCACCAAGGGCCATGATCTCCAGAGCTGCAGGAAAGTCGAGCAGCTTGTTGAGCAACAGAAAGCTGAATACGAGCAGCGAGACAAGGAGAAGGCCCAGGAAGGTGCTGGGGGATCCGGTAAGAAACGTCCCGGCCGAGGAGGACGCCGCGGCAAGGCCAAGCAGCGGCAAGGAGACAGACCTCCTCGCGGCCGCGACAAGGATGAAGATGACGACGACGATGAAGACATGGATGATGAGGAGACTGATGAGCAGGAGTTCCAGAAAGCCACAGAGGTCCTATGCGTTGACGGTGGTGCTTCTCTGCACACCTCGCACCGCCAGCTCAAGCACTGGGTGCGGGAAGTTAATGCAGCAGAACCACCCGTCGAGTCACGCAAGCCTCTGAAATGGTCCAGCACGCCTATCATCTTTGATATTGAGGACCACCCTGATCGCATAACTGCGGTCGGCTGCTTGCCGATGTTGGTTTCACCAACAATCCGCAACCTCAAGGTCACTAAGATGCTAGTTGACGGCGGGGCCGGCTTGAACCTGATCTCCTCCGTGGTGCTCCAGAAACTCCAGATCCCTGGCAGCGAGCTCGAAGAGACCGGTACATTTCAAGGAATCAACCTGGGAAGAAGCAAGCCGAAGGGAAAGATCACGTTGCCTATAACATTTGGCAGCGAGCTAAACTTCAGGACTGAGAGGATCACGTTTGATGTTGCTGACATTCCATTACCTTACAATGGAATCCTTGGCCGTCCGGCACTCGCCAAGTTCATGGCAGCCTCTCACTATGCGTACAACGTACTAAAAATGCCAGGCCCGATAAGTGTCATCTCTGTCCCTGGCGACAAGAAGGATGCTCTTATCTGTGCCGACAAGATCTACCGGGAAGCAGCAGCCGCAGCAGAACGCAAGACACTTGCCGCTGAAGCTCCCGGGGGGAAGAAGAAGACCAAGTCCGGCAAGAGCTCTGATGCCCACTCCGGCAAGCGCACCTCTTCGGAGTGCTGCGCTACCGTCGAGGACGCACCATCGAGCTCCACCGGCAAGTGTAAGAAGGCAATGGCAGCTCTACCTGAGACCAAGAAGGTGTCCGCCAAGGAGGACGGCACTAGTGGTACCTTCACCATCAGCGCCACTCTTGACCCCAAATAGGAAAGCGCGCTCGTTGCTTTCCTGCGGGCGAATGTCGACGTGTTTGCGTGGCAACCGTCTGATATCCCCGGTGTTCCCAGGAAAGTAATTGAGCACCACCTTGCCGTCTGTCCTCATGCGTGGCCCGTCAAGCAGAAAGTCAGGAAGCAGGCAGTGGAGCGCCAAGAATTCATTGCAGAAGAAATCAAGAAGTTGGAAGCAGCAGGCCTTGTCAGAGGAGTGCTCCATCCCACGTGGTTGGCCAATCCTGTTGTCGTGCGCAAGGCTAACGGGAAATGGAGGCTTTGTATTGATTTCACTGATGTTAATAAAGCTTGTCCCAAAGACCCATTTCCTTTGCCGCGCATTGACCAGATTGTTGACTCCACAGCCGGATGTGATTTGCTTTCATTTCTTGATGCATACTCAGGATATCATCAGATCTTCATGGCAGAAGAGGATGAAGAGAAAACCGCATTTATCACCCCATGTGGCACGTACTGCTTCGTATGGATGCCTTTCGGTTTGAAGAATGCTGGTTCAACATTCGCAAGGGTAGTCCACCACGCTTTTGAGCCGCAGATGCACAGAAATGTGGAAGCCTACATGGATGACATAGTGGTCAAGAGCAAGAACAGGGCAACCCTGATTCAAGATTTAGACGAGACATTTGCAAATCTGCGCAGGATCAACCTCAAGCTTAACCCCGAGAAGTGCGTATTTGGAGTCCCATCCGGCAAGCTTCTCGGTTTTTTCGTGTCTCAGCGGGGAATTGAAGCCAATCCCGACAAGATCAAGGCCATTGAGCAGATCGAAGCACCAAAGCACGTCAAGGATGTACGAAGGCTTGCCGGTTGCGTGGCTGCTCTCAGCAGGTTTATCTCTAGATCTGCTGAGCGCGCCCTGCCATTTTTCAAAATTTTGAAAAAGGCAGGTCCAGTAAAATGGACTCCAGAGGCGGAGGCTGCGCTGCAGGACTTGAAGAGATACCTGTCCTCCACTCCAACACTTGTCGCATCTAAGCCGCAAGAGAAGTTGCTGCTGTATATAGCGGCAACCAATCAAGTGGTTAGTGCTGCGTTAGTGGCGGAGAGGGAGGCAGATGATGAGCCAGTAACCACGGCAGATGCATCCAGCGACAAGCAGGGGGCTTCGCCGATAAGCTCTGGTCCCGACAAACATGGATTTGCGCAGGAGCATGATAAGATGCCGAAGAGAATGGTGCAGCGCCCAGTTTACTTTGTCAGTTCTCTTCTGCAAGGGGCTAGATCAAGGTACTCTGGTGTGCAGAAGTTGCTTTTCGGCCTCCTCATGGCCTCGAGAAAGCTGCGCCATTACTTCCAAGCACATGAGATCACAGTCGTCACTCGCTTTCCGCTGAAGAGGATACTGCAAAATCCAGAAGCAATAGGAAGGATTGTCGAGTGGGCGTTGGAACTGTCAAGCTTTGGCCTCAAGTTTGAGAGCACTTCAACTATCCAAACCAGGGCATTGGCAGAGTTCATAGCAGAATGGACGCCAACACCAGATGAAGAAATTCCAGAGACAAGCATCCCCGTCAAAGAGGCAAGCAAAGAGTGGCTGATGCACTTTGATGGTGCCTTCTCGCTGCAAGGTGCCGGTGCGGGCGTGCTGGTTGTCGCACCCACCGGAGAGCACCTCAAGTACGTAGTCCAGATGCACTTTCCCAAGGAGCAAGCAACCAACAATACTGCAGAGTATGAAGGATTGCTTGCCGGTCTCAGAATCGCAGCAGACCTTGGGATCAAGAAGCTCATTTTCAGGGGTGACTCACAGCTTGTCGTCCGATGAGTGAACAAGAACTACCAGAGTCCATTGATGGAAGCATATGTTGATGAAGTGAGGAAGCTAGAAGAGCACTTTGACGGCCTACAAATGGAGCATATCCCAAGAGCTCAGAATAACATTGCTGATGGCCTGTCAAAGTGCGCCGCACTAAAGTTACCTATGGAACCAGGGATCTTTGTGCTCAAGTTGACTCAACCATCCGTAACACCATCAACTGGACAAAGCAAGAAGAGGAAGTTGGTTTCTGGTGACTACTTTCCGGCAGAGCTCCCCGAAGCCGCCGCCAAGAAAGTGCCCAAGATCAACACCAAGGATGCTGAGGGGCAGTCTGCTCCGGCAAGCCTTATGGTTTGTTCCATTGAAGCAGACGCTCCCGACAAGTTTTGCTCCGGCAAGCTTGCCGGGGAACATCATGCTCCGGCAGGACCGCAAGTCCTTGCCGTGGAAGCGGATGTTCCCACAGCAGCAGATGTGCCTTTAGTCCTTGTTGTCGAGCCACAAGCTCCAGCATGGGCACAGCAGATTGTCCACTTCCTTCAGACAGGAGAACTTCCCGAAGAGCAAGAAGAAGCGGAAAGAGTAGCCCGGCAGTCAAGTATGTACCAGTTTGTCGATAGCATACTGTACAGAAGAAGACTCAACGGTGTGAAATTGAAGTGTATTCGCCGGGAAGATGGACAAAAGCTGTTGGCAGAGATACATGGAGGCATATGTGGCCACCACATTGGCGCAAGAGCACTTGCCGGCAAAGCTTTCCGGCAAGGTTTCTTTTGGCCGACAGCCCTCCAGGATGCAACTGCACAAGTAACCAAGTGTGAAGCGTGCCAGTTCCACTCCAAACAGATACACCAGCCAGCTCAAGCTCTCTAGACGATCCCTTTATCCTGGCCATTTTTGGTCTGGGGGCTCGATATCCTCGGCCCCTTCCCCCGAGCTGTCCGGGGCTTTGAGTACTTGTACGTCGCAGTCGACAAGTTCACAAAGTGGCCGGAAGTGCAGCCAGTGAGGAAGGTGACAGCACAGTCAGCAGTCAAGTTCTTCAGGTCAATTGTTTACCGTTTCGGGATCCCTAACAGGATCATCACCGACAACGGCACGCAATTCACGAGCCGCACCTTCATGCAGTACGTCCAAGACCTTGGCACCAAGGTCTGCTTCGCTTCTGTTGCTCATCCGAGAAGCAACGGTCAAGCAGAGAGGGCAAATGCTGAAGTGCTGCGCGGGCTCAAGACCAGAACTTTCGACAGGCTGCACAAGTGCGGAAGGAACTGGATCGAGGAGCTGTCGGTGGTTCTTTGGTCGATCAGAACGACGCCAAATCGAGCCACTGGCCAGACGCCTTTCGCTCTAGTCTATGGAGCAGAGGCAGTTCTCCCCACGGAACTCGTATACGGATCGCCTCGAGTGCTCGCTTATGATGAGCTTGAGCAGGAACAGCTGCGACAAGACGACGCGCTGCTCCTTGAGGAAGATCGTCTTCAGGCTGCTGTGCGAGCTGCTCGATACCAGCAAGCTTTGCGCCACTACCATAGCCGCAAAGTTAAAGCCAGAAGCTTCGAGGAAGGCGACCTTGTTCTTCGGCGCGTTCAATCTGCCAAGAATTCCAACAAGTGAAGGCCGAAGTGGGAAGGCCCTTATCGGGTGAAACGAGTCACAAGGCCCGGCGCTGTCCGCCTTGAGACCGTCTTCGTAAGTTTTTCCCGTAGGGCGCGGTTGCCGGAACCCATTCCGGCAACCACCTTTTGTACAAGTCTTGCCGCTGTTGCATGTAATCCTTTGTACAAAGCCGGGCGCAGATCCCGTGCATAAGTAAAACCCCATGTGCTCCGCACAACTTGTCCATTTCATGCATTAGTTTATTTCTAGCATGTGTTATCTGACACTTTGTGCAGCACCTACATCCGGTAAGCAATAACGAGCCGAAGGGCTCCATATCATTATTTTCTCTTCTTTCTTCTTTTTCAACAAAGGAAAAGAAGGTTCCCTCGCACACATGTTTGCCGGGGGGAAGGAGAAGATTGTGGTATGGACCAGGCGTCGTTCAAGCAAAATTTTGCCTTGCCGGGAAGCAAACGACAGAAAAGCTAAGTTGCCAAAGTTTGAGCAATCAGTTTTTAAATTTTTGAGTTATCTTCCTCGAACGACCCTACTTTGTATGGAAAACCTGTGCGCGGAGGAACCAACTCGTGGCTAGTTGCGCCCTTACTTTGTTTCGAGTCCGCTCAACAACTTAAGTGTGCTGCATCTAGTCGCGACATGGTTTCTTGTCGGAAGCAGCGCCGCCAGCAGGCTGCTGACGTTTCGCACCCAGCGCTCGCGGCTCGGGCGCCTGCGCCGACAAGTTTCCTAGAAGCGTAGGGTAAAAACATACAAAGGAAGGAATCTAGTAGAGGAAATAACATAGCAATTGATAACAGAAATAAAGTTATATTACAAGATAACTTGTCGTAGCTCTAACAGACTGTTTTCATAACATGATTAGCAGCGACAAGGGAAAAGAAGAAATGGGCGGCCTAGTCTACGCGTCCGCCCTCGACTCTCTTGATCTCGCTCACCTTGTCCACAATGGGTGCGACAAGGGCCTTGAGTGCGTCCCGATCGGTGTCTGGCGGCAAGGACTTGAGGACGTTGGTGAAGCTGAGGCCTGGATTGCGGAAGGCCACCTTCATCAGCACCTTCTGGAGAACCCCGACGCAGATTTTGCGCGACTCGTCGGCCAGCTGCTTTGGGATCTTTTCCCGGAGCCGCTGGAGTGCCGTCGCCACGCCCTTGAAGAACAGGCTGAGCTTGGCGCTGGGTTGGAGATTATCGTCGGAAGGATACCCAAAGTCCTCCATCCCCAGCTGCGCCAGCTCCTCGTTGATGACTGCGGCAATATTCACTAGACCCTCGGTCCAGTGCTCCATAGTGTCTCTGAACGAGTTCTGGGTAACTGCGATGCTCTCCAGCAGCGCCTTGTCAGCTCTGACCTTCTCCGACAAAGTCCTCTCCCGCTCCTTGGCGGCCTCCAGCATCTGCGTCAGCGTGGCCAGCTTCAGCTCCAGGTCTGCATTGGAATCCTTGGCGGCGCTGAGCTCCTTGCCCCTCTCAGCGAGAAGACCTTGCAGCTCACCGTGGGCGACAGCATCCTTCTCACGCTCATGCTTGAGCGCAGCAAGCTCCTCGCCGCTCCTCCCGATGTTGGCCTCCAGCTGCGCCACCTTCTCCTCCAGCTCTTTCTTGGCGGCCTCTGCGATCGCGGCGGCGTCCTTTGCTTCCTTGAGCACCCCGCCAAGTGCTTGCTCGCGCTCGGCAAGCTCCTCCTTGTAGCTGTCGAGGTTGGCCTTTCGCTGCACCAATTCTCCTTCTCGCCCGGACTGCTTCTCGGCGGCCAGCCTTTGCTCCTCCTCAGCTTCGGCCTTCTCGAGAAGGAAGGCCGTGCGCTCCTCGTCGAGTCGCTCCCGCCCCTGTGCCAGGGACCGGAGAGCTTCTTGATTTTGGCCCCGGAGCTCCTCCGCGCGCTTCTCCATGTCAACTCCCGCCTTCGCGACAAGCGCTTCCCGGGAGGCCAGCTTGGCTTGCCGGGCGCGGTAGAGTGACAGTAGCTTCCGTAGCAGCTGCTCCTCCTCAGGCTCGCCACTGCTGCTGCTGGGCGCATCGACCAACGACAGTCCAGCAGAGGCGAGCACCTCCTCATCGAAAGATTCCCCCTCGACCGGCGCTCTGGAGCTCGACGCCCAGGGTAGCTTGATGAAGATATCGTCACCGGCCTTCAAGTAGGCGCCGGGCTGGGGCTCCTCGGAGCCCGGCTCCGCAGAAGCGGCAGAGGGATTGGCGGTCGGTGCAGCGCCTGGCGCTCCTGCAGCCTCAGGGTCGTCAGTGCGATCGCCCGACCCCTCGCCGGCTTCTGCGGCGGCAGCCTTGGCGGCCTCCTCGCCGGCGGCCTCATCAGCACCGGTCCCTTCCTTGCCGGTGCCCTCTGTCTCCATTGGCTCAGCCGCAGATGGGTCTGAAGAACGAAGAAGGGAGAAAAATCAATCAAAAATCCAAGAGAAGAAAATCAGAAGAAGAAGAACCTAAGGGAAAGTTTTTGGACAAGTGAATTACCTGTGCCAAGATCTGCAGTTGCGGTCCCGGCCGCCGCAGGATCGACGGTGCTGCCCCTTGCCGGAGAGTTCTCCCTTGCCGGAGAGCGCTCCCTTACCGGGAACCCCTCCCTTGATGGCGTAGTCGAAGCAGATGGCACTTCAGGACCAGCTTCCGGGCGCTCCTGATGTGGCTGCTCTGCTCCTACACAAATCAACAAGCAAGATATCAACAAAGGAAAAAGCACTCACGCGCGCCCGACAGCAGAAAGCTAACTATAAACTTACGCTGGGGGCTGCACTGGGGGCTGCTTTGAGGAGTGGTTGCCGGGTCCGTCAAGGTGGTCTCGGATCCACCACCTACTGACACGATGGGGTCATCCTCGATGACAATCACCACGGCCTTGGCCCTCTTCGCCGCTCTCTGGGCCAGCGTCCTGAAAAGAAAGGAGTCCAGATTGAAGCAAGTCAGATACAAGATAAAAACAGCAAGATTGAATAACTACAAGAGCACCAAAGAGGCTCCCCTCTGATATGGCGAGGCGGAGGAGTAGGATCCCTTGCCCGCTTGGCGGGGGCAGTGGCGGCGGCCCGGGAAGATCCCGCTCCAGTTGCCGCTGCTGCGTGAGGCGCTCCTGCGGCAACATTGCTTGCCGCGGTAGAGCGCGTCGCACGGCTCGGCGGCTGTTGACCAGGCTGCCGCTCCGCTACGTCTGCGGCCCTGCGAAGACGCCTCCTTGGCGGGGCCAGGGGCTCCGCCTGCGGCAAGCTTTCTGAAGGCTCGGGCTCTTCCTCGCCGGCCTCGCTCGGCTCGGCTTCAGAATCGGCAGGCTCTTCCTCGCCAATGAACTCCGCGCGCTCGGCAAGGTTTGCCGCTTCTGCCGCCTCCGCCTCCTCCACAGTGAACCCGAACGCGCTCGCGGCAGCTGCGGCCGCAACCTCTTTCTCCCTAGTGGCGATGCGCTGCAGCTCCTCGTCGGTGGTGTCATGGGTGAGGCTTTTCTGCTCGTCAGCGTGGACCGGCACTTCTTCCAAATTATCGAAGAGCGCTTGCACGCCGTCATCCGCAGGCTCTTGCCAAGTCGGAACGATTCCGTGTGAATCGCACAACGGCATCATGGCGCGGATCCGATCAAGCGAAGAGTTATTGCACAAAGGAACTACGCCCCTCGGCAGCGTGAATGGGTGCTGGAGGTCGCGTTTGAACAACTCCAGGAGCATTGCATCCAGCTCCAAGACGGTGAAGTTGTAGTTGAGGCCCGCCCGCAGCCTCATGATGTCCGCCGAGTTCTTGAATTCCTAGGCGGGCCTCCCCCTCTCCTGCAGGGGGGCGATGCGGCGGCGGAGGAAATCTGCACCTACATCGCCTACAGTGAGCCCGGCAAGCCTGAGGCGAAGAATCCTAGTGATGGTGATCTTCAGCCTCTCGTCTTCCAGGGCCACGTTGCTCCAGTCATTGCCGCGTACTATTGGAGCTTGGCGCACAGCGGTGAAGGGCTGCGGACTCTCCTCGACAATCCAGCACCACTCCGCTCTCCACTCCTCCCACTTGCTGCGGAGCTCACCCTCCAAGTACGCCTCCTTCTTGCCGACTCTCGAGATCCAGGCAATCCCTTCGGCAAGCGGCTCTCCTCTCTCTACCCGAGGTATGAAGAAGTGGCGGAAAAGGGCAACACTGGGGTGGACTCCGACAAAGTTTTCGCACAAATGTGCGAAAACTGCCATGGTCAGAACAGCGTTGGGGGTGAAATCAAGGAGGCGGAAGCTGTAGGTGTTCATGATATCACAGAAGAACTCCGAGAAGGGCGGGCAGAGCCCGCAATAGAAGAATAGCGCGAAGAATGGGTACCCGTTTGGAGCCATTCCCGAAGCAGCGGCCGGAAGAACCCTCGTGCGTGGATGCGCACGCGTCTCCGTCGCCCAAAAGAGGTAGAAGTACTCCCTCAGTTCCTTCACGCCGAGCTGAGGGGAGAAGATCGCCCGCTCCTTCCGCAGCGCCGCGAGCCGCTGCGCCTCGGCCGACTTCACGCCCTTTCCCTTGTCAGCTTTCGGAGCCATGGCGGAGGTGGTGGGAGAGGTCGACGGCGTTGGTGATGCTGGTGGCAATGGGGGGCGGAGCGCTGCTCTCTCGGCTTCGAGAAGAAGGGGGGAGCGGCAGAGGTTCGTGAAGCTGGAGTAGCAGCAACCAGCGGGAATAGAACTGCCCCTGTTTCCTCTGCTTATAAAGAGGGACGGGGCGGACGTTTCGCCCTTCCGAATAAAGAACCACCCACGATCTCTCCCACGACGCCGCATTCAACGCGTGCCGTTAGGGGAGAGCGCGGTGGATACGGAGCGAGATTCGGCGTGGCCCAGTCCACGTGTGCCCGTGCCCTGTCTTGGGCCTGGCCCAACAGCGCTCGGCACCGTGTCTGGCCCAGGCCCGGGGGCTCCTGTCGGTGTACTAGAATAGGGGTATTCTAGTACCCCGAACTTGTGCACGGGCAGTTAATTGCAGCACCCCGCGGCAAGGCTTGACGGGCTAACGCCAAGATCCTCCGTGGTTCCCTTGGAGCCATTCAAGAACAAAGTATTTAAGCTCAGGAGACAAGGCCCCGGCGAGAGGAGCTTGCCGGGAAGGCCAACCAAGGCACGCCAAGGAACTTGCCGCGACGCACCACGCGCTCCGGCAAGGCGACAAGGCCCCGGCAAGAGGAGCTTGCCGGGAAGACCATCCAAGGTACCTCGAAGCCCGGTGAGCGACAAGCTTCCGGACCCGACAAGATAACAGCAGCGGCAAGGCGCTTGCCGCGGCAGGCGGCCACTCTGTGCCCACGCTCCAGCGCATCCACCAATGTGTCGCTTTGGGGGCCTCTCCAGGCGTGTGTGGCGGGAGGCTGTGCAGCCAGCGGTGCGCAGTGGCATGCGGAGCTGACAAGATCGCCATCATGGCGAACGGTGGCGCCCCTAACGGTCCTTTTCTGCACTGTTTAGGCGACTCAGACGGGCATTTAATGCCCTTGTCCCCTGCCGTCAGGGTTAGGTAGGGTACACTGTACAAGCAACTGTACCAACCACCTCACTTTTTACATTTGTACCCTTCTCTGCATTGCCACCTGTCGGAGACCCCTTTAGCATATAAAAGGAGGCCCATGCGCAACGTAGAGGGGGTTCGGACAGTTCGGTTCGATTCATTCGTAGCCCAAAAAACACTACACGCTCTCTGTAGAGCAAGAACGCAAGATAATACAACCAGACAAGCAGCAGTAGGAGTGTTATCTCTCCAGAGAGCTCCGAAGCTGGGTAAACTGCTCGTGTGCTCCGCCTCGATTCGCTCTTCGTGCGATCTCCGCCCCCCGCCGAACCGAAAGGGGCCCGGTCCGCCGGCCCCATAGGTGTTCGTGGATCAGTTTCCCCCGACATATTAGATATCACACATGCATCAATGATTGCATCATATATCGGAACGAGCACGCGGAAAAAACCATCTGTCCAAAGTGCAATGCTTCACGATATAAAAAGGCCGGAAAGAAAGCTCCATAGAAAGTTGTATGGTACTTCCCGATCACTCCGCATCTACAGCGGTATTTTGTAGATCCTAAGGAAGCAAAGCTTATGCGCTGGCACGCGGAGAGTGTGAAGCTAGATGACGGAGATGAGCTGAAGCTGAGACACCTCACAAATGCTAGCCAGTGGAGAGCATTAAATGTTGAATTTGATTTTTTTCGCAAATGATCCAAGGAACATCATGCTTGGCACTAGTAGTGATGGCATGAATCCATTTGGCAACCAGAACACCAATCATAGCACATGGCCCATGTTTGTATGGATGTACAACCTCCCCCCTGGTTGTGCATGAAGGAAAAATACATACACATGGCTATGTTGATTCAAGGGCCGAAACAACCAGGAAATGATATAAATCTGTATCTCGGGTGTTACTGAAAGAGGAGTTACAAACCTTATGGACAACACCGGCCAAGACATGGGATGCAAGGAAAGGAGAGTATTTCTACATGAGAGCCGCGCTGATCATGATGGTGCAGGACTATCTCGGTTATGGCAATCTCTCCGGCCAGGTGTGCCACGGATATTGCGGATGCACGAGGTGCATGGATGATACAACTTCTCTGCAGCTATCGAAAGATGGCGGGTCTTCGAAAATCATGTACATGGGGCATCGAAGATGGCTCGAGAAGGATGACCCATGAAGAAAGCGTGGAGATCTATTCAATGGTGACTGAGCATCGAGGTCCTCCATGTAAGCGTAGCGGTGCAGAAATATATGAGTTATTGAAGAACTGGGAAGAGTGCCCCTTGCCGGGAAAGATGAAGAAAAAGGCGCCGGAGCCCCTACTGAAGATATGGAAGACGAGATATGTTTTCGGGGACTTGGAATACTAGCCCATACTCGACACGCCTCATAGCCTTGATCAAATGCATATCACAAAAAATATCCTTGAGCGTTTGCTTGGAACATTGATGAACATGCCGGAGAGGACCAAGGATGGGCCGAAGGCAATAAAAGACTTGGAATTTTTGAAAATCAGGAAAGATTCCAAATGCCCGGTAAAAGGTCGTCAGAGGAGACCGAGACGGAGATGGAGACGGAATATAGGGGGGGAAAGTAAACGAGAAGGAAGAACAATATTGCCCCCCTCTTGCTTCACCTTAGATCTGAAGGAGGTCGATCAATTGTTCAAGTGCCTTGCCGGAATCAAAGTTAGTTCCGGATACTGTGGGAAGATAAGCAGATATCTGGACACTAAGAAAAAAAGGTTCAATGGGATGAAGTCTCACGACTGTCATGTGATGATGACGCAGTTACTCCCGGTTGCACTTAGAGGGATTATGGACACACATGTGCGTGAGACGCTTACTGACCTATGCCACTTTTTTGATGCTATCTCTCGAAAGTCGATCAGTGTGAAGCAACTCCATAGGCTATAGGAAGAGATCGTTGTCATACTGAATGATCTAGAGATGTACTTCCCGCCCGCGTTCTTTGATGTCATGGTGCATCTATGTGTCCACATCGTGCACGACATCATCGACCTAGGGCCGACATTCCTGCATAGCATGATGCCGTTTGAGAGGATGAATGGGGTCATCAAAGGATTCGTTCATAACATGTCCCGTCCAGATAGAGGCATAGCCCAGGGATATCTGACCAAAGAGTGCATCTCTTTCTGTGAGAGTTATCTGACCAAAGACCCTGTTGTTGGTTTGCCCGTCAACAAGCATTGTGGAAGGCTCAAAGGCGAAGGTCACACCAACGGTCATAGGGATGTGAATGTGTTACGCTCGGGCCGACAAGACGATCTTGACAGGGCAAACTTAGTAGTGCTACAACACCTAGATGTGCTAGAAGATTTCGTGACACTAGACAAAGAGACCATCGCAAAGAAGTACCGTGACCGTGTGGTGCACAGGACGGATGCTGAAGTTATTAGAGAGCACAACTCCACTTTTGTGTGTTGGTTCAAAGAGTGAGTTCTAGCTAATCCCCCAGAAGAGGGTTGTCCAAATGGAACACTCATATACGCCTTAGCACATGGCCCCTCGACCAAACTCGCGACTTATCAAGCATACGATATCAACGGATACATGTTCTACACGAAGGAGAAAGATATAAACAGTGATGACCAAAACCCAAGGGTGACGATGGAAGCCATGACCGGGAATGTAATTGAAATATATTACGGAAGGGTCGAAGAGATATGGGAGCTTAACTACTCTGGATTGCATAGCGCGACGATGTTCCGTGTCAGATGGGCTAAGAATGTACACAGAGAAAACCGACTCCGATAGCGGTACCGTCAATGCCATCGCCTAAAATGAGCCATGGGTACGCGCTAAACACGTGACACAATGTTTCTTCATAACTAATCTGATCAATCCCAGCCGTGTTGTCGTGAAGAGAAGCAAAAGAAGCATCGCCGGGATGGATGGAGTCGCCAACGAGGAAGACTATGACCAGTATGGTGATCCGATGAGGGAAGATGATGCTGATGACGACGAAACATATGTCAAAAGAAGAATGAAGACTACATTACCTAGGAAAGATCGTAATCCCTGGAGAAGGAAAAGTCATGACCATGGGCTCAATTATTCGACAACGAACAAAAGAGGGAAGAAGATCAGTCTGAAGCGTCGTCGTCGCCCAAGCTGACAAACTAATCCCCAAAGTGCAAAAGGAAGAAAAAGAAAAGTGCAAAAGAAAGATAAGAAAAACAAAAGTGCAAATGAAAGAAAAAGTAAAAGAAAAGGGAAAAGAAAGGATGTTTTCTAAAATGAAATGAAAATAAAAAGAAAAGGGAACTAATAAGTTGTGGAAAATGAAATGCAAGAAAAATAAAAAAAATAAAAAAAATTAGCAGTAGCGCGTTTTGGCCTGGGCCGCACTACTAGAAAAGGCCTGCTAGTGGCGCACCTGTTTTGGCTACTAATGGTGCATTACAGGTGCGCCACTAGCTTCACGCCATTAGAATTTTTTTACTAATGGCGCACCACAGGTGCGCCATTAGTATCTGGTATACTAATGGTGCACCACGCAGTGCGCCATTAGTATATCCCACGGTGCGCCATTAGTATGCCTCCCTGAGGGCCATATTTACCCATTTGCTCTGGCTTACTAATGGCGCACTAGTTGATGATGCGCCACTAGTGTGCTTTTTGCAGTGCGCACTAAAGTGCTGAGTGGTGCGCCACTAGTATAAATATTAGGGATTTTTTTCTTTTCTGATATTTGCACAGGTTACAAAACATATTACTGCACAAAATATAGAGAGCACAACATATAAACATCAGATTTATAGAATACAATAGAAGATTAGTCTCCGGATACAGTTCATCATATTAGTCTCCGAATTTAAAATACTGAACAAAGTTAGAACATTACAAGTCTCGAGACCGCGAGTAGCGAGTTTGTCTTCACATTACAAATCGATGTCGATCATCCAAACTACCATCACATAGAAGAGACATGCGGTCATCACGATGAGCATCATCGTGATAAACTGGTCTTCATCTGGTTCCTCCAACTCTCCCTCCTCTCTCCCGCTAGATAGCGCACGTATCTAGCTTCCCCTCCGCCCTAGTGGTGTACCCTTTGTAACTGTTACCGCTAAAACGGTGAACCTGTCTCCGACACTCCTCCCAGTCGTCGTAGACTCCGGGAACCTTACCCTTGTACACGACATACGACGGCATCTCTATGCACTAGCCAAACAAAACGTTAGTAGCAATTCACAGACAATACATAAGCAATATATAAGTATGCAACAAAAGGATCGGAAGAGAAAAGCAAGACATTAATAGCACGATTCATGGTCCTACTAATAAATAGCATCGATTACATATAAGTTGAACGACTGTCCAAACCAAAGAGACATACAAGTTCATTAAAGTTTAATTACAACATGAGCCAATCGATATTTCAGAACTACACATAGCATCACTACTTTCGACTCGACTCAGGGACTGGAGCGTGGATGAAGCCGCCGTCTATCATGGTGGTCATGAAATCGTGGGCGTTGTTAGCCTGCATTTGTAGCGCTATTTCTTTCTCACTGTTGGACGGTTGATATCTGAGGTAGAACCGCCCCAAGGTACGAAGGACATCTTGATGGATGATTTCCGCAAACTCCGACCTGATGCGAAAGAATTCTTGTCTGATGTCCGCGTCTTGGATTGCTGACAAGCTTGCGGCCCAATCTTTGAGATTATTTGGTAGCAGAAGGTGATTATGGTCCCGTACGATCGCCCGCATGTGATGGAGGGTGTAGTAGGCATCCTTCTGACCGCCAGGCGGCTGGTTGACGCAGGGGAACGTCGTATTGTGGGCGAACACGTGCTTGCCGTACCTACGAATTGGCCTGGTGAAGGTGCCTCCAGATCTGGCATAGCCGGGGAGAACATCATCAAGAACTTTCTTGATATTTGTGTAGTCTTTCTTCGACTGATGGCCCGAGTCGAAATATGTGGCCATGGAATATTTCGGGCTTAAGAGGATGAGTGTGGAATGTGTGTCACTGCTCAAAACACGGAATGTTAGAAAAAAAGAACGATCGAAATCTAAGAAATCATATGTTACGGGGCGGTGAGGGGATGACTTACTCGGTAAAGTAAGGCACTAGGAAGTTATCCTTATATGGGTTTGCCAGAATGACGCCTTCGAGGTATGAACTCGCGACTTGCCGGTCCCCAGCATTGCCCAAAAGCTTGGCATGCATGTAGAAGGGGTCGACTATCACGATGTTCGGGGTCTTGTCTCTAATGATCCGCATCTCCATACTCAGCAAGAATAGCCGAACGATGGTGTACTGCAGCGGATGAAGGTTAAACATAGCGAAGATGTCATCAAACCGCAGGAAGATCATACCCCCGATGGCGCTCTGGCACCTTGGCCACGAAAACCGGGTATGCCAGATCATTCTCGGAGAGACGCCGCTTCTCCAAAGAAAGAACGCTGTCATGCAGACTCCGCATAGCACCGGTTGCAACATTGAGCAGATTAGTCGGTAGCATCGGCCTACCCGCCACATGCACCCTCCTCGAGATATCCTTAGGTGAAGGTGGCCCGTCCTGAGCACGGATCGTACTCGGTGCCGGCTGGCTCGCACCCTTGTTACTCTTTCTTTTGCGTCCCGTCTTCTTCTTCTGTAATGGGATCGAGTTTTGCTCACAGACCACCTTCTTGAGTGTGTTGGGGCTGGTAATATTTTGCACCTTGGCTGTCTGAGGCTCGGTGAAGGCGGCAGCTGGAGGCGTCTCCTGAGAACTGAACGCTAGACGATGCCTGTTGCAATTGGGTTTCTCCGCGGTACCAGCTAGATCGCGGTCGTCTTTTTCAGGGTTGGGTTCTTGAGAAGGAGGCCCGAAGAATTCGTCACCGTACCCATGTTCGACGAAGTACTTATCGACGTTGGTAAATGTACTGTCGTCATTGTCGTCGTCGTCCGGATGCTGTGCCATATGCATGTTCAGATCCTGTGCCATAGGGATGTCCGGCATGTCCGGTAGCGTTGCGGCGGACTTGCCATGGCTTGGCGTCGGCATGACTGGAGGTGTTGTCTGTGGGGTGGTGTCCCTCGCCCCCAAACGAATCTGGCTCTTCGGCCAAAGCAGGGGCCAACTTACGCGGGCACTGAGGGTCATCACATCATCTTCGTCGGGCCCAGCGGGTCGAATCGGAGGTAACAACTCGTCACAGCCTGGCAGCACCCGAACCAGTTCAACCCTATACACGGTGGGTGGCATCGGATTACCGTGGAACACGGGATTGCTAGGAGTTCATCCCGCATCCGAAACATCTAATTTGAACTAGTGCTAGGAGTTCATCCCGCATCCGAAACATCTAATTTGAACAAGGGGGCCAATATATATATATATGAATAAATGAAACTCAACACAAATGATGGTAATAAAATAAAATTGTGAATATTATTGCATACGCACTTCATATTGTTCGCCAGAGTACCCTCATTCACAGGTCGTGTGGCGGATGGACTCGCAAATGTAGTATCCACAATAATTATTCCCGGGTTCCTGCCACAACCACTTTACAAGAAATAGAGGTCAATCAAACTGATAAGCAAGCATGCTATAAATAGTATTGATGAAACTAGCGCTTGAATCACTAGGAGATGTGTGGAACATGTTACTATAGTACTTACTTTCGGGTGTCTAAATTGCAGCTTCTTCGGCAGTCCTAGAGCTTTTTTGGTGAATTTTCTCCAAAACCTGCCAGACAAAGAAAACAATTACTTGATATATCAGGAAATGAACAAAGTTGCTAATATGGTGGATAATGATTGATTTAACTTACTTCTCGAGCATTTGAGTCATGCCCGCATACTCCTGGGGATCTTTTCGTCTCGAGTCTAAGACAGTTACTAGTCCCTGCTCAAGCTTAATCTCTAGGAGAATATAATGGAACCTGCGCACGCATGCATAACTCATCAATTACATTACTATAACCTAGACTAATAAGGGAAACCGAATATGCACAAGACAATAACACTCACTTGAAGTTGTAAGGAAAGAGTATTATATCTTTGTTTTCATTTATTACCAACGATCGTAGCAAGTTGGCCTCGGTATCTTCGACATGATATTTAACCTCGTTTGCATCTATGAGATTTGTGTTAATGAACCCAATATCATCGATTTGTCTTTTCTTCAATTCGGTGATCTTCAATCTGCATAATATAGTGAGGATAATTATAAATACATGGAATGAAAGAGCTGACGTATATAGAGAGACTTAATGACAGAAGTAGTACTACTTACAGACAGTAGCAAGTGACTATTGCTTTATCGAGGGCCTTTTGATTGAAAAACAGGAAGAACTCCTCAAATGGAACATTCAATA
>NC_041392.1:700877388-700887008 GCF_002162155.2 Triticum dicoccoides | reverse complement strand
AGACTCTCTGCAAGTTTTCATGTACCAATCATGGAATCTTCGCATCATCGTTCTTAGAGATCTTTCATCTTTGATGAGAGGCTTCCCGTACTCGTATTTGTGTTGCTCCACCTCCAAGAACTCATGATGTACATTGTCGGGCAGGTAATCTCCAAGATTGCTATAACCAGGCACCATCCTCGGATCATTACTAGGCACCTTGAGCGGGGGGCACGATTGGTTCGCTTGTTTGTCGAGCTGGGGAATTTTTTTCCCAGCTCGTCGTTCTTTTAACCTTTGATCACTGGCAGTACTTACCGACCGCTCCACTTCGACAAATGACTTTGCAATAATGCGGTCATAGTTGCCTTTCGGCAGAGACTTTGCTGGTTTTTTCAGGGCAGCTAGAGTGCGCTTCGCTTTCACCGGATCTACCTTCTCCTCCGGAGGTGGATGTTTCTTTGCTTTCACCACTTAAAAAAAGTTCCTCACTTCGGCTCACGCGATCTTGGCGTTATCTTCCGGGGTCCTCTCGTATGGTAACTTCTCTGGAGTCTTCAGAGAAGGACCGAATCTGTATTGCCTCCCGCCTCTGGCTGTACTGCTAGACGCCGGCAGAGCAGACGGAGCAGCTGCGGCTGTCTTCTTTCCTTGCTTACGAGGCGGAGGAGAAGTACTACGACGCGCCGGAGCAGCCGGAGCGGCGGCAGGTCTTTTCCGCCCTTGCTGACGAGGCGGAGAAGGAGGAGGCTGGCTGCTCGGGTGTGACGGCGAAGGCGGAGAAGGAGGCAGAGTGCCACCACGCGCCGGAGAAGGAGGCTGAGTGCCCTGATCACTCGTCGGAGGAGGAGGCGGAGCAGGAGGCGGAGGAGGAGGTGGAGTGCCCTGACTCGCCAGAGGAGGAGGAGGAGGCGGAGGCGTCCAGTTCAGAAGCTTGATGAGCTCCTTCCACCATAGGCATGGAGTCAATAGACAAGAACCCAGCCAAGTATCCCCTTCACCGGTAGGGTAGTCAAGCTAGAGGTCCTCAAATCCCTCCGTTATTTCGTCCACCGTAACCCTGGCATATCCTTTTGGAATCGGATTGCAGTGAAAAGTTGCACCGGGTTCAGTAGGTTGAACAGAGCCAACAGCTGCCTTGACTTTGAAGTTCTGCCATTGCGTCATAAGGTGGCAATGTTGAGACTCCGTGATAGCATCCACGGGGTAGCTAGCAGGAGCGGTCAAGACATGCTCCGGTTGAAGCATCTCGGTGGAAGCCACGCTGCTTCTCCGCTGAGATGGCGGGGTAGCTTCGGGGGTAGTTTCGGCAGGTCGCTTGCCGCGAGCTACTTCTCGTTCCTCTAGCGGTTGAACCCTTTCGTGCAGCGTCTGAATTTGGGCATGCTCCACTTTTTTCCTCCACTCCTGGCATTTGTAACCGCCTGCGTCCGGAAAACCAGCCTTCCACGGAATGGATCCTGGCGTGCCTCGTGTCCGTCCAGGGTGCTCAGGATTCCTGAGGGCCATTGTGAGCTCGTCGTTCTCTCTGTCTGGAACGAACATCCCTTGCTGCGCTCCATCGATATAGTGCTTTAGCTTCTTGACTGGTATGTTCATTTGCTCGTCCGTCCAAACGCATTTCCCTGATACAGGGTCCAAGGTTCCGCCAGCCCTGAAGAACCAAGTCCGGCAATGGTCTGGCCAGTACATTGTCTCTGGTTCGATCCCTTTATCAAGCAAATCATTCTCAGCCTTGGCCCATGTAGGTCGGGCTTTGAGGTAGCCACCTGACCCCGTGCGATGGTGAAGCTTCTTCTTTGCAGCATTTTTCTTGTTTGTCGCCGACATCTTCTTACTCTTTTCTGATGTCTTGTAGGCCACAAATGCGGGCCAGTGATCTCAAATCTTCTCATATCTGCTGATGAATTCTGGTGTCTCTTCTTTGTCGACAAACACTTTCAGCTCATTCTTCCACCTCCTGAATAAGTTTGCCATCTTCTTAAGAGCATGAGACTTGATTAATTGCTCTTTAACTGGCTTCTCCGGATCCTCCTCTGGCGGTAGGGTGAAATTTGCCTTCAGCTTAGTCCAAAGATCATCTTTCTGCATATCATTGACATAAGACACCTCAGGGTCTTCGTTCTTAGGCTTATACCATTGCTGGATGCTGATCGGGATCTTGTCCCTAACAAGAACCCCACACTGAGCAGAAAATGCTTCCTTTGTCCGAATGGGTTCAATCAGTTAGCCGTCGCGCGCGATTGCTGTGATCTCAAACCTTTCATCCGAGCGCAACTTTTTCTTCGGGCCTCGTCTCTTTACCGAAGTTGTGCTCGATCCGGAGGGCTAGAAAAAAGAAGAATTAGACGAGAGTTAATTAATATGTGTACATACCAAAACAATGAATGCATCAATTAGCTAGTCATCACATGCTTAACTAATATATTTTCCTGGCCGGACTCTGTTCGGTCACCGGAGGCGTCACCAAGGGCTCCTTCTTGCACCAGCATTGGGTCACCGGAGCCATCATAATCATGTCTTTCCTCCTCCATTCTTAGATCACCGTAGCCTGCTGCTTCTTCACCCTGTTCTGCTTCTAGACCATCATTGTCATTAAGATAACATGACATCACATCTGGCTAAGATTATGTCCCCCAACACCTGTTCTTGTTCCTCGTCTCGTCCGAACTCCATTGTTTCTGCAAATATTACAACATGGCAATTATTACACAAACATGACAGCATGTGGATATATTAGTGGCAAACGTAGACCTAGCTTATTCCGGGTTTGGGGTGGCCTCGGCAACGCTTCAAGGGTAGGGGCGCGGCGGGAGGGGGTAGGAGACCGACGTCATTTTTTTTCTAGGGTTTGGGTGTCCTCGAGAGTTTTGGTCGAGCGAGAGGGTCGGGGGGTGCTCCCGTGGTATAAGTTATCACGGTCGAAGTTATCCAGGAGGGGGTTATATCAACAACGACGACATACATACATGGGAAAATAATATTATCGGGGAGGGGGTAGGTCGAACCCCCCCTCGTGTTGAAGTTATCGGGACACGGGGTATATCGACAATGACATATCCGATAAAAAATAAGAAGACGAAGAAGAAATAAAAAGAGGAGAAGAAGATATTAATAGAGGAGAAGATCGAAGAAAAAAGAAGAAAAAAAGAGGAGAAGAAGAAAGAAATAGAGGAGAAGAAGAGAAAATAGAATATTCTATTTTCTCTTCTTCTCCTCTATTTCTTTCTTCTTCTCCTCTTCGCTTGTGTCATTTTCTTATTGCGCCATAACCATGGATAATCTTCGCCATAGCCATGCATGGGTCAGCCTTGACTTTGAAGGGAGGAATTTTATGAAACTTTTCATAATCTTCAGACATGTCTGTCTTGCCCTCCACTCCCACATTGTCCCTTTTTCCTGAAAGAACTATGTGGCGCTTTGGCTCATCGTATGATGTATTCGCTTCCTTATCTTTTCTTTTTCTCAGTTTGGTAGACATGTCCTTCACATAGATAACCTGTGCCACATCATTGGCTAGGACGAACGGTTCATCAGTGTACCCAAGATTTTTCAGATCCACTGTTGTCATTCTGTACTATGGGTCTACACCTGTACCCCGCCTCCTGACAGATTGACCCATTTGCACTTAAACAAAGGGACCTTAAAATCATGTCCATAGTCAAGTTCCCATATGTCCACTATGTAACCATAATATGTGTCATTTCCCCTCTCGGTTGCTGCATCAAAGCGGATACTGCTGTTTTGGTTGGTGCTCTTTTGATATTGGGCGATCGTGTAAAACGTATTCCCATTTATCTCGTATCCTTTGTAAGTCAATACAATCAAAGACGGTCCCCTGGACAACAAGTACATCTCATCACAAACAGTGTTGTCACCTCTGAGACGTGTTTCCAACCAACTGTTGAAAGTCCTGATGTGTTCACATGTAATCCAGACGTCGCACTGCTCCGGGTGTTTGGAGCGCAGACTGTTCTTGTGTTCATCGACATACGGGGTCACCAAGGTAGAGTTCTGTAGGACTGTGTAGTGTGCTTGAGACCAAGAATATCCATCCCTGCATATTATTGAGGCACCCCCAGCATGCCTTTTCCAGTCAGTCTCCCCTCATACCGCGATTTAGGGAGACCTATCTTCTTAAGGCCAGGAATGATGTCAACACAAAACCCAATGACATCCTCTGTTTGATGGCCCATGGAGATGCTCCTTCTGGCCTAGCGCGGTTACGGACATATTTCTTTAGGACTCCTATGAACCTCTCAAAGGGGAACATATTGTGTAGAAATACGGGCCCAAAATGACAATCTTGTCGACTAGATGAACTAGGACGTGTGTCATGATATTGAAGAAGGATAGTGGGAACACCAGCTCGAAACTGACAAGACATTGCGCCACATCACTCCTTAGCCTTGGTACGATTTATGGATCGATCACCTTCTGAGAGATTGCATTGAGGAATGCACATAGCTTCACAATGGCTAATCGGACCTTTTTCGGTAGAAGCCCCCTCAATGCAACCAGAAGCAATTGCGTCATAATCACGTGGCAGTCATGAGACTTTAGGTTCTGGAACTTTTTCTCTAGCATATTTATTATTCCATTTATATTCGACGAGAAGCCAATCGTGACCTTCATACTGAGCAGGCATTCAAAGACGATTTCTTTCTCTTCTTTCGTAAAAGCGTAGCTGGCAGGACCTTTATACTGCTTCGGAGGCATGCCTTCTTTTTCGTGCAAACATTGCAGGTCCTCTCGTTCCTCAGGTGTATCTTTTGTCTTCCCATACACGCCCAAGAAGCCTAGCAGGTTCACGCAAAGGTTCTTCATCACGTGCATCACGTTGATTGAAGAGCGAACCTCTAGGTATTTCCAGTAGGGTAGGTCCCAAAATATAGATTTCTTCTTCCACATGGGTGTGTGTCCCTCAGTGTCATTCGGAACAACTAGTCCGTCGGGACCCTTTCCAAAGATTACGTGTAAATCATTGACCATAGCAAGTACGTGATCATGCGTACGCATGGCGGGCTTCTTCCGGTGATCTGCCTCGCCTTTGAAATGCTTGGCTTTCTTTCGACATTGATGGTTGGTCGGAAGAAATCGATGATGGCCCAGGTACACATTCTTCCTGCATTTGTCTAGGTATATACTTTCAGTTTCTTCTAAACAGTGTGTGCATGCGTGGTATCCCTTGTTTGTCTGTCCTGAAAGGTTACTGAGAGCGGGCCAATCGTTGATGGTTACAAACAGAAAAGCGTGCAGGTTAAATTCCTCCTATTTGTGCTCATCCCACGTACGTACACCCTTTCCATTCCACAACTGTAAAAGTTCTTCAACTAATGGCCTTAGGAACACATCAATGTCATTGCCGGGTTGATTAGGGCCTTGGATGAGAATTGGCATCATAATGAACTTCCACTTCATGCAAATCCAAGGAGGAAGGTTATACATACATAGAGTCACGGGCCAGGTGTTGTGATTGCTGCTCTGCTCCCCGAAAGGATTAATACCATCCGCGCTTAAACCAAACCATACGTTCCTTGGGTCACTTGCAAACTCAGGCCAGTACTTTCTCTCGATTTTTCTCCACTGCGACCCGTCAGCGGGTGCTCTCAACTTCCCGTCTTTCTTACGGTCCTCAATGTGCCATCACATCAACTTTGCATGCTCTTCGTTTATGAACAGACATTTCAACCGTGGTATTATAGGAGCATACCACATCACCTTCGCAGGAACCCTCTTCCTAGGGGGCTCGTCGTCAACATCACCAGGGTCATCTCGTCTGATCTTATACCGCAATGCACCGCATACCGGGCATGCATTTAGATCCTTGTACGCACCGCAGTAGAGGATGCAGTCATTAGGGCATGCGTGTATCTTCTGCACCTCCAATCCTAGAGGGCATACGACCTTCTTTGCTGCATATGTACTATCGGGCAATTCGTGATCCTTTGGAAGCTTCTTCTTCAATATTTTCAGTAGCTTCTCAAATCCTTTGTCAGGCACAGCATTCTCGGCCTTCCACTGCAGCAATTCTAGTATGGTACCGAGGTTTATGTTGCCATATTCGCAACTGGGGTACATCCCTTTTTTGTGATCCTCTAACATGCTATCGAACTTCAGCTTCTCCTTTTGACTTTCGCATTGCGTCCTTGCATTGACAATGACCCGGCGGAGATCATCATCATCGGGCACATCGTCTGGTTCCTGATGATCTTCAGCAGCTTCCCCCTTTGCAGCATCATTGGGCACATCGTCTGGTTCCTCTTGATCTTCAGCAGCTTCCCCCGTTGCAGCATCACCGTATTCAGGGGGCACATAGTTGTCATCGTCCTCTTCTTCTTCGTCGTCTTCCATCATAACCCCTATTTCTCCGTGCCTCGTCCAAACATTATAGTGTGGCATGAAACCATTGTAAAGAAGGTGGGTGTGAAGGATTTTCCGGTCAGAGTAAGACTTTGTATTCCCACATTTAGGGCATGGACAACATATAAAACCATTCTTCTTGTTTGCCTCAGCCACTTTGAGAAAATCATGCACGCTCTTAATGTACTCGGAGGTGTGTCTGTCACCGTACATCCATTGCCGGTTCATCTGCGTGCATTATATATAATTAAGTGTGTCAAAAACCATTACAGAACATCATGAATAGATAATTAAGTGACCAAATTAATAGAAGTTCATCATCACATTAAAACCAAAGTACATACATAGTTCTAATCTAACAACATATAGCTCTCCAGAGCATCTAATTAATTAAACCACACATTGAAACTATGTAAAACATTTCAATGTGAAAACCAATGCGATCATAATTGCAACCAAGGTAACAATTGATCCAATGGCATAATGATACCAAGCCTTGGTATGAATGGCATATTTTCTAATCTTTCTCATCTTCAACCGCATTGCATCCATCTTGATCTTGTGATCATCGACGACATCCGCAACATGCAACTCCAATATCATCTTCTCCTCCTCAATTTTTTTATTTTTTCCTTCAAGTAATTGTTTTCTTCTTCAACTAAATTTAACCTCTCGACAATAGGGTCGGTTGGAATTTCCGGTTGAACTACCTCCTGGATAAATAAAATCTATGTCATGTTGGTCGGCATAATTGTCATAAATAATAAATGAACCAAATAGTTATAAAAAGATAATATATATACCACATCCGAATCATAGCCAGGACGAGGGCCGACGGGGGCGGATACCAAAACCATCGCACTATTAATAACAAGAAATAATAAAAGTAAGAAAAATAGAAAAATATCTATCTAAAGTAAGAATTTTTTCCTTTCAGAAAGAAGATAAGAACAAGAGGCTCACCACGGTGGTGCCGGCGACGAGATCGGTGCGGGCGATCGACGGCGGTGAAGACGGGAATGGGACGTGACGGGCCGCTAAACCTAGGCAAATCTTGAGGAAAATGGAGCTTTGAGGTCGAGCTTCGAGAGGAGAAAGCTTAACTAGTGTGGCTCGGGCATTTCATCGAACACCTCATGTGCATAGGAGGTGAGATAGAGCACCACAGAGCCCTCCCCTCGCCGGCCAGAGAAAAACAGAGCACTGTGGTGCTCTGCTCGCGGGCGAGGGGTATATATAGGCACCTCATTGGTCCCGGTTCGTGGCATGAACCGGGACCAAAGGGAAGCCGGTGGTCCCGGTTCAAGCCACCAACCAGGACCAATGGTGGTGGGCCAGGAGCGGGGGCCATTGGTCCCGGTTCGTCCCACCAACCGGGACCAAAGGGGCCAGACGAACCGGGACCAATGCCCCCACGAGGCCCGGCAGGCCCCTGGCCTCACGAACCGGGACCAATGCCCCCATCGGTCCCGGTTCTGGACTGAACCGGGACTAATGGGCTGACCCGGCCTGAACCAAAGCCCTCTTTTCTACTAGTGTTAGGTTCTCGGTGTTGATCGGGACGGTGCTCCGGAGAATGCACCCGAGCTGAACCGAGTACCCCTTGACTAATTCTTTGGGTGCCGTTGGATGCCCGTTGGAGTTCACTTTAGTAAATTCCTCCTTGACGGTGCCGAGCACGTTCGGGTGCCGGTCCTTCCGTTGCCTCTTCGGTTGGCTGCCATCTGTGTGCGCGCTTCCATCATCAGTGGTGGCATCCTCGACGGCACCATCAGTGGTGTCATCCCCGACGCCACTAGGGGTTGTGTAGTCAGGATCGATGTCTTCCGCGGCGTCCTCATAGCGGTGAGGTTCTTCCTCCATCTCCTGGGACAGCTCCCAGAATTGCTTGCCCGGACCGCCGGCCTCATCGTTGTGGGCCATGTTTCGCTCTAAATAGGAAAAAAGTTTGGTTAAAAAGTTGGTTATTATCAAGGAACAAGACCACGGTCTCATTATTTAGGGTTTGTCGACACTGAGGCATCCTAAAATCTAAGCTTTTATCATTTAGGGTTTGTCGACGCCGAGGCACCCTAAAAGCCAAGGTTTTATAATTTATGGTTTGTCGACACCGAGGCATCCTAAAAGCTAAGCTTTTATCATTTAGGGTTTATCGATGCCGAGGCACCCTAGGTTGACTGACATATATGGATATCTTCTAATAATATACCCTATCAAGAAAAGGGAAGGAGAATTGTAAGTTGGGCCTAATCACTTAGCTCTATTGCCACCTATAGTTTAATGCAACAAGAATAAAGGGGCAGTTGATCCTACTTAATTAAGTACTAAGATACCCCGGCCCATGCATTAGTCGCAAGTACCCCATATGTCCTTTTTTAGCAAAGTCATGCTAAAATTCACGGAAAATTTCAGCATGACCTTTGCTGAAAATAGGACATATGGAGTACCCGAATTTGCTGGAACGGAAGTTAATCGACATTCCGACAAACTCAAGGGCCTCTTGGGGTACCTGCAAAATCATCACGACATGATGGTCGGAGACAAAACCCAGCAAACTAGCAAAGTTGCTGACGTGTAGAGCAAGAATGACTCGTTGTGCCAGGGACCAGCATAATTAGCACTTAGCAGTACTGGCACCTAGAACCTTGCCTGTAATTTTCCTACAAGGGAAATTGCTCATTGGTTCACCTAGTTTTAGTCTGGTCCATCAGATTACAATGATTTTGAATGCTCCAGATAAAAAAGGAATTTAAGTTCAACAATATTAGAAAGTCTGCATGAAACGAATAACTTGACAACACTGGCCTTCTAAAGTTGGTAGAAACCTAGAGAGTTCAACCCAGATAACAAACGGAATTTAAGTTGCACATACGCACGCATGAGATGCGGGAAACGAAGAAGAAAACTAGAAAGGGAAGAAGAGAAGGGGAAGATGGATTTGTACCCTTGTCCAGAAGAGGAGGAAGAGGCTAGTGTTCCTCTTCTTCTTGAGGAGGAGAGGTTGCAGACTTGAGTTCGGGCGGCGGCCTGGATTGGGGGGACCGGCCTGCGGCGAGGGATCCACCCGGCGGAGGGGGCAGGCGGAGGGAGGGAGGAGCTGGCGTGGCGGAGGTCCGGTTCATCAAGGTGGGTCGGGGCCTGCTTCGGTGCTCGACGGCCTGGAGACGGAGACGCGTCGGGGTGGGCTCGGAGTGGGAGGAAGGGTAGGATGGGGAGAGGGAGGCGGCGGGAGCGCGGGGGCGGCTGCGGCACAGTGGGTCGGGGCAGCGGCAGTGGCG
>NC_041392.1:700852488-700876548 GCF_002162155.2 Triticum dicoccoides | reverse complement strand
ATGGAGCGGGGGAGGGTGCGGGGGGTGCTCAGCGGCGAGGGGGATCTGGCGAGGCGGGATAGCGATCGAGATGGAGGGGGATCGAGATCGAGTGTCCTCATGGATATTCAATATTTTTTCATATTGAATATGAAAAAATATCATCAAATTTGAAAAAAATATTCATGAATTCAAAAAGTGCCCATGAATTAAATTTAAAAATATTCATGAGTTCAAAAAATATTAACAAATTCAATACTTTTTGTGAATTAGAAATTCAATACCATAATAAACATAAATAAATATTCATGAGGACACTAGAACAGAAGAAATATCATTTCAATATGTCGAAATACAAACGGGAAATGAAGGCTACAATTTAAATACAATCGATCTTAGCTAGCTATCTGTTCACAATCTTCTTGCCCTTATTTTTCATAAATGGAGTTCTTTTCTTGAACGGAAGTCCTTTAGGTAGGGTGGTCCTGCTTCTTCTTCTGGTGTATGCTGGTACTTCATCGTCGTCGTCATGTTCCATCTTCGGGTCGCCGTACTTTTCAAAGTCTTGCTCATTGGCGACTCCATCCATTCTGATGATCTTCCTTTTGCCTCTCCTCACGACAACACGACTGGGCTTTGATGGGTCGGTAATGAAGAAGCATTGGTCCACTTGGGAAGCCAGTACCCATGGCTCATTATTCACAGTGACGTTTGCGCCCGCGGTCTTGGATTTGGTTTCGGGTATAACCATGGTGGTGAAATACCAGTCTTCTTTTATGACGCTCTTGGCCCATCTGTCACAGAACATCAGGACCTTCTCTCCAGCGTAGCACAACTCCTAGATCACCTCGATCCTTCTGTAGTATCTGTCCTTGTCGTCACCGGTGTAGGATTCCATCGTTACCCTGGAGTTCTGATAACCATCGCTCTTCATGTCCTTTCCCTCGGTGTAGAATGTGTAGCCGTTAATATTGTATGCCTCATATGTCATCAGGTTGTGCTCGGCGCCCTGTGACAAGGCGAATATGAGTTGTTCTTCCGTGAAAGAATCCTCATGTAAAGGGTACGACAGAAGCTTTTCCTTGAACCAACGCGTGAAACATGAGTTGTCCTCTTTGATTATATCTCCGTCCGTCCTCTGTTGGCCTCGGTCATTGTACGTCTTCTCAATAAAGGTTTTGTGCTCTACCACCCAAGGATCGACCAAGTCTATGTGTTGTAGCGCGACTAGGTTTGCTCTTTAAAAGTCGGCGAGTCGACCCTCGAAGTCGACATGCATTTCGCGGCGACCCTCATGGTGACGCCATCCAGCGAGCCTGCCGAGGTGCTTGTTGACAGGTAGACCAACGGGGTTCTCGATGCCTAGATAATTCGTGTAGTAGGAGATGCACTCTTCGGTCAGAAAGCCCCTGGCTATGCTTCCCTCTGGACGTGACATGTTGCGAACATATCCTTTGATGACACCATTCATCCTTTCGAACGGCATCATGCTGTGCAGGCATGTCGGCCCGAGTTGGATGATATCCTCCACGATATGGACCAGCAGATGCACCATAACATCGAAGAATGCGGGCGGGAAGTACATCTCAAGCTCGCATAGTATCACCACGATCTCTTCCTGTAGCCTTCTGAGTTGCCTCACGCTAACCGACTTCCAAGAGATGACGTCGAAAAGTTGCATAGGCCAAATAGCATTTCACGGACGTGCGCGTCCATGATCCCACGGATTGCAACTGGAAGTATCTGCGTCATCAGCATGTGACAGTCGTGAGACTTCATCCCGCTGAACTTCTGCTTCGCTGAGTCTAGGTATCTGCTTATCTTCCCCGCGTAACCTTAAGGAAGTTTTACTCCTGCGAGGCAGGTGAAAAACTGATCGATCACCTCTTGACTTAGAGTGAAGCACGCGGGAGGGAAGTCATTTTCGGTCTTCTTGGCCTTTTTTCCTTTGCGAAGACTTTCTATGTCCTGCTTCGCCTCATCATCGTCACCATTAGCATGAAGCTCCTCCCTGATGCCCATTGATTTCAAATCTGCCCTTGCTTTCGGCCCATCTTTGGTCCTCTCTGGCATGTTGAGCAGGGTACCAAGCAGACTCTCGCACACGTTCTTCGTGATATGCATGACATCAAGGCTGTGAGGCACACAGTGGATCTTCCAGTACGGAAAATCCCAGAAAACAGACCTCGTTTTCCATACCTTCAGCAGCGGCTCTGGCGCCTTTCACTTCTTTCCCGGCTCTGGCGCCTTTTGCTTCTTTCCCGGCAGTGGACAATCTTTCCAATTATTCAATAGCTCGTCAATTTCCTCGCCGCTCCTCGTACGCGGGCGTCTTTGGGGTTCGGTTTCACCATCGAATAGATCCTTGCGATTTCTCCATGGGTCATCGTCACGAAGCCACCTTCAATGTCCCATGAACACGGTTTTCGAAGACCCGGGATCTTTATCTAGCTGGCGATACGTTGTGTCATCCATGCCCCTGACGCATCCAGAAAATCCGTGGACCACCTGCCCCGCGACATATCCGTAACCGAGATAGTCCTGCACCGTCGTGAGCAGTGCGGCTCTCATAGGGAAATATTATTTCTCTGCGGCGTCCCACGTATTGGCTGGCATTTTCCACAGCATGTCTAGCTCCTCTTTCAGCAGCCCCAGATACAGATTGATGTCATTCACTGGTTGTTTTGGCCCTTCAATTAGCATACTCATGTGAATGTACTTCCTCTTCATGCACAACCAGGGGGGAAGTTTGTACATCCACACAAACACAGGCCAGGTGCTATGTGTGCTTCTCTGGCTGCCAAACGGATCGACTCCATCGGTGCTCGCGCCCAGCATGATGTTCCTTGGATCGTTCCCAAATTCTGGGTGTTCGAAGTTCAACGCTTGCCACTGGCTCCCATCCTTAGGGTGACTCAGCATCTTGTCTTTTTTATTTATCTCCGGATCATTTGCGTCATCTTCTCGCTTCTTCTCCCTATCAGTGTGCCAACGCAGGAGCTTTGCTACCTTCGGGTCCGCGAAATACCGCTGCAGACAAGGAGTGATCGGAAAGTAGCACACCACTTTTCGAGGAGCTTTCTTCCTCTTCTTGTATCGAGTGACACCGCACGCCGGGCATATGGTAGACTCTGTGTGCTCGTCCCGATAAATGATGCAATTGTTCATGCACACATGGTATTTCACGTGCAGTAAATCCAGAGGACACACGATTTTCTTCGCCTCCTCGAAACTAGTTGGGCACTTGTTCCCCTTGGGAAGACGTTCGTGCCAGAATGACATGTTCTCGTCGAAGCATGCGTCGGTCATTTTGTGTTTTACCTTCATCTCCAGAGCCATGAGCGTTACTTTCAGGCGGGTATCCGCGGGCCTGCATCCTTCATACAATGGAGTAACCGTGTCTATCTCAAGTTGATCCAGCTTGGCTTTCTCTCGGGCAGCAGCTCTTGCGTTATCCGTCTTCTTGAAAAGCAGCTCTTGAATATGAGTGTCCTGCACCCAGCCCATCGATGGTCCATTGTCGTCTGCTCTAGCATCTTCATCTTCATGATCATGCCCTTCGTCTTGATCTTCCTCATTGTCGGTGTCAAAACTGGCGGATCTCGGGTAGGGGGTCCCGGACTGTGCGTCTAAGGCGGATGGTAACAGGAAGCAGGGGACACGATGTTTTACCCAGGTTCGGGCCCTCTTGATGGAGGTAAAACCCTACATCCTGCTTGATTATTCTTGATAATATGAGTACTACAAGAGTTGATCTACCATGAGATCAGAGAGGCTAAACCCTAGAAGCTAGCCTATGATATGATTGTATGTTGTCCTACGGGCTAAAACCCTCCGGTTTATATAGACACCGAAGGAGGCTAGGGTTACACAAGGTCGGTTACAAAGGAGGAGATATGCATATCCGTATTGCCTAGCTTGCCTTCCACGCCAAGTAGAGTCCCATCAGGACACTGTACGACGTCTTCAATCTCGTATCTTTATAGTCCAACAGTTCGGCCAAAGGATATAGTCCAGCTGTCCGGAGACCCCCTAATCCAGGACACCCTCACTCATCATCATGTCCGGCATATTCTACATGATGACTATGTACAGCATCGCCGCCGTGATCATGTCCTGGAGATTCTTCGTCTTCTCGCCCGCCCTCGCCGCGGTGGTTGTCCTGCTGCCCTTCCTCATTTCTTGCCCGGCCCCCATGGACGACTTGATAGTCATCTTCATCACCTTGCCACCGATAGCCATCCATGAAACCATGCAAGAGTAGGTGGTCCCGCACCTGCCCAGAATCCGGGTCGGCAATAAGGCTCTTCAGCTTGCATCTTCGACACGGACATCTTAGCTTCGTCTCGTTCTTTTGAAGCATCTCGGCCTTCGCGGAGCTCAAAAACCAATTCACGATGCCTTCGGTCATCGTGCGGACCATGGTCGCCTGCGGGGTAGAGCAAAACGATATTTTAGAACCAAGAAAAAATTTGGCATGACTTTCCCTAAAAATAGGACCAAAAAGAATGCATAGTGCCAAAATGCTCGCCAAAACAGAAATGAATCAACATTCCGGCAAAATATTGGCAACTATCGTATTTCAAATACTGGTACCTGCAAACACAAACATATATGCAACACCACAAACATATGCAACACCACAAACATACATAGATCTAGTTAGGCCATAAAAAGTGCATGTGCACGTTGTTAGAGGGAGAAAAAAGTAGATCTACAACATAAAGAAAGCTTTCCTCTTACTTACCTTTCAAAAAAAGGTAATTTAACCACTTAATTCGGCTGAATCTATGGTGCAAATGAGGTGAGGAGGAGGAGGCAGTCGAGACAAGCTTGGAGGAGGAGGTGGAGAGAATGAAGTGGGGAAAGTGAGTGTGTAGGTGGCTGTCCAAAATATCTAGCTGGTCCCAGGTTACTAAGGACGCACCACCTACAAATGCACCATTAATAACCCTGGTTACTAAGTAGTAATGGCGCACTATGCCCTGGTGCGCCATTAGTATTTTTGGAAAAAAAATATGTTAGTAGTGGCGCACCAACACATGGTGCGCCACTGCTATATAGGAGTGGCGCACCACATGTCTGGTGCGCCATTAGTGTTCATATTATCTATAGCCCTTTTCCTAGTAGTGTCGCGCTATAGCTAAGAAAAAGAAAAAGAAAAAGAAAAAGGAAACAAATAAAGAAAAAAAGTTAGCAGTAGCGCGTTTTATCCTGGGCAGCGCTATAGCTAAGAAAAAGAAAAATATAAATATAAAGAAAAAAGTTAGCAATAGCGTTGTTTTGCTAGACCAGCGCTATAGCTAACTTAGCTATAGCACGTTTTTCTGCCCCGCGCTATAGCTAAGTTAGCTATAGCGCGTTTTTCTGCCCCACGCTATAGCTAACTTAGCTATACCTAGAGAGCCACACATCTCTTTCCTCTCTCTCACTCTCGCTCGATCCGATCGATCCCCTTTCTCTGTGCTGCCCCTTCCCCGCCGCCGACGCTGCACCCGCCCACGCCGCACCAGACCCTGACGCCGTGCCTGCTCACGCCGTCGTCGACGCGCGCTGCCCCGATACTCCCTCCCTGAAAGTGCAAGTATCCCTAGGTGGTTTTGGTAATTCCTAACAACATATAGCTCATTAAGCTAATGCTATTCCAAGATTAATATTTTAGGAAAAGCTCGATGAATGGCATGGCATGGATGAGGAATGTGGATCCCTCAAAATATTAAGGTCAAAAATATTGGCTCAAGCTCAAAGCTCAAGACTCTACATTTTATACTTTAGTGATCCAAGATCACATTGAGTCTATAAGAAAATCCAATACTATCAAGGAGGGATGAGGTGTTGCTTAATGGCTTGCTTGCTTCATAGTGCTTAGTGATATGCTCCAAAACCCTCAACTACCTTCCCACATCCACATATGACCTAAACCAAAAGTCAAACTCGGCCCTACCGATTCTTTCTATCCGGTGCCACCGAGTTTCAAATGTCACAGCCACAGCCACAAACCCTAGGCAAATCGGTCTCATCGATAGGGATTTCGGTAACACCAAGATGGGGTTGTAATCTCTCTGTTTCCCTTCATAACATTTCGGTCCTACCGAGATGAGCGATCGGTCCCACCGAGATTGCAATGTAAACTCCCTGTTTCTCTTTCGTAACATTTCGGTCCCACCGAAATGAGAGATCGGTCCCACCGAGTTTACCTGACCAACTCTCTGGTTAGCTTGTTACCAAAATCGGTCCCACCAAGTTTGTGTAATCGGTCACACCGAGATTACGTTATGCCCTAACCCTAACCATATCGGTCCTACCGAGTTGCATCTCAGTCCCACCGAAAATCCTAACGGTCACTAGGTTTGCTAAATCGGTCCGACCGAGTTTTTCACTTCGGTCTCACCGATATTGGTAAATTGTGTGTAACAGTTAGTTTTTGTGTGGAGGCTATATATACCCCTCCACCCACTCTTCATTTGAGGAGAGAGCCATCAGAACATACCTACACTTCCAATACACATTTTCTGAGAGAGAACCACCTACTCATGTGTTGATGCCAAGATATTCCATTCCTACCATATGAATCTTGATCTCTAGCCTTCCCCAAGTTGCTTTCCACTCAAACCTTCTTTCCACCAAATCCATATCCTGTGAGAGAGAGTTGAGTGTTGGGAAGACTATCATTTGAAGCACAAGAGCAAGGAGTTCATCATCAACACACCATTTGTTACTTCTTGGAGAGTGGTGTCTCCTAGATTGGCTAGGTGTCACTTGGAAGCCTCCGACAAAGATTGTCGAGTTGAACCAAGGAGTTTGTAACGGCAATGATATCGCCTACTTCGTGAAGATCTACCGCTAGTGAGGCAAGTCCTTCATGGGCGATGGCCATGATGGAATAGACAAGGTTGCTTCTTCGTGGACCCTTTGTGGGTGGAGCCCTCCGTGGACTCGCGCAACCGTTACCCTCCGTGGGTTGAAGTCTCCATCAACGTGGATGTACGATAGCACCACCTATCGGAACCACGACAAAAACATCCGTGTCTCCAATTGCGTTTGAATTCTCCAAACCCTTCCCTTTACATTCTTGCAAGTTGCATGCTTTACTTTCCGCTGCTCATAGACTCTTTGCATGCTTCCTTGAATTGTGTTAAGATTGCTTGACTTGTGCTAAGATAGCTAAAATCCGCCAAAGACTAAAATTGGGAAAAAGATAGATTTTTATTTGGTCAAGTAGTCTAATCACCCCCCCCTAGACATACTTTCGATCCTACAAGTGGTATCAGAGCTTTGGTCTCCATTTGCTTTGATTTCCATAGCTTTTGGTGGTCATAGCCTCGGTTTCACAACCTAGGAGAGTATGGCGTCTAGCAAGGGAAATTATCACCGTAGAGGTCCTTACTTTGATGGTACTAATTTTTCTAGTTGGAAGCATAAGATGAAAATGCATATTCTTGGACATAACCCCGCTGTATGGGCTATTGTCTGTGTTGGCTTGCAAGGTGAATTCTTTAATGGGAGAGAACCGAATCGTGAAGCTACCGCGGATGAGTTGAAGATGCTACAATACAATGATCAAGCTTGTGATATCCTCTTCAACGGATTGTGCCCCAAAGATTTCAACAAAATCAGCCATCTTGAGAATGCAAAGGAAATTTGGGACACTTTGATTGACATGCATGAAGGTACCGACTCCGTCAAGGAATCCAAGTTGGATGTTCTTCAAAGTCAACTTGACAAGTTCAAAATGAAGGATGGTGAAGGTGTCACTGAAATGTACTCTAGGCTTGCTCTTATCACAAATGAGATTGCCAGCTTAGGAAGTGAAGAGATGACCGACAAATTCATCATCAAGAAGATCCTAAGAGCCTTGGATGGAAAATATGATACCGTATGCACATTGATCCAAATGATGCCAAATTACAAAGACTCAAGCCAACGGAAGTCATTGGAAGAATTGTTGCTCATGAGATGTCACTCAAGGATAAGGAGGAGCTCCATAACAAGTCAAATGGTGCTTACAAAGCCTCATGTGAAGCTCCCACATCATCAAGTGAGAAACAAACCTTCAATGAAGAATTGAGCTTAATGGTGAATAACTTCAACAAGTTCTACAAGAATAGAAGCAAAGAGAGAAGTTTCAAGTCAAGGTCCTACAATGACAAAAGATCTTCTAATCGAGAGCGAAACTGCTATAATTGTGGAAGACCGGGACACTACTCCAATGAGTGTACGGCTCCCCACAAGAGAAGAGAAGATTCTCCCAAAAGAAGAAGTAGAAGAGAAGAATCACCATCAAGGGAGAGAAGGAGTAGGGATGATCGGTCTGAACGAAGACCCTCACGGAGAAGCAAGGATTCGGAAAGGAAGGACAAGTCATCAAGGAGCTACACAAGGAGAAGCAAGGATTCGGAAAGAAAGAAAGGAAGACCCTCATGTTGGTGAATGGGTATCCGGCTCCAACTCCGACAATGACTCCCAGAGAAACTATCACTCCGACTCTGAATATAATCAAGATGAAGGTGTTGCCGGTCTAGCACTTGTGTCAACAAACTCCTACGACATATTTGATTCACCAAATGAAGGAATTGGAAGATGCTTCATGGCCAAAGGTCCAAAGGTATCACACCTCCGAGTATGTTGATTTCAATAGTGATGAAGATGACTTGTTAGGTGATGATGAGTTACTTGTTGACAACTATAGTGATGAATACTATGATGATACGAATGACAATGATAAGGAGAAGATTGAGTCTCTAACTAAAGAACTAAACACTCTTAAGTTAGCTCATGAAACTATGTTAGGGGATCATCGAGAACTTTTAAGGACTCATGAGAAATTATGTTTTGAAAAGCTCAACCTTGAGCAAGAGCATGAGTTCTTAAAGGCAATCAATGATGATCTTTGCAAGAAAAGTTCTTCTTCCATTGCCAAGCGTTTACTCTTATCCACTTACATGCCTCAAGTCAAGTCTAGTAACAAGAACAAGAAAGATTCTTCCTCTAGTAGTAACAATAATCATGCTAAATCCAATGTTGTTGCTTCTAGTAGTTCTCTTGATTCCACTAATGATTCTCTTAGCCAAGTTACACTTGAGCAAGAAAGTAGCTTATTGAAGGGAATTATAGAGAAAGGTGTTTACAAGAGCCTTGCCGGGAGCAAGCAATTCGAGGAAATTGTATGCAAGCAAGGAAGGCACCGGAAGAACAAGGTATTGGTTTTGAACGAAAGTTCAATGCCAATGGAGTTGAGTGGGAAGAAGATCAATACCCCAAGATGAAGTTTGTTCCTCAACAAGATAAGTATGATCCTACTTCATCCAAAGGGACACAAGCTCAAGATGATCTTCCACCACAAGACCACAAGCAAAAAGGCAAGGACAGGCTTCAAGAGGAAACTGATGCATTTGAAGAAGCTCCTAAGGCCTTGGTCAAGTGGATTCCCAAGACTACATCAAGTTCCACTTCATCAAGTACAACTACAACTCCGAGGATTCCCATCAAGATGGTGTGGATCCCGAAGAAGAAGAACTAGAGAGTTCTTGAGGGTGACTCCGCCAATATACTTCACTCTTATCATTTTGGCAAAAACAAGTGCAATCAACTTCCACATCTTGCACTAGTTCAATGAGTCACAAACCCTCTTGTTGGTAAGACAAGGGACAAAGTAACCTAAAGCTTTCATAGACATCATCTTGTGTGTGCATCATTCTATGTCTATGGATATCCTTGTTTGTTCCTTATGGGACTAACCCGTGTAGGTATTGAAAGTGCAACTCACTCCAAAGGATAGCTCCAAATGATCTACATCAACATAGAGCATCCACATCTTCAACACATACATGAAGTCATCATCGACAAAACCCAAGGTTAGTTCATCCCTCTTAGGGGGGGTCTCACATCTAGGGGGAGCTCTACTCTAACAATTGAGTTAAAGCAACTCTAATGGTGTGAACACAACAACACTTTATGTAAAAGTGGTAACCCCACTTGTGCTTAAACGATGAGTATGACCTATGATCAAATGTTCTCATTTGACTCCTAAGTCAATATACTCATATATAGATGACGTAGTCATCGCCAATTGCTTGATAGATGCTAGAATTGTTTGTGCATGATTTGCCACATATTTCATTTGCCATTTTATTGTGTGAGCATGTTGGTTGCATAATTTACTCACTCGAGGACATCCACTTGTTGTTTTGATTGATTGGTTTCCTTTTCTTTTGGCCAAGTGGATGGACAAGAATGCCTAAGAACCTTCTCTAGCTATCTATGATTTTCTCGTCTCAAACTCTATTCATGCTGCATCACAAAATTTGATCAAGTCAGATTCGAACCACTCTGTGTGAGGAGCACCCGGAGTCCCCGATTCGTCATAGACTTAAACTTCCAAAACTTCTTTGTGTGTTTTGGTCTGACCGATTCACCCATTTCGGTCATACCGAGATCACTAAGTCGATCTAGGTTTTCAATCTTGGTGCAACCAATTTGAACTTTTCGGTCACACCGAGTTGCAGTAACTGCTTGCAGTTATGCATCTCGGTGCCACTGAGTTGTTCCACTCGGTCACACCGACAGGGTCGGGCTATATATATCCACGGGTCAAATTTTAGAAAACTTTCCGAACCTCCTCGACCCACGCTTAGCTCGCTCTGCCTCCAGGGTCTCCATATCGTCCTCCTCGTCGCCAGCCGCCTCCTGTCGCTGGTCTCCGCCTCCGTCAACGGGAATCATCCCCGTCGTTGCCGCCGTAGCGAGTTCATCGCCGAACTAGGGTATGAACTTGATCACTATGCTATCTCTATCTGATTCCTAGCACATTGTGTTCGCCATGTATCTTGCCACGATTGAGATCATTCTTATCCAGTCAAAACACTCCGGAGTTTAGTCGTGAATTGAGAATTTAGGGTTAGGTTTCCGCCGAAACCATCTCGGACCCACCGAGTTGTGGAACTCGGTACCACCGATTCGGCTCAGGCCATTGCACATGTAATTTTTGGTCTGACCGAGAATTGCAAATCGGTGTGACCGAGTTCAGGACTTTGTCAAACCCTAGCAGTCTCGGTGCCACCGAACTATGACACGGTCTGACCGAGTTCACTAGTTTAGGTTCCATCAGCTGCTTCGGTATCACCGAGTTTACAAATCGGTTGATCCGAAATGCTTTCTGTGGAAAACTAAAACTAAGTTTTTGACTCATTCTTTTGCAAAAACCTCTGCATTTTGTGATGCTCATCCACTCTATCTCATCTATATCTATTCACAGGGTCTACTGTCAGTGTTTGCAATATGTCTAATCAGAGTGACAGCCAGAACAAGTCAGAGGAGCAGGTTCACTTGAGTGAGGGCACTAGTCCCTCTAGCAGCTCATATGATGGCAGCAGGAGCACCCCAAGCAACTTACCCAAAGCTGGCACCAGGGCCAGAAAGAAGAAGACCTCTGAATATGAGGATGAAGACTATGTGGCAGTTAAGGATGAGGCCACTTCCAAGAAGAAAGTGGTTAAGAAGGAATATAGCACTACTGCTACCAACTAAGCCTGGCATGAAAACCAAAATGCCTGCAAAGAGAATTCCAATGTCTAAGGCCAGAGCATCTACTCAAGTCCCTTTGGAATATGAACTCAAAGAGGCTACTGCAGAAGGGAAGAAGAGGAAGGAGAGGGTCAAGAAGACCACTGCTAGAGTGCTTGGGAGATCCTCAATCATGAGAGATTCTGAAGAGGAAGAGGAAGAAGATGCTGCACTAGCACCCAAAGCTCAGAAGCTTATGGGTGATGCCATCAGGGCAGGGGCTGTTCCATCTAAGCCTAAGACTGCTCCAAAGGCTGCAGCTCCAGCTCCAAAGCCAAAACCAAAGAGGAGCACCAGGAACATCCCTGCTGAGGAGAAGAACAAGGCCCCAGTGCCTGAAGCTGAATTGGAAGAAGAAGATGATGAGTCACATGTCTTGAGGAAGCTGAAACCAAAAATCCCATATCACAATGATGCTCATCCAGTTGTTGAGAACATGAAGATCGGGAAGGACTCAGGTCTGAGGCTATGGAGAGAGTCAGATTCATATGCCACCAGGAGGAGGACTGCTGTGGACAACAGGTTCCATACAAAGGAACAGCAGGACTTCTATGAGACAGTGTTGCTTGACAAGAAGCCCATAGTGTGTGACATGAGATGGGTCGACTGGGACTACATCAAGGAGAATGAGGATCACTATCCAGGTGTACATGACAGTTTCAAGGCTTGTGGAGTCGATGAGTTTGTGGCTCAGAAGCTCACAAAATGGAATGATGAGCTCATCATGTAGTTCTACTCCACAGCTCATTTCTACCCAGATGGAAGGATTGTCTGGATGTCTGAAGGTATGAGGTACAAGTCCACGGTTGCTGAATGGGAAAAGTTGATCAATGCCCCAAAAGAGAGTGAAGATGACTTGGATGTCTATGCCAACAAGAAGAAGGATCACAACACCATGGCACACATGTACAAGGAGATCCCAGATGCTGCTCTTGAGACACATAAGTTCGGATTTGTACATTTCCTTCTGTCCGGCTTGCCAACCATCAACTGGATCCTCAGGCACACTCTCTTGCCAAAGTCAGGTGATCACAAGATGATCGGAGGCCATGCAATTAACTTGCTTCACATCTTTGATGTCCCATAGAAGTTCAAAGTCATGAGCCTAATAGTTGAGACTATCAAGAGGACAGCTGCAGATCAGAAGAGGAGTTGTGGGTATGCCCCACAGATCCAGGAGCTGATCACCTCCAAGATGGGCACTGATACATATCTGCTGGACAAGGAGCACATGCCTATCTATCCAGACTTCGAGGACAACACTGTGGTTATGAATGAGGATGAACCATCTTCTGTGCACGCACAAGCCAAGAAGGAGAAGGCAAAAGCTGAAAAGGCTGCTAGGATGCCAACTACTGAAGAAGCATCTCAGTATCTTCTGAAGAGCAAGCAAGATCAGCTTGGCTACTTGATTGCCTCCACTCTGGGGATTGAGAAGGGACTGGCCACCCTAACTCAAAACCAAGAGAGCTTGGAGAGGATCGTGGAGCAAAAGTTCTATGACTTGGATGTGAAGGTAACTGAAATATATTTGCCTTTCCGGACCAAGGCAAGATTGGGGGGAGGGGCGTCCAAAATCATTGGTGCTACACAGCTGAGAGGATGCAGAAGACGCTCCGAGCAAAATGTAAAAATAAACATCGATTTGAAGCATTGATGGCCGAGGCATTAATTACTGAGGAGGCGGCAAACTTCGTGACAACACACTATGAAGCAAAAGATTCGTCATTTGCATAATCCAAAGCCTTGGTACAATGCTAGCGACCATAAATCCAACCTCAGCCTATTCAGACGGAATCTCGCACCAGCCGGTGCTTCGAAACCAATATCGTTGGATGTCCAAGAATGGTGGACCATTTCGTTGTATATCTTCACCAACCTAACAGAAGTGCGGCCGCACATCGAGTAAGTTCTCGCGTACATTGTTTCACAACTTATAATTCCTTTGAACTGCTCTTATTCCCAAATATATTTTGATACAATCGATACGTCTCCTAATTCCCGGATGAGCGGTGATCCAAAAGGAAACCATCGAAGAGTATGAGCTTCTGGCAAAGCAAAGAGGCAGAGTATTATGGGAGAGTTGAAGCAATTTATGAACTTCTATTCTATGGTCAAAACGCACCGAACGTCATAGTCTTCAAATGTTACTGGTTCCAGTCGAAGGAGACTAGAAGGACTAATGAACATATAGGGCTAATCGAAATCAAACAAAGCACCCATTTAGATGTTCCCGATGTCTATATTACGGCTTAACAGGCGACCCAAGTTTTCTATCTACCGTGGGCCTGCCAAACTGATCCAAATCTGAATGGTTGGAATGTCGTTTATGAAGTGTCGCCACGTGTTTGACCACCTCCCTGCAATGAAGAGGATTATGAACCTCACATTAACACAGACACATATGAAGGTGAATTCTTCCAAGAAACACATCTTTCCAAAAAAACTCTTCAAGAAACGCTCTACTTCACAGCAGAACATTGAAATACACAGCAATAGTGAACCCAACTTCACCCCTGAGACAGAACAAGAAGAGCCTGAACAACAAGAGGTTACTGCTGCGGATGACTTGTAAATGCTTGACCGATTACATAAAGGTGGCCTTCCACATGTTGATGCTGCTGAACCCGATGAGCACTTCATTCATGATAGTGACGATGACGATGCATTTATTGATATCGGAGCATTTATTGAACCCGACGATCCAGATTATTATTAGGGATTCAGTTTTTTATGTTGTACTTGATTTATATAGTTACTTGTATGATTGTATGATTTATATAGTTAGTTGTATAATTTTCTTACTTTGTATGATTGTTTGTTATACATAGTGTCATGGTCTTGATATCCGTCCCTGTCGGCCCTCGCCCACTTTATGATTCGGATGTGCTATATTCCCTTTTATAACTATTTGTTGCATTTTGCATTTATGACAATTATGGCCATCAAGTTGACATACAGATATTTTTATCTAGGAGGTATGTGAACCGTAAATTGCAACCGACCCTCTTGTCGAAAAGTTAAATTTATTTGAAAAATAAATTTGAAATAAAAAATAAAAGAATTGAAAAATAGAAGATGAAATTGGAGTTGTATGTTGTCGATGTCGTCGATGATCACAAGATGAAGATGAATGCAATGTGCTTGAAGATGGATGCAATGCGCTTGAAGATTAAGAAGATTAGAAAATATGCCATTGATAATGAGGCTTGGTATTATTATGATGTTGGATCAATTGTTACCTTAGTTGCGATCTTCATCACATTTGTTGTGATGAGGGTAAGTTTTCTCTAGTGTTTTGCTTAACAAATGCATACTTAGCTTTGTACATGCTTGTTAGCCCTATTATGCCACATACTTTCCTTATTTTCCCCAAAAAAGACATACTTAGATAATTATCCTCCTAAATGACATAATTAGCTTATTTAGTTCATTTATGACATAAGTAGCTTATTCATTTCAAAAATGGCATAATAACCTTAGTTCTCTCGTATATGTCATATACTTAACTTATTTTCCTCCTAAATGGCATAATTACCTAAGTTAGATAAAAAATAAGCTATACTTACGTAAGTTGGCTCAAAAATGGCATCATCACGTAGGTTAGCATAAAAATGACCTATACTTACCTTATTTTCCTCCAAATTGACATAATAAGATTAGTTGGCTAAAAATGGCATAATTACCTATGTTAGCTCTAAAGTGACACAAATAAGGAATAAGAAGAAGAAAAACAAGAAAGAGGAGAAAAAGAAAGAATAGAAAAAGAAAGAATAAAAGAAGAAGAATGAGAATGAGGAGGAAAGGGATAAAAAGATAGAAGAGAAGAAGAAAGATGAGAAAAGAAAAAGAAGAAGAAAATTCTTCTTCTTCTTCTAGTCTTATCTTCTTCTTCTTTCTTCTTCTAGTCTTCTTCTTCTAGTCTTCTTCTTATTTTTCTTCTTCTTCTTCTTCTTCTTCTTCTAGTCTTCTTGTTCTTGTTCTTGTTCTTCTTCTTCTTCTGCTTCTTCTTCTTCTTCTAGTCTTCTTCTTCTTCTAGCCTTCTTCTTCTTCTAACTTTCTTACTCCCATTTTTGCAGGTTTGATTCACTTCATGGAAGCAGCATTGATGGACTGCTAGTGTTTAGTTATTGTTTTCACTTGTATTGATGAACAATATGAAACTATGTTTGTATATATGGACGAACTCCGTGAAACTATGTATGTATTGGATCTTTTAATACCCTATGTGTTCTGTTGCATTGATGGACTGCTAGACGTTTGATACATGGGCTATGTTTGAGGTCAAAACTATATATATCATATATATCTTTTGAAAATGCAGGGATATAATAGAAAACAGAAAAAACAATAACAATACAGGAACTTTGTCGTCTGCCACGGACGGCAAAGAAGCCACGTGGCAGCAACCTGTGCAACCTGGAAGCTGACCCATTTGGTCACTTTGCCATCCGTGGCAGACGGCAAAGAGCTGGGTCTACTGACGTCACAAGGCAGACGGCAAAGGGTTGGGAAGCTTTGCCATCCACTGGTGGACGACAAAGGCTGCCGTTAGCCACCTAACGTGGCTAACGCATGGTTTTTGCCGTCCATATTCTTTGACATCCGCCACCGATGGCAAAGAACATGTTTACCGTCACAATCTTTGTCGGTAGGTTTGCCGTCGGTGGCAGACGGCAAAGAGCTTTTCCGTCTGCTTTTGGTTCCTTTGCCATCCGCCATGGCAGACGGCAAATAAGCTGATTCCTGTAGTGAGGTGAGAACTATTGAGATAATATTATTTCATTGCTTCCTCTATACGGAGTTTCACAAATAATGCTTCCATCTAACACTAATAATGCACCCTTTGCATTTTTGTCCAGCTGACACTTGGGTGCTTCTACGTTATAATCATGTTGTTACCCTAGTATAGGAAAATGCTTCCACCTATCATCAAAAAATGAGTGTAGTTTGAAAGTTGGTGACAGTGCAGATGCATCCTCATCTTGCTATCAAGCTCAGTTTGTTATCCAGTACCAATTGTCCATGCTTCATATAAAAATTAGTTATTCCAAGTAACGGTACCTATCAACCTTGTACAATTTCCATGTTTCTAACGAGGGCGATTCTACTTAGTAAATATTAACTTTCGTTAGGCCAGAAAATTGCTTCCAATCATCATCTTATTGGTTCAGTTTGTATCTAGGTGACACAATAGATGCATCCTCATAATAGTGTCATGCTTACTTTCTTATGTAATATGAGTGATATGTGCTCATATAAATATCTGTAATATTGAGTTGGCATGTTTTCATGCTTCCTACATCTTTGCTAACCCGAGTCAACAACTGAGCTTTCTTGATTCTAACGAATGGATAATGAATCTGAACATCCATGCCAATGTATTTGTTTATTCCACCTAATCTTTTTTTCAGAATTGCTAACATGTTACATTTCGTATGCCCTCAGTCGACACTCGACAAGTAAGCAGCGCGAACCAGATTATATGTTGAAGAATCGATATGCGGCTGGTCGTTTAAAGGATGTTGCTAGATATTGTGGTTGTATGCTTCCATCCACTTTATTATTGCTTCAAAATGCCAAACTATATGCTTCGGCCAGACAGTTGTTCTTCCAAACTAGTTCACCAAACATACCTTGCTTATATGCTTCGAATTAAACCTTTAATTGGTCCAGTTGAAAACAAATGTTTTGCTTGAAGCAATTCACATGTGATTTTGATATATCATTGGAAGCACCAGCTCGTCGGAAGAAACATTAATTACAGTTCGAAGCACCACATAGATGAGTGATGCATGCTCCTACACCAAGATAATGTGCACCTTGAGGAGCCACGCCGAAGGCAATGACTTGATGGTAGTTTGTCACTTCCCGTACAACAGTAAGTAGGAAACTACTACGAGCAAGTATCAGTTTGTTTGAGCATGTATTTAATTCAAATTGTTTGTCTATTGGGACTACGGAACATAATTTTTTGGTCCATGGAAGCAAATGGCTAGTTCTTTTGAAGCATGTGTTGTTGTGATAGTGCAATGTTTTTTCTTTTGATGGAAACAAACTATTTGGTTGAAAACAACTCTAGTTGATGAAAACAAAAGAGTGATAAACAAGACAATTTTACTCTTAGATGGAAGCAAATTACTATTTGACTGGAAGCAGTTTTATAGTCGATGGAAGCAAAAAAATTGATGCGCTTCAAAGAGGTGCAACTCTAATCAGTTTCGTGAAAAAAAAAACTCGTTACGAGAAACATAAAAGTCATCTTACAATAAAAAATATCCCATTATGTGAACACAAATCTATTTCAAACCAAAGCAAAATCTTCCACTATTGAATCAAAATCTCCAGTGTATTGTACGCAACATCATGCATCAATTTCCTGGTTTGGAGATGTGCTAACAACACATGGAGCAATTAACCGGAGCACTTACTAGAAGCATGCAGAGCAGTTATGGAAGCACGCCAGCAGAGAAATTAGTGGGGCCGTGCTATATGGAGGAGCGGGCCTTTCTATTTAGAAGATCAGATGGTAATCGCAACTTTAGTCATACGGTCATTACCTGGTCTGATGGAATGCTAGGGATCAGTAGTCTGATCCCTAGTAACATAAAAGTACATCAGTTGTCACTCTCCATAAGACTTTTCAACTTATTCTAACCGCAGTAGGCTACTTGCAAGATTAAACCGAACTAATGCTTGCAAAGTTCAAACCAAAATAATGCACAAAACCCTCTCTATTGATTATTCAGCAAAGTTGTCTAGGAGAAATCAAATAATCATAGAAAAATACACAACTATAGCTCATGCAAAGGCATCACACATAATCTAAACAAAAGGAAAATTCATCACATAGATAACATCGCCGCTAAAAATAAATCAGATGGATTACAATCATGTAGGGCACCTCATGCGATCTTTATATTGAGAAATAAAGGAGATATTGCATCATGGATATTGTTATGAACCCATAGTACAGGGAGTGGACTACTCACACATTGTCATGGGAGCATCAACACTCGATGTTGACAAAGAAAGTGACGACTCCCCCCCCCCCCTACGGTAGTATACTGAAATAGGGCTGTAGATGAGATCGCTTCGGTTCTTGAAGTGTCGGATGCGAAAAAATAGATGATGAATATCTAGGAGCCGCTATATATGAGCCATTCGGCACCGAAGTCTCGCTAGGCTGGATCCAGGCTCCCACTCTAACCCAGTCCCTTTAGGCCTCCTCTAGGCATGGGTCCTGGCCTATTCACTCTCTTTTTGTGCAAAACAATCCTCCTATCTTTTTGTTTTTCCCGTAAGTCCAAAATACCTATTTTCCCTGAAAACATAATCACTGAAAATCAAGAATCAGCTTTGAGCACTTTGTTAATTTATTAGTTCAAATAAATTCTAAAATTTGCATAATTATAGTATATGGTATGAATAGAACAAATTTGTAGATACATTTAGGGCGTATCATTAAGCTCCCATTAAATCTAAGGATGTTTGAATGGTGAATAGCTTGCTCGTCCCTACCTACGAGCAAAGTTTGAGTTCACCGAAACATGGTGAAGAAGACATCATGCTCCTCCTACGGGTTTGAGGTGGATACATGGAGGCACTATTTGCTAAAGTGTAACATGGCCGTAGTTGCTCCTTCTGCGGGGTTGAGGTGGATACGGGGATGCATTTTTTGTTGGAGTGTAACATGGCTTGTAGCATCTGTGCCATATTCGATGAGGAGCTTTATGGATCTTCTATGTTGGATGGTACTCTGGTAGCTACACTGTGGTTGTTCGAGCTGAGTAAGAAGAAACCTTTATAACCATCCGATAAAGCAGTAGCGTTTGGCAACCCTAAGTAAGTCACTATGCATCTCAAGTACACATACGACAATCTTGGCTCCAAGGACATATCATATACATTGTAAAAGACAACTAAAAGCATTCATACTATGTGTCAAGTTGGGTCTGTCCAACCACCCGTTCCTAACACATGCCACATTATTAGTTTGACATCCCCACCACCATGACTTGTGAAACATGGTCATCAACCAATACATGTGATAGTCTTATATTCATATGTGTCCTCACATGAACTCTGACTCGGGACTAGTTTATAATCATTCAAGCATAGAGTTTCACAAACAAGTCACATAGGAGTATTTGTCAATCAATATAAATGATGTTATTCAATGAACTTTCAATAGCTCATGGATAAGAATATAATCATCACTATGTTGCATGTAGGGTATATTTCTAACACATTAATGTTCATGCATATTTAATTTTATATTCTTTACTCCTTTGATGCTTGAAACTTTTCATATACTAATAATGGAGTCACACATAATACCTTTTGGCCGCTGACCATATGTAAAACAAGACTAGCCAATAATGCATGTCTTAATTTATTTTTAATTTTCCCACTGTTGCACTTTTCGATACGCATATGGTACAAAGTAACAACCTCTGTAATAAAATATAAGACGTCACCAAAAAAATGTCTTATATTTTTGTTACAAAGGGAGTATTCATTAGCCGCAATAATTATTCAAATCTGAAAATGAAGGAACTGGATTCTCCTAGCAAGCCTGGAGCAACGGGATGTCAGCGTACGGGCCATTGACCACCCCATTGGCGATGACATTGTATGCCTTCTCTGTCATGTGGATTTGGTACCAGTTGGCGAACCTCGACGGGTCGGGGCAAACCTTCGCGTTCTGGTCGCACAGATGGCCAGTGCCGTAGGGGCCATCGCCACCACAACACGCCACTAGAGGCTTGTCAATGCCATTCCTGCTAGGATTCTTGACGAACTCCATGAAGGCACCGTAGTAGTCACCGTAGATGATCCTAACGCCGGGGTTCTGTGACTTGAGCTTGGTGATCTCTTGTTTCAGTAACTGGTTGTGCATCTGGGAGAACGCGTTGAACCACTTGAGGCAACCATACTGATCGTAGTCCGTGGACGTGTAGCTTTTGTTACCACTCAGGTAAACCGGCACGCACCCGATGGGGAAGTTCCCTGGGACAAGGACCGTCTTGGCACCGAGGTTGATCACCTCTTGGACACCGGCACCTATGCGAGCAATCACGTCGGGTATGTACTCCTTGGCCGTGTCCCGGCTGTGCGTATGATCGAAGAACCAAAAGTTGTAGTCGTTGCCGCCGATCTCGCCAAAGACGACCAGGGATTCGCTCAGGAGACTCTTGGTGGCAGCTGATCACAGCCAAAAAAAGAAAGAATAAGTTGACCAAGAACACATATGGAGCATGTGCATGCAGACAAGTGGCGTAATTAGAATATGATAAGCTGACCGTAACGTATGTTTTTGCATGCGTTACGTACCATCTCCCGGAGCAATCCGTGCGAGCACTTTCTTGAAAGAAGCCAGCTGCTCGTCGAGGCACCCGCGCTGCAGACTGAAGTTGTACCTTGACATGAAGTACGTGGGGTTGAGCGCAATAGCGCCAAAAACGGCAAAGTTGGCACCGGTGGGGAACTTCCCCGTCTTCTCCTCGGGAATGCTCGGCGGCAGCAACGGCAGGCCCAACGCTTGCGCTGACACAACATCAGGCACCAAACTCAGCATGCACACGGATTAATTTCGAACTGTTGGAACACACATGCGCGCATGCATGTACGTACTCACCGTAGAAGTCGATGATGAGACGCCCATCGGAGGCACGGCCCGTGGGGCGGTGGAAGTAGGTCTCTCCGTATGGGGGCACTGAGGGCGGACTCGGCGGACTGTTGCGGCTGATGTACGCGAAGTTGCCGGTGTCGGTGATGGAGTCGCCGAAGGAGAAGATGCGCTTGAAGCAGCCGCACGACCCTAGATCAGCGTTGAGCAGCAGGAAGGCAAAGACCAAGATGACTGCAAGGGAAATGGAGCTGTGGCGACTGGAATTCCCCATCTTAGAAATCTGGCTGAACAGGGGAAGAGACGGATGCTAGCTATCTGGTTACAAATAGAAGTCTTGCAGATCTACGTTTCGTTTAGTATTCAAGATGGGTTCCCTTCATCCCCATTTATATTAGAGCGTTATGCGGTCAAGATGGGTTCCCTTCATCCCCATTTATATTAGAGCGTTATGCGGTCAAAGTGTGTATATCAAGATGACTGTCAATTTCATTAATGCTATTTTTTAGCAGTGTGTATCTTACTACCCTACAATTCTTTCCCTACAGTAATATCTTTCGTGCATCGTGAAGATATTGCTAAATATATCTTTTCTCTTACGGAAATTGCTAAATATATCGAGTTCTGAAAGATAAGACTGGGTTTCTATGCCAATAATTAATTTATGCACTTTTTTGGGCTGACTATTGACTTAAATTATCTTGATTTTTCCTCACAAAAAAATTATCTTGATTTTCAGTCAATTCGCACTCCACCGTCTAATTGGGATCCAAAGGCCCATCTGCCTTCTTCTTTCTCTGCTTAACAGGTGACTGATTTGTTTTAGATGACAGGCACCTATTTTCCGACAAGACTGTATACAAAAATTAGAATTAAAACTAAAATAATATTACAAACTTGAGTGAACTAAAGACATTTGCACTACTCTAAAAAATTAAATGAAAAATACATATAGACATAATGACAAAAACTTGAGCAGAACTTGCACGTTTTGACAATATGTAAGAATGATCATATAATAGCGTAATTTTTTTATAATAGTATAAGTTGCACACATATTACATAATACTTGCGTTTACCTTTGGAGATTGATCGCCTCATCTCATATTGACAGTATCTTCTCGCGCGCACATACGCACACACGAACACATCGAAGAAGATTTTATGTTTCACATTGATATCACACGTGCTCACACACACTACATAGACATGCATGCGCACACATGACAGACACATGTGCACACACACACGCATAAACCCACATGCCCACATATACACACAAAGGAAGGAAAAGCCGACTCAGAAGAAAGGAGAAGAAATAACAAAAGTAAACGCGCATGAAAAAGAAAAAAAAAGGAAATTGATTGTACTAGAAAAAAATACAGGCGCCTATGTTATAGCAAAAGCGATTGCGCACGTGCGTGCGTGTGTTTGATAAATAGATGAAGCCGTCATGTAAAACATGTGTGGCGTTATAAGTTTTTGGACGATGTGTAAGAGGATTGACGAGTCGTTTTAGCATTCACCATATTGACGGGTCGTTTTTAACATTCACATGTTCGGCGTTATAAATATTATTATTTTTGCTTTATTTGGCAGCATATCCATGCGTAGTGAAATAGATCAATTTGGAAATATGGACAAGATTCATGAAAACAATAATCATCAGAGGTCCTTTTGTCCCAATTCACAGCATGTGCAGTACCGAAATCAACCATATTTGGCACAAATAAAAACAACTATTATTCATGCAACATCGAACAAATAGTTCGATACATCTTAGTATACCGGATCCGAATTCAGCCAAGGCTAATTCTTTATCTCCATCTGCTAGCCTGTAGTAGCAAATTTAACAAGATCAGACAGAATTGAACAACTCCACTATCATTAAGGTGCTGGCAAATTATGCAAGAAAGCACCCAGATTTTTGGATTATCACTAAAAATCAAGGAAATGTTGAAGTAACTATGTGTTCAGTAAACGAATACACAGAAATAGCTTACATGCTACCATTTTTTGCAGTCCCTAACTCTCCATGGTCACCAGGCACCACACCACAGTCATGTTGGTACAACTCCTCACCAAGCGGATATGCCATTCTGTCTGTAACTCATTACATGGAAAAATGTGGGTCTGGATCATGGTTGAGAAGATTACTTCTTCCTTATAAAAAGCTTTGCTACATTCTTCGAGCAGAAAATCCACAAAGAATCTTGGTGGCGTGTTCGCAACAAAAGCTACATAGTGCAATATACTATTCTAAAACTCTAAACAACGGATCTGATTTAATATCTCCATGAAACACTGAACAAACTTTCAGCACTAAGTGGAACACAAAATTGCAGAGGTTCAGTAAGGAATCTCCGAATAATAAATAATAAGTATGAAAAGTAACTATTGGCCTTTCAGAATAAACATTTATCAATCAACTTAGTTTGAATATTTAAATCTCGGCAACTGGTCAATATAGTGCATATTTACGCGGACGAGGATTTGTGGCTCTGAGGTGCTGTCCCCCCTGAAATCTTCGTCATGCGTTACTCTAGCCAGATCTCCACATTAATCGATATGAAGCATTTCTATGCTCATATATGAGCTGAATACAATCGTTACATACGCGGTGAGATGGGTCCATTATTAAATGCCGGTGACAGATGCGGCAGGGAGCGGTGCGTCTGAGATTGGGTCACCTTGTGCTCAACATTAATTTCATCTGAGTGGATCGTTACCAAAAACAACAGAAGACAATTTTATAGAGCAGTAAACAGTTTATAAAATAATATTAATTCATATAGATCTTGGCAACATAAATCACCAGGGCAATGATTTACTGTTACATGTGCGCCGGGAGATAAGATAACAATCAGGTGGATTTTTATTTTTATTTT
>NC_041392.1:700838706-700852154 GCF_002162155.2 Triticum dicoccoides | reverse complement strand
TTGGGGAACATGATTACAACACATATCAGTACTTTAGTGCTACCTGGATCGCTAATGTCCCGTCAAAGATTGACTAAAGATAAACTACTGGTGAGATCAACATATGATTCTCCGCATAATACATAGTAAACTGAATAGCAGCCTAAACTGAAGACAAGGCACACATATAAATGACAGACTAAGATCGGGGAGTAAATACGGGGTGGGTGGGGAGCTCTGCCCAGAGGTAGATGAATTAGTGCTATTTTTAAATAATACATTTTTATATTAAATTTCATAAATATTACGGCATAATTATATTTTTTGAAAATAATACCCAGTCGGCCTACTGCTGGCTGATTGGACCCCAGTCAGCCCACTGCCGGCCGATTGGATGGCGTGCATGCACCCATTTATCTGTTGAGTAAGTATTTCAAAAATGTTGAAGAAGTATTTAAAAAAATGTTGCTCATGCATATAAAAATGTTAATCAACCATTTGAAAAACAAATATTGAACAAGTATTTGAAAAATGTTGAAAAAATATTTGAAACTATTGAATAGGTATTTGAAAAATGTTGAAGAAATATTTTCAAAAATGTTGATCATGTATATAAAAATGTTAATCAAGCTTTTGCAAAAAATGGTGAACAATTATTTGGAAAAATGTTGAACAAGTATTTGAAAGAATGTTGAACAAGTATTTCAAAAAATATTGATCATGTATATAAAAATGTTGAACAAGTATTTGTAAAAATGTTGATCATGTATATAAATGCTTGATTAACATTTTTATATGCATGCTCAACATTTTTTTAAGTACATCTTCAACATTTTTCAAATACTTATTCAACAGATAAATGAGTGCATGCACCTGTCGGCCTAGAGGAAACAGACTGGGCGACAGGCAGTGGGCCGATTGGGTTCCAATCGGCCAGCAGTAGGCCGACGGATCCCATCGGCCAGCAGTAGGCCGACTGGGTTTTATTTTTGAAATATATAATTATGCCGTAATATTTCTAAAATTTATTTAAAAAATTATATTATTTTAAAAAATAGCGATGAATTAACTGCAGACAGAGGGTTACTGGTGGGACCGGATCTGCAAAAAGGGCATGCATATACACAGTGATATGTTTGCATGAATTAATAGATACGGAGAACTATACACAGCACGCGTACTATATGTTTCGAATCTAAACACACGTGACCGGTGGAGATGTAAGGGGGTGCAGTACCTATATAGTTGAAGCTAATATATCGAGGAGAAAATAAACTTTGCTAGTGAAAAGGGGAGAGAAATGGACCTTGTTCCCATTCTAGGTACAGCATATAGCGGTTGATTGGATGGTGAAGCCTTTTCGCACTTGAGGTCGATGAGTCATCTGTGTGTTGATGTCCTTGCGGATCTCATGAGTTGGAGATAACACACGTGCTCCCTCACCTTGAGTGTCATTTTTCCAGAGGCTCCTAAGAGCATCTCCAACAGGTGCACAAAAATTCAGTGCCCTAAAATAGTTTTAGCGCGCCACTGGAGCACTTTTAGTGCGACAGACCCAATATTGCTTTAACAGATGCCCAAAAATACGCGCCCAAAAGAACACGCAGTGTAAATTGTGAAGCACACGCAATCCGGCGCCTCAAATTTGCAGCTTTTAATAGCGTTTTTCAGCATGCGCCCAACTCTTTTTTGCGCGCGCACTGTTTTACAGCTTCTGCTTGAGCTGTCCGGCGCCCAAAAAACCTGAATTTTAGCGCGCGGCCCAGTTTTTGGGCGCCTGTTGGAGATGCTCTAAGAGCAGTGGCAGGAGGCGAGCTATGTAGCATGAGTGAGGGGGACGACACGAGTCGGACGAGGTGAGAGGTATGATCCATCACTGTATAGTGGGGCTTGGGGTGGCAGGGGCAGCGGAGGCAGCAGTGAATATAGGGCTTTCATTCCCAAGTCACGCGAGAGAGGAGAGGTCGGTGAAGAATTTATTTCGCCGGGTAAGTGGAGGCGGGCAAGGTTATGGAGGGGTGCTACAGAGCAGTTTATCGCTGCCATTCGCGCTACGCGAACGAGGTTAGGATCTTGAGGCGCTGTGAACCGACTATAGAGGAAGGCGTATGAGTCAACTTGAGGGTTGCGCGAGATTTGTAGAAACCCATTAGGCCCAATTTTACACCAGGAGCCAAAAATTGTCACTGGAGCAGTGGCCAAGCCTTGAACTCGCCGGAGTTTAGCGAACACAGCAGTTCAAAGTGGGATTAGAGGTAAACTAGTCGACAACCCGTGCATTCGCTCGGTCTAGTTTATGATTTATTTTCTTATATGAAATTAGTATACAATATATTTTCATATATTTTAAATGTCCATCTAAGTGAAGCTGCTCACTTATTTTGTCAAATTGATCCGGCAAAAAATTAAGTTGATTTGACAATGATATTTCTATTAAAATATCATATTATCACATTATTCATGCCAATACCACGATTGGATGATTTATTGCATTTATGCATCTAGTTATCCATGTCATCCAACTTTCTTTATAGTGCATGCTCGGTTGGTTATCTGGTTTTCAGATAAATCAACTACAATGCTTATATTTTGTTTTTAGGGATAGAGCAGACAATTGAAAGACTTGTGAAACAATATGATAGATAATTTGATTTTGTTTCACTTGAGTTAGTACCGATTGAGCCCATCCAATGATATATTAAAGTAATTTAATGTAGCATTAGAAAATACCCATAAAATATAGTATTTGCAAAAGTTTGTATTTAACTAACAATTTTTTTATTAATATTTATTTTGTCGATACAAACTTTGGACATATTGAATCTTAGTCATCACTCATGAGGTTTTTTTACCACTTTTTGTATGAATTGATATTTTGCATATATTGAGATAGGCAATTATTGAAAAACTTATCAAATCATGACTAATGAGATATGCCTAACAATTTGGAGTTTTTACGTTTTGGCAGAAATAATTCCACCCATGTAGTTGTAGTCTTGAATGTCCTATTTTGATAACTGACACCTCAGACCACTAAAAATTAAACCTCTCACATGAAGTGAAGTGCAAACGAATATATCTAATAATCATATAGGGTTAAAATCTCAAATAGTGAGAAATGTTATGAAAACTCACAAATCATTGGAGCTTGTCAAAGAGTTTCAGATGAAATATCACAGACATTTGCGACGGCTTTAAAATTGCCACTACTTAGTTAACTTCTAAATAAAATAAAATTAAGTATCATCCATGGCCACTCCTTAGAAATAATTGCTTTAAGTTAATTCTCCATCTTATTTCTACCAATGTTGGATTAAGAAGAGATTTCTGCTATTATACATTTAACGAAGGGAGTACTCATCATCTGTGGAGGCTATATGGCTCCCTTCCCATGACAACAACCGGAAGAATGACACTGGGATTCAGCTTCAATCTTGGATAGCTGAGCCAGACATGCTTGCCACGATTCACATATTTGTGCATACCAAACAGGACCGCAACAATAGTGTAAGAGTAGTTGAATACATCAATAGTTTGGTAAGTTATGTTTAATATCAAAAATATTTGATTTTCATAACCTGGTCAGAGTACCTAACTCTAGTTCTTGTGTGCATCTAGGTTCTAACATAACCATGTTGGCAGACATAAACATGAACTGCTACCTTTTATGGACGGAAAGAGGAAGAATCGTGTCAATGATATATAATTTTCTTCTCTTATGGGCCAGGCGGTCATGTATTTCCTGAATGATGGTTGTGGCCTGTTACAAAAACCCCAAGTGATCTTTAAATTATTTCTATTTTTCTTTATTAATAACACGCTCAAGTTATCGTTGCTTCTTACCACCTGTCATCATGATCAGCAGAAGTTTGTTTCTTAACTCTTGTTGTCCTGCATGCCTTGTCATGCAATATGTTTACTACAGCTATTGCTTGTCGGTGCCTCAACTATTCTGAAGGCTGCCATGCGCATGGCATGCGTTCTTTATGCAGTCTAGCTTGCATGCATTAGTCAATTTCAAGCAACAAAGTAGACGCGAGGCTTTTCTAGCGTCCTCGATCCACTGACGCTCGATATGATTATTGTACATATTTTGATATTTCTGATCAACTCGTCAGGATGGACAGTCTATGGCACATGCATGCTGCTCTTCATCATGGACGACCTGAGAGAGATGATATGTGCTTCATATTTTTCATCCGATTGAGATAAATCCTTAGGAAGTCCAGTATACTTTTAGTGCATTGCTCTTCTTCTTTTTTCTTCTGGCTCTAATTTCTTTCCTGTATGCTAGCACTGGCCTGCCAGGTGCCTCCATCAAGACCCTGCATTCCCCGGGCTATGGCATGCAAGGCTGGGTAGATCATGCAAGCATATAGAAGCAGTGCACCTGATGAAATCTCAAGAGGCAGAGGAAAACCTTGAGAATTTTTTTTTTGAACCGGACGTTACCCCTTTCCATTGCAAACAACGGAAATACAACCAGTTCCGAATACAGAGTCAGGGGAGGGAAAGAGGTAAGGCGAGTTCAAGCATTACCAGGAAACCCACTGCCATTCGGGTCGCTGTCGACCCGAACGTTGTGGGACGAAAACCTGATAACACCTACAGTCATCAGAGAGCTAAGTCCCACGACACCCAGAGAGGGTTACATGCCAACACACCAAAAGTAACATCAAAACAAAAGAGGCGGAACAACTATGAGAAAGATGGCCCTTCCCGCAGAACACTCCACTTCGTCCTGTCCTCAAAGCAGAGTACCTTCACCACGATCTTCACGCTCCTCCAATCAGCTGGGCAGTGTTCTCGCAAAGTCTCATCAGCTGCATCATGTTGGCCCTGATCACCTCGGCACCTGATCAAAACTTGTCAGCGTCATCACCCTTTTGCAGTCCTGTCCAATACAAAAGAAAGGAGCATATAGAGAACACAATTTCAAAGGGAGACTTAATTTGCTTTTTCTCAAAGGTAGTCTTATTACGAGCAAGCCAGATCGCCCAGCAGGTGGCAGCAAGACCAACAGTATAAAATGTATCCCCTCCTGGAAGAAAGGAATAGCACCAAGCAAAGAATTGCCAATAGTTATCAGGACACTTATCAGTACCAATAGCCACCCCAATAGATCACCACACAACCCTAGCGACTGAACAAGTAAAGAACAAGTGCTAGGAAGTCTCAATATTGTTACAGAATGAACAAACAGGGTTCCCAGGCCAATTCCTGTGGCGCATCACCTGTCTAGTCAGCACCGCATCTTGCGAAAGTTGCCACATAAAAATTTTGATCTTGAGTGGAATTTTGGCTTTCCAAATCCATTTATAATGGCACCCACTGAGGGGTTTCTCCAGCAACTTATAAACAGATTTGATACTAAATTTACCATTCTGGTTCAGACCCCAAACCACTCGATCCTCTTTGTCACTTAAAGGAAGATTTTTAACGGTATCCAAAACAACCCCCCATTGCTCAGCCAGCACAGGAGTGAGTCTTCTTCTAAAAAAGGCAGCACTATCCATATCCAGCACTTGTTTGATAGTACATTCAGGGATATTGCAAAAGTCAAAGAGTTGAGAGTAATGCTCTTTAAACGGAAGTAGCCCGTTAATAGAGTCACTCCATACCCTGGCAATGTTTCCAGATTCGATGTTGATCTTTCTACCAGTCATGTAAACTTCCTTGACTTTCAGTAAGGCTTTCCAACAGGGAGAGTCAGAAAACCTTGGGACAACATCAGCTACCGTTCTATTCCGCAAGTAATGAGCGCGAACGATGTCTTGCCACAACCCACTTTGAGTTTCAAGCTTCCACCACCATTTCACCATCAGACTAATGTTTTGCTTGCGCAGGTCTTTAATACCTAGACCACCCTTTTCTTTGGATCTGCAGATCCTATTCCATCTCACGAGATAGTATCTCTTTTTTTTGGTACACCCTTGCCAGAAGAATCTTCTTCTATGTTTATCCAATTTCTCAATGAACGTTTTGTTCATCAGCCACATGGACATATGATACAAGGATATCTGAGTGACAACAGAGTCAACTAAAGTGTGTCTCCTTCCCATGGAGGTAGCATTACCTACCCAAGCATCAAATATTTGCAAACAATGAACTCCCAATCAGAGTTTCTCAAGGTAGTATAGCTGACAGGCATGCCCAAGTATTTAATAGGGAAGCTGCCTATATCACAATTGAAGAGGTCGGCATATTGCTTAATCACAACATCGTCTCCCCCAACAGTCAGAATTTCACTTTTTGAAAATTAACTTTCAACCCGGACATCATTTCGAACATATACAGCAGCAACTTCAGGTTGACTGCTTTATCGATGTCATGTTCAAGGCAGATAATTGTGTCATCTTCGTACCGAAGTACCGCAACTCCATCAGGGATCAGATCCACAGCTAAGCCAACCAGCAACTTATTACGCTGAGCATTTTTAATCATCTTCATGAGGCATTCGGCAGCTAAGTTAAACAAGAATGGGGAGTGAGGGTCGCCTTGCCGCACCCCTTTCGCACTTTGGAAGTACGGCCCCACACTGTTATTTAACTTGATGCTAACCGTGCCATTTCGAAGGATCTGATTAATCCATCCACACCAGGTATCATTGAATCCCCGCAACTTGTGGCATTCTAATAGGAACTCCCAGTTAACCTTATCATACGCTTTTTCAAAATCCAGTTTCAACACCACCCCAACCTTTTTCTTCACACGAGTGTAATTAAGGATTTCATGGAGTGAAAGCACCCCGTCCATAATGTTTCTACCTTTGACAAAAGCATTCTGTACTGGGCTAATTAGCTTGTCAGCATAAACCGAGACTCGGCGATCTAGGACTTCTGTGATGAGATTATAAGGGCAACGAAGCAGACAAATAGGTCTGAACTGTTGGATTTTGTCAGCTCCAGAGAGCTTCGGGAGCAAAGTGATGATCCCGTAGTTCAATCTTTGAACATCCAACGCCCCTCGATGAAAGTGTCTAAACAAGGACATGATATCATCCTTGACAATATCCCAGCAAACTTGAGAATATATGGAAGGGCAGACCTGAGGATGCAGGATGCCGCGGCTTGCCTACTCTGCACCCCTTGGTACACTGCTCGATCCCATCGGTGCTCTCTTGATATGGGGTATGTAATCATCCATACCTCTAGCGGTGCTTCCCGTCTCACCTCAAAAACTAAAAACGAAAGCAGAATGATTGCTCCTTCTCTTTCCAGGTTCCGCCCAAGCTTCTCTAGCACGAAATTGCTGAGCCCCTCACGTGAACCAAGGCATTAAAGGATCCTAATGGCTCCAGAGTTGGAGGCCTGGAGCGTGGTCACCGTCCCTTCTACGTACAGGAGATCAGCGCCAAGTTCTTGTGCAGGATTTTGCGATGCTTGCGGCCCACCCAGCTTCAAGCACATGCGACACTGTCGAACTGCTCACATGGAACCCGACCACAGGAGACTCTGTGCAGTTCCCGCATGGCACACCCATCTGCAGCATCAACTGCAGCTGCCACCAGTTTTCTTGGATGAGAATTGGATCGTGGTTTTGTTCGAGGCAAGAAAAAAGGAGCTACTACGTACTGTGGTTGTGGAAACAGGCATGGCCGGAGCGCATTAGATTGAATCTATGCGTGAAAGGAGAGGAACGTGGTGATGGTATTTTTCTAGGACACATGGTGATGGTCCTGTTTCTTTTTTTTTTTAAGAGGGGGCATCTATGCGTGAAAGGAGAACGTGGTGATTTTGAGGAGGATATATGGACTCTTATAAGACTCCTATATAACATTGTTTATTTAGTAATTTATTTATTTTTTGAGAATTTGTTTAGGACAATATTGATTGTTTTTCACGTGTTAGTTATGTGCAAGTTGGCTCAGGTTCACGTTTAGATTGGATATTTTTTTGTCACAGGCGTAACGTAAATCGTAAGGTTAAGATAGATTAATTACGTAGATCAGACGATTCAGAATGATTAAGATATTGCTATGATATGTGTCCACATATGAACTCCGACTAGGGAGTAGTTCATAATAATCTCTAAATTCAAGCATAGAGTTTGGCAAACAAGTCACATACTTGCCAATCAATAAAAATGATATTATTTAGTGAACTTTTTTTTGAAAGATCCAGATTGCCTGGCTTTTCATTGATTTAGTAGAGGGGAGAGTACAAAAAATGCTGACTGATCGAGAACGCGATCAGTAGCAGAGAGGTGAGAACAAAAGGTGGGCTAGCAACTAGGGGAGCCCATACTAGCTTAAAGATCAGAAAAACGTTTATCTCACGTTTGGTCCCCGAAAGGGGTCTCTAAGCAGGCTGCGCCGGCGAGGCGCCGTTGCTCCAAGTCACTTCTGGCAGCGCCGATGATGTCTCTGGCGCTTGGCTGCTTGTTCTTGAAGGTGCAGCGGTTTCGTTCCAGCCATATGTGCCAAGAGATTAGGGCTGTTAGTGACAGAATCCCTCTTCTTTCGCCCGGCTCCGTGTTGCTTGCGATCATGGTCAGCATCTCCGTGGTCGAACTGGGCACTGGCCATCCAGCTGGGCACAGGGCGGCGCATTCCTTCCATGTCGCTGCTTGTTGCCAAACATCTCTGGCCACCCTGCACTCCCAGAAGAGATGCACCGACGTCTCGAGGTTCCGATTGCAGAGTTGACAGAAGTATGCATTTTCCCAGCCCCTCCTCTGCAACCGGTCGTTGCACCACAGCCGGTTTTGGTGCAGGAGCCAGCAGAAGAACTTCACCTGCCCCGCTGCCCAGGTCTTCCAGATGAGGTTTAGTGAACATTCAATAGATAATGAACAGAAAAAATATAATCATTACTATGTAGCCCGTAGGGTATATATTTCTATGTGTCATGCGTGTTTAATTTGATCTTATTTATTCCTTTTACACTTGAATTTTTTTAGATAATCAAGTCACACATAATACTTTTGTGCCACTGACCACATCTAAAACCGGATTGGCAAATAGCATATGTCTTTATTGATTTTTATTTTTCCCGCGGTTTGGTACGCATATGTTACAAAGTATCATCAGCCGCAGTAATTATTCAAGTCTCAAAACGATGGAACTGAATTTTCCTAGCAAACGTGGAGCGCTAGCAACGGTGTGTCGGCGTACGGGCCGTTGAGCACCCCATTGGCGATGACGCTGTACGCCTTCTCTGTCATGTGGACTTGGTCCCAGCTGGCGAACCTGGACGGGTCGGGGCAAAGCTTTGTGGTCTGGTTGCATGTATGGCCGGTGCCGTAGGGGCCATTGCCACCACAGCACGCCACCAGAGGGTCGTCAATGCCATACCTACTGGGATTCTTGACGAACTCCATGAAAGCACCATAGTAGTCGGCGTAGATGATCTTCACGTCGGCGTTGAGCGACTTGAGCTTGCTGACTTCCTGCTTCAGCAACTGATTATGCATTTGGGAGAAGTTGTTGAACCGCTTGAGGCAGTGGTACTGATCGTAGTCCGCCGACTTGTTGCTCTTGTTACCACTCAGGTACGCCGGCACACACCCGATGGGGAAGTTCCCCGGGACAAGGACCGTCTTGGCACCGAGGTTGATCACCTCCTGGACGCCGTCGCCTATGCGGGCAATCACGTCGGGCATGTACTGCTCGGGTGTGTGTGTGTCACCGCCGTGTCCTGCGAAGAACCAGAAGTTGTAGTCGTTGCCACCAATCTCACCGAACACGATCAGCGACTCGCTCAGGAGACTCTTGGTGGCAGCTGGTCATCACGAAAAAAAAAGGAATAAGTTGACCAAGAAGACATGTTGCCAAATTAAAATATGATAAGCTGACCATAACGTATGCTTTTGCATGCGTTACATACCATCTCCCGGAGCAATCCGCGCGAGCACTTTCTTGAATGTATCCAGCTGATCGTCGAGGCTCCAAGTAAACGGCACCCCGAAGTTATACCTCTTGAAGAAGTTCGGGTTTAGCGCCGTGGCACCGTACAAGGCGAAGTTGGCGCCCTACGGGAACTGGCCCGTGTTCTCCTTGGGCAGGCTCGGCGGTAGCAGCGGCAGGCCCAACGATTGCGCTGACAGAACATCACGCACCAAATTTAGCATTAGTATGAAATCGGACTATTTGGATTGGAACACACATATACATACATACATGCATGCATATGCACTCACCGTAGAAGTCGACGATGAGACGCCCGTCAGAGGCGCGTCCCGTGGGACGGTGGAAGTAGGTCTCTCCATAAGGGGGCACAGAGGGTGGACCTGGATTCTTATTGTTACGCCCGGTGTACGCGAAGTTGCCGGCGTCAGTGATGGAGTCGCCGAAGGTGAAGATGCGTTTGAAGCAGCCGCACGACCCTAGATCAGCGTTGAGCAGCAGAACAGCAAAGATGAAGGGGGCGGCCAGGGAAATGGAACAGAGGCGATTGGTACTTCCCATCTTAGCTATCTGGCTAAGCAGGAGAAATCAGGGACGCCTGCTACCTAGCTATCTGGTTATGAAACAAAGTGTTGCAGATGTACGTTTCGTTTTGCATTCCAGATGAGTTCCCTCGGTCCACATTTTATATTAGAGCGTTATGCGGTCAAAGTGTGTATATCAAGATGTCTATAATTTTAATTAATGATATATTTTTAGCAGTGTGTATTTTACTACCCTACTATTCCTACCCTGCAATTATATGGTTGGTGCATTGTGAACATATCGCCAAATATGGAGTTCTATACAAATGCAGTCTTGAAAGATAATATTTGGGGTTCTATGCCATTAATTCATGCACTATATATGGGCCGACTATTAAATAGGCGCCTGAAATTTGTTTTGTGATTTCACTCAAGTTGCTCTCCACCATCTGATTAGGATCCAAAGGCCCATCTGCCATATTCTTCCTCTGCTTCACAGGTCAATGACAATCACTTCTTTTCCGACAAGACTATATTAAAACCAAAAAAATAAAATCAAAAAAAGCTGAAGTTATCTTTTTACAAAGAATAAATTGAAGAGATTGGTATTACCATAAAAAATAAATTAAATAAGCTTGAAACAAATGACGACAAAAACTTGAACACAAATTAGACAGAAACACTTACATAATAATGTAGACAATAGTATAGTTCACACACATTTGGTAACAAAAATAGTATAGTTCACACACATATTACGTAATACTTGCGTTTATCCTTGGAGATTAATCGCCTCATGTTATATTGGTGGTACCGCCTCGTCGAAGATTAATTTTGTTTCATATTGATACCACACGTGCATGCGAACTATACACATGCACACCCGCAACACTCATGCGCGCACAAGCACGGTCACCCACACGACACACATGTACACATGCAGCGGTGCGCGGACACATATACACGACATGCACAGGTGGCTTACGTGTGTTGGAGTATAGATTATGGTAGGCTCGGATTTATTAAGATTGATTGTATTCTTTCTTATGTGATTTCAACCTTATCTCTAGGAGAGGCTTCTTGCCCTCTAAATCCTGTAACACATTATGTCAATCCCTCTCTATTCCTTCTACACTTTAGTTTCTTTTATCTAGGTTTTTTATTTAAAATTACGGAAATTCAAAAGAAAACTTAGTTGTTTTTTCCGAAATCGTAGTTAATTCTTCTACATTACATCCATTCTGCGCTATATTTCCTTTTATCCAGATTCTCAAATTTAAAATTATTCGAATTCAAAGAAAAAACTCATTGATCAGAATATACATTCATTCATCTGCACTATGTTTCCTTTGATCTAGATTTTTTAATTCGAACTTATTCAAATTCAAACAAAAAAGTGCTGATTTGTCCGAAAGAATTTATGAAACTTTGATCATTTCAAGGGTGAGTGATATTTTTTGGATGATACAAAACATTTTTAACTACATGAACTCTTTTTTAGATTGTATAATTTTCTTAAAATGCCATGAACATTTTTCTAAAACACGTTAACATTTTGAAAATGCAAAATACGTGTTTCTAATTACACAAACATATTTTTTATAATTTCTATAAATTTCTCATACATTTTTTGTATTGCATGATTTTCTAAAATGCCACACACATCAGAATATAAGTTCTTTTATTACATAGAAAAAAAGAGATGGCAACATAAAAAATTCCCGTATATGATATTGGGTTGTTGTAGACAGTTAGTTTGCTCGGGCACGAGCGACCACGAGGTCACACCGCGGAGCTACCTCTTTTGGGTTACATTTTGTCTTTAATTATTCAGTCCCTATTGATTGCTAGGATATAAAATTTAGTCGTGTGAATTGAACATGAATCATCATTGGTCTGTTGGCAATTCGCGCGAGGTTACTAGCCACGAGTCATGGGTTCAAAAACCTTCCATTTTATTTGAGGAGCTCTCATGTAAATAAAAAGAAAACTGAGGGCTTTACTACAATTCTATCAAGCACGCAGGGTTACAGTGGCTGACAGTGTGCCACAGAGGCAATAGATACGCCCGCGTACGCGAAATGTGACCGTATTTGCATGCCCATGCAAGTTTAATGACTAGAATACGTATTTTACAAATTTATGCAGCAAACAGACCATCACACGTCACATTCAAGTTCTAAGACTGCCACCGTATTTACTCTAAGAAAATACCGGTGTTGCATGCTAGCAACCAGCACCACCAAGCCCGCAAGCGTCATGAGCCTCCAGCCACTGTTTCAATGTGGGCATGCAATATACTCCACGGCAAGATGCCCTATGCCACACAGTGACAGCCCAACCTAGACCTAGACATTGTATATACAAGACTAAGTTGAGCACTACTCTGGGCGGTGACGCCGCCGAAGAAGATAGCTTGTGGTTGGGACAACAACTTCTTTTCGACTCTCAAGGGCTATCCCCTTATGGTACTTTTGTAAGCGCAAAATTTTTAACCATCCTATTTTTATTGTTTAGTGCCAATTTTTGTAAGCATCCCTATATATTAATTGTGAAAACAACATAATGCACTTACAATAATAATATTAGATCTTATTTTATGGAAAAAAATATACGAGAATTATCAAGAATAAAACATTGGTCATTCCACATGTTTATCGATGTGGACATTGAAACATATCACCGAGAATCGAAGTTAATTGCCGGTTATTGCTATCCCCCGTCAGGTGTTTTTTCTCTCAAATAACTGTGTCACACATGTACCGTCAACCATTTTCACTTATAGATGAGTGTTTTGTTTTTCTTCGAATAATAAATTTCACCGTCGGGCGTTACATATACTCCCCGTGGGTGTAGCAAAAATCGTCAGACACTACAATGGACCGTCGGGCATTACATGTAATCCCCGTCACTAGTAGAAAAGGGGGCTTTGGTCCAGGCCGGGTAAGCCCATTAGTCCCGGTTCAGTTCAGAACCGGGACCAATGGGTGCATTTATTCCGGTTCGTGCGGCTAAGGCATTAGTCCCGGTTCACCTGGGCCCTTTAGTCCCGGTTCGTGCCACGAACCGGGACTAAAGGGTGCGATGCCCATTAGTCC
>NC_041392.1:700794974-700838317 GCF_002162155.2 Triticum dicoccoides | reverse complement strand
TTTCAGTTTTAGAAAAAAGAAAAGAAAATGATGGAAATGTCAAAAAAATAAAATAAAATAAGTTTTCCATGTGATATGTGGTCTAGTTGTTGGGAAAATTTACAAATATGAATTGTCGGATACTACAATGTACTGTCAGGCATTAAATGTAATCCCGTGGGGGTAACAAAAGTCGTCAGGCATTACAATGAACCGTGGGCATTACATGGAATCCCTATGGATGTAGTGAAAACCGTTGGACATTGTAATGGACATGCAAACATTAAATTGGATACCCAAGAGTTGAATTTTCACCGTCGGGCAATATAGTATACCAACGGGTAATAGTAGTATAACATGTGAGTTGATAATAACCGTCACCATTGGGATGACAGTTGGCTATTACTATCATAACCGACTGCCCGTCGGCTATTACATTATCACCGTCAGAGGTATGGTGATTTCTAGTAGTGACACCATGATATGGCATACAAATAATTGCCAGCTTTAATTCTTTAATAAAAATATTTAGTCAAATGGCTTGATAAAATATGAAATAGAACATTGGAATTGAATGTTGGCTATATAATACATGACACCACATAGTCTATGAAAATTAATGCATGGAAGCCCGAAGGTGCGCTAGTAAGTTGATTGTATATAGAAGATATCAACATACTTCCTTCATCCCAAAATAAGTGTCTCAACCTTAGTAAACTTTGTACTAAAGTTAGTACAAAGTTTAGACACTTATTGTGAGACGGAGTTAGTATAAGATTGTTCTATGAAGGATTACACTTAAATTGAATAACTGTTTCATCATATAAGTATTGAATTGTGAGCTTCATCTAGTAACCGGTCAGTTCATTTGCTTGATTCTATGCATATAATTCCTAGTCTTCAGAAGAAATAAAAAAATCTTATATGAAATTTATAACCACTTACCCTTGTGTTTGTTATACACAAAAAATTTCAGATCTGTAAAACATCATCTATTCGCTCAAGTCCAATGGTTGATGGTGACATCAAACCCTAGTGCGGTTCATGTGTACAATTAGCCAGACTGGATTGAAAAATATTGTCAAACATGCATACTTATCTGCACCCAATGCTTCCACTCTAGCTATTTGGATTGGAAAAGCCAATAGATGATTGTGTTGTTGCACCTTGCCGCACGTCTCTTGCGGACGCGTTTGCAAACTCTCCTGGTGACCGTCCATCATTTTGATGCTCTCCTGGCGGTAGCAGCCCCGCCCTGAGTAGCAACATGCCAACATGCCGCCGGAAGTATGCGAGAGATGGATGCGGCAGACCCGTCATGCCTCCTGTGTAGCAACGTGCTGCCGGAAGCATGCCCATGCGGCGACGAGAGACTTCACCTGTATATATAGAGGGAGCCAGCCGAAGGATGGTCGCCTGATGGACACCAACGATGGGAGCCATGGCAAGGCTGAGGCCGCCCTAGTGCACGCCAATGTGAGCCATTGGCTGCCATTGGTTTTTCTTCACTGGAGGCTCAATTAATTGGTTTGATTGGGTCTGTCATATAGGACATGAACACAACTTTTGTTTGCTTTGTCTTTCATGGATTTTGATTTATATTCATACCCAAATGATTTGTACCTGACGTCTGGTATTTAGGATTTCAGCCCGAACGCGTTGTTAATGTGTCCATGGCAACGGCAAAAATAGTGGCAACTCTTCGCTTCATGTGTCCATGGCAAATCTACTTACAAAGATCATGGCAACTTTTGTTTAACATCCCATGCCGAAATCTTTTTTCATATAGCTTGGTAACTTCATATACACGACACTTGCCACGATCTACATAGCTATTTTTTCTCTGATATTTATTGTTTACAAAAAACAATTTTCTTAATTTTCCAAGTCTAATTAGGTCTTTGTTCTAGTACGGTTGGGGACGTAGCCCCATGGTATGACCCGCCCATTCAGGCCTGGGTTACCCAGTGGTGACTTGAAATGAACTCGACAGATGGGACGTGATGACGATCAAGAGGCTCAAGGCCCGAAAGGTATCCATGAAGCAGGCCGGCTAATTGGGCCAATGCCTGGGGTGCCAACTCATCTAAGGAGATAATGGAAACTCCCGTACATGGGGAATACGATGAGTAGGAAGTAGATTAGGGCACGGGTTGGAAGATGACCCGGACTCTGTGTAAGCCCAGGGCCTCGACCTATATATGAAGGGGATCAACAGAGGCAGAAGGACGAAGTTACAATCTCTCGAGTACTAGGATAGCCAGGTTGCACCCTTGTAATCGAGATCCCAAGCAATAATCAATCAAGCAGGAAGTAGGCTATTACCTCCATCGAGAGGGGCCAAACCTAGGTAAACTCGTGTTTCTCGATTCTGATCAACCCCGTTCAAGTTACTACCTTGCGGCGATGGCCTTACGACTAAGTCCTTTCATGAGGACATCTCATGTGACAAAACCACGACAAGTACCATGGCATTTTTCTGCTTAGGAGCCTTAATCTAGAGTTCTTTTTTATGCCTTTTGTTTTCAATTCGTGTTGTTTGCCATGGCAATTATACCACATGGACCACGGCAAATATATCACATTGATCATGGCATTTTTTTAACAAACCCACGACAAAATCGTAATTCACATATCATGGAAATTTTGTTTAACAAACCCACGACAAAATCATAATTCACATAGCATGGCAATTTTGTTATTTTTTCTTATTTAATGTTCACATTAGATGACTATTGGCAATTTTTTAGCCATGTTTTTGGCATGGCTAATTATGAAGACCGAATGCCAAATTATAACGCAAAACACTATCAGATTTGGCATTACAAATTATTCTTTTAAGAATAAGTTGCCATGGCAAGAATAATTTGACATGGAAAATTATTCTTGCCATGGAAAATTATTAAAAAGGCAAATGAAAAAAAGATGGCAAAATTTTAGTTTTATTCATCATGGCAATCTTACCATTATTGACATGGCAATTTAACCTATCGCATCATGGCAAATTCTTTTTTTACCTCTATTTTTCCTATGATTTTTTTCTTTTAAATACATGTCAAAATAATCATTAATGGCTATTTTAATCAACATATTTTCGCACAGTGTATGTACAGATGGAAATTGCCATGACAATTTTGGATCATTGCAAAAAAATAATATCTTTTAATTAGCCAAAGCATTTTTCTGCTTTTAAAGTTGTTGGCGATTTTTTTCGCAGCACAGCAAAAAACTGTATTTTTTTGTCAAAACAAAAAGAAAAAACCCGTGCTTCGTTACTGGACTTTTTATCCCTTTTCATTTCTCACAGAAAAGGCTTCTAGGGCCGATGTCGATGGCATTCGGGCTTTGGACATTTTCTATCGAACAAAAATCGTTTGTTCCTGGAGGAGCTTTATACTGAACCTTTCGTTCGGTTTGGGAGGTTCCAGACCGAACGCCAAGGAGATATCAATGTACTATTCATAATGTACATGCTTCTTGTGCTTGCACACAACAGATACTTGGATGGAAAAAATTGCACATGATATTGTTTTACGTATTTATCTTGGGCGACCCTATATCTTGCATTCAGCAAGAGCTGGGGACCCTCGTTGAAGGGGAGGGCAACTTGGGCCGGCCCAGTCATGCGAGAGGCCAGAGCCTCATTTTTTCATTTTTTTTTTCTGTATTCGTTTTTGCTTTTAAAAAAAATTTGTTTATGCGATAAATATCCTATATGTATATATAGCAAAAATATATCCTACCAACCAGTGTAGTTACCCTCACATCCCATATACTATCACGTGGTAGTATATATACTACTTTATCATTCTGAGTATATTCATATACTTCATCTAAGATATTTCAAACCAAATTATATGAAAAAATGTATGTAAGTCCATAGTTTTTTGTATATTTTGAAAATACCTCCATATCGGTATGTACAAAACAATATACTAAAAAATATCACATGCTTCCTAAAGAGTAAGATATATACCACTAAAATATTCTTATATACAACATACTACACGTACATACTCTCAGTTTTGACGGATACCATATATAATATACAAAACTCACATGAGGGTAACTACCTCTAAGAGGTAATAGGAAACATTTGTTCTCTCTCTCTCTCTCTCTCTCTCTCTCTCTCTCTCTCTCTCTCTCTCTCTCTCTCTCTCTCTATCTCTATCTATCTATCTATCTATCTATCTATCTCTCTCTCTCTCTCTCTCTCTCTCTCTCTCTCTCGTACAAAAAAAACTATACAATTTTTTTTGAAAATGTTGGCCCAGCATTTAAAAAATGTTAAATGTGTATAGAGAAAATATTTATCATGTACACAAAAATGTATACAATAAATATACAATGTGAAATGTTTATAGAAAAATGTTGATCATGTATTTAAAAAAGATAATCCAAGAATTTTAAAAACAATGTTGAATAGGTTTTCAAAAAATGTTAGACTTGTATTTAGAAAATGTTAAACGTGTATATAAAAAATGTTCACCATGTATTAAAAAATGTTAAACTTCTATTCGAAATTTTTTTAATGTGTGCACAAAAAATGTTGACCATGTATTACAAAATGTTAAATCTTATTTCAAAAATGCTAATTAAGCATTCAAAAAAAAGTTAAACATGTATAGAAAAAGTGTGGAGAAAGAAAAAAACAAAGAAGAATAGAGAAAAAAGCAGTGAAAACTGAGAAAAACTGAAGTTCCCGGTGTCAAAACAAAAACAAGTAAATCGGTGAAGAAAACCGGCTATTTTAGGTCAAGTAGGTCGCGCCATATTTATTTAACACAAACTTGGCCATGGCGTACTAGCTAGCAGTTCTACGAAGGAACCACTTAGTGCGGGGCTTGAATCTTGTCCTCACTCCCTTTGCCCTCTCCCTTTTTTAAAAGGTTTGCTAATGGGACGACCCAGTATCTGGCGTGAAGAGCAATTAGCTTCAGAGAGAGGAGCTTCCATCTCGCGAAAGGCGATATATAGCTCCCGCGCAGTATCTTGGGACAGGATGAGCCTCCCAAGCCATTGTTACCCCCGGTTGGCCCAAAGGTCCACTAAATAGGGTTTTTTTGTTGAGAAAATGCCATGGACAAAACTCAAAAAATTAAAAAAAATGCTACAAAAGTAGCCATGTTCCTAGTCACCACCCAAAAATCTTGTGTAAAAACAGTGTCAGCAAAACAAATGTCACCTCCAAATATAAAAAAAAGTCATCCTTTTAAAATAATAAAAGTGTCATCCTCACAATAATTAAAATGCCCATACTATTGCAAAAATTAAAAAAAAGTCATGCCCTTATGAAATAAAATTACCATCCCTTAATAATAAAAATGCTAAAATTGGCATCATATTCTAATAGAATTCCATCCTAATAAAAATGCCATTCTCACATTAGTAAAAATGGCATCCTATTAGAAAATAAAAAGGGCATACTCTTATAATAAAATTGCCATCCTCTAATAACAAAATTGACATCCTCTTATAATAAACATGCAACCTCGTATAATAAAATGGCATCCTTCTATAATAAAAAAAAGTGACAACCTCTTATAATAAAACTGACATGTGGGAATGTAAAAAAAGTAGGACTTTTGGATGAACTAAAAACAAAAAAAGCTTATATAAAAATTTGCTTTAACACGAATGTTCATGAACCCCCTCTCCACCCCATTGGCGAAAAGCCCCGTGCTCTCGCAAGAGGTCATTAGTTCAAAACCTCCCCCATCGTTCGGGTTTGAAACACACATGGACTCTCTTTCCATGGATCTTGCTAATATACGGCCCTTTTTTTCAAACATGCACATGGACTTTCCGTGAGTCTTGCCAATATGATTTAACATTAGTCATCATGTCATTGCGTATATGACTATACGTACATATTTTAGATGTGTTAATTTTTAAATCTCGACCTTTATCCAATCTATGGTTTGAATTTTAGCATGTGTGTAAGAATATGGTGTCTTGGTTGTCTCCTATTTTAATAATATAGTAAGAAAATATATAATTTTTATGTCTGCTTCTCTTTTTTTTGCAGACGTAGAGGTTTGTCCACTAAATCATACTAGTACTAGATAAGAACATGCCCTGTTTGTAGAGATGGTAGTAGCAGAATAGTTTGCTTTCCTTTTTTCAGTTTTAGATATTCGTCGGTACTGCAACTAAATCTTTGTTTTTTTTGTATTGTGTATTCTCCATTATAAGACATAAATCAATTTCAGAGGATAGCTCCATAAGGTATGCCTTACGAGTACCTTTTTTTTTAGAAAAGGAGGATGACCCCCGGCCTCTGCATCTGCCTTACTAGTACTTGTGTAGCGATGTTAATTTAAGCAATGTACTAGCATATTGTGTGATGTCACTATTTGCAAAACTAGAGTAGCCCTTCTCTAGCTGCTTATCGAGTCTGGTTTTGAATGGTCATGTTCACAATGTCCCTACTTTACTAATGTCACTTCGTTATTAGGGCTCCCTTAGCTACACCTTCCTTTTGCAAGGTATGTTGTGTGGTTATGTTTTCTGTGATTGTGTCGCTACATGAATATGTTTGGGAGAATGGAGGCAACGGTTGTATTATTATCTCAACGAGAAAGACAAAATGAAGTTGTTAGCCAGTGCACTTTTTCCAACCAGTGATGACACAATGTTTGATATATTTCACTGATGGTTTCTGTTGTCTCTTTCTGCAGCATGCTCTTCGTCCTCCTTTTCCTTTGCATGTTTTACATTTGTTATTTTCATATGTGTCTCTATGTTACTAAGATAACTAACATTACAACAGTTAAGTTAAGAAGTACATGTTCTTTGTCTGGCTGTGTACTTCATTGCCTGTGTTGCTTCACACATTCACTGCCTGCACTAACAGAACAGATTGGTAACAGCCAACGAAAATACCTCCAACTCCAAGGCAACTAAAGCCCAATCCAAGACAGGCAAAGATGAAACGAGCAGCCCACTAACAAAAAAAGGACTTATCAAACAAGTGAAAATGGTGCAACGAAGTGCGCGTTACCCTCTAGTACAAACATATTCATGTGACAGATGTTGGAAATATGAGCAATTTATCATATGGTTTAATTAACAGAAACAGAAGATAAAACATGACCACAATAACAGAGACAAGACAAATCATACTATCTAAAAGAGAGTAGGCGAATAGCATCTGAAGTTGTGAACTTCAATAGAGCATATCTAGAACAGATGCTAGAACAAGAAACTCAGCATGATCTCAAACAAAAAAGATATGAACACACACTAAGCAGTGGTGGTTGCATTGGTGTTGACGTTGGCGTTGTCGCCCATGTCGTCGAAGAGGTTGTCGGTGTCAGGGAAGAAGTCGTCGTTGGGGAAGTGATCGTTGGCGTCCATTCCACCCATTATGAAGAGTTCAGTAGGCATGCAGAGCGCTCCCCACAAATGCTCATCACCATTCTCCCGTACAGGACTCAAAGAGGTGAGGTTTCAGATGCCTACTATGCCAACTTGTGGTGCACACCGCAAAGCTGGGATGGGGAAGATTGTAGCAGTAGCTTAATGCTCAGGAACTCGGTGGTGTGATGCAAGTGTTGTCTGGTGTGTTTCTCTGGAGAGGAGTGGCCTCTCTTTTATAGGCACAGGAGGAGGCGAACTGGCAGTGACAGGAGATAAAACGAAGAGACAGGAGGCGAACCAAACATGCAGCATCCGAAGGGGCAGTGTCCGTATTCAATCTCCACTACAGCAAAAACTTTTCAGCGCATCACTAAAATTTAGACAACGACTCGTTTCCGCGGCATGCGGGCGTCATGCCGAGGCGAGGCAGGTGGCGGAGAACGAGCGCGCGCATATGTCTCTCCTCTTCTCATGCTCATACATGTGTGGGGAAACAATCTCCCTTATAAGGAGGCCCAACTCCTATTAAGCTAGCAGTATGGGAATGAGGTACGATTTATTAGGAATTCTGAGAATGGCTATTGAGCTGGCCCAAAACAGACCAAATTCCAGCAACAGATCCAACCATTTCATTCATGACCAATTGAGATGGTGATGCAAGATTTAAAATTCCAAGAAGCTAGCGTGTAACAGATCTTGGTTGCAACAACATTTCTTCAAGTCTTGAAAGGAAATTCTCCTGGCAAGCGTGGAGCAACGGAATGTCCGCATACGGGCCGTTGAGCACCCCATTGGCGATGACACTGTATGCCTTCTCGGTCATGTGAACCTGGTCCCAGTTGGCGAACCTGGACGGGTCACGGCAAACCTTCGCGTTCTGGTCGCACCCATGGCCGGTGTCGTAGGGGCCGTTGCCACCACAACACGCCACCAGGGGGTCGTCGATGCCATGCATCTTGGGGTTCCTGACAAACTCCATGGCGGCGCCATAGTAGTCGGTGTAGATGACCTTCACGCCAGGGTTGCGAGACCTAAGCCGGCCAACCTCCTGCCTCAACAGTTGGTTGTGCTTCTGAGAGAACTTGTTATACCACTTGAGGCAGCCGAATTGGTCATAGTCAGTGGACTTGTTTGTCTTGTGCCCACTCAGGTAAACCGGGACGCACCCGATGGGGAAGTTGCCAGGAACAAGGATCGTCTTGGCACCAAGGTTGATCACCTCCTGGACCCCGGAGCCTATGCGGGCGATCACGTCGGGCATGAACTTATAGGGCGTGTCACGACTGCGCTGGCGATCGTAGAACCATAAGTTATAGTCGTTGCCACCGATCTCTCCAAAGACGATGAGGGACTCGCTGAGGAGACGTTTGGTGGCAGCTGATCACACACAAAAAAACGAATTAGCTAACTAATGCAGGAAGAAATGTGTGATATATTTCGTTGCATGAGTACTTACCTTTTCCAGGAGCTATCCGTGCGAGCACTGTCTTGAAAGAACCGAGCTCCCAGTCGAGGCACCAGTGGGACATACTAAAGTTATACCTTTTACTGTAGTAGTCCGGGCTCAGGGCAATAGAGCCTAACACGGCGAAGTTGGCACCGGTCGGGAACTTCCCCGTCTTCTCCTCAGGCCCGCTCGGCGGCAGCAGTGGCAGGCCCAACGCTTGCGCTGACACACAAACCAAATTCAGAAATCGAGCATGAGTGAAGTACACCTGCGTGCGTATGTGCACTTATCGTAGAAGTCCACAATGAGACGCCCGTCGGAGCAGCGGCATGTGGGATGGTGGAAGTAGGTCCCTCCATAAGGGGGGGCCCAGATCGAACCTGAGCGGAAGTTGCCCGTGTCGATGATGGAATCGCCGAATGCAAAGATGCGCTTGAAGCAGCCGCACGACCCGAGATGGGCGTTGAGCAACAGGACTGCAAAGACCAAGAGGAGGGCCATGGAAATGGTACTCCCCATTTTAGAAAAAAAAAAAGCTAGACGCTAGCGTCTTAAGATTAGAAGTGTTGCAGATCTAGTTTTGGTTTTGTATTCCATATGAGGTCCTTTGCTTCCCTTTTATAGCGCATTTTATAGGGTTCAGCGTGTATCAAGACGTATTGATATTATTAATATATTTTTAGCAGGGTATGTGAAGATATCACAATGGTTTGTGCATGGTGAAGATATCATAATTAAAATACGAATCACTTACAAGTGCAGTCTTTCTGCAATTAAATTTGTGGGCATTGAGACAAAATATCTATCACTTCTATACAAATGCAGTATTTATGAAAGATAAGATTTCGCTTTTAAGGCATTAATTCATGCAATATATATGTGCAAGTGACCATGCATGATATATAGTCAGCTTTGAAAATGTGTTGTCCTTGTAAGTTTTTCTAACATCAGAATTAACTGAGGAAACATTTTAATATTTGCCACATTTTATGAGTATATTGAGAAAAACTTTAATATTTGCCACATTTAATGAGTATATTTAGGAAATATTTACTCTTAAATGTGGTTAACATTAAAATATAATCTCAATATTTCATCAGTTAATGCTGATGCTCTACACCGACTAAAAAATTACAACGACAAATACATTTTTACAAGATGACCATATATCATGCATGCACATTTATAGTGGATGAATTGATGACATAGAAGATCAAATCTTCTAGAAATACTACATTTGTATCAATGGAAAAATGTAACGTGCTATGACAAAATAGTGTGGCCCTTAAATATGCTATTAATGTGCTATATCCCGCTATAGCGTGCTATTAGCGAGGAATTGTACACTGATTTATTTAGCGAGACAATTCTGAGAAACACTATAGTGTGCTATTAGCGACGCTATAGTTCGCTATTTTTTCACTGAGTTATATAGAACAGAAAGATAGGCCACACTTGATGATCAAGAAATTATTGCCCCCCTCTGATTAGATCAAATGGACTTCTAGAGGGATGTGATAGGACGTCGTTTTAGAAGGCCAACAATGTGGCGAACATGGAAAATTGCACTGAAGTAAAATTTACATACTTTTCACTATTTTTCAGAAATATGGGTAAGACCGTTCAGTTACATACTTGTCAGTGAAATCATCACTTCATGTTAGACTAACATGTTGGCCCAGAGTACAACTAGTTGCAAATTTGGACCCAAATTAAAATTACCGTCGAGTGTGTAAATAGAACATATGGATATAGTTGTAGGAACTTGTGTCTTCTAATTAGTATCATGATTTTTAACATGTAAATGTAAAAAATGATAGTGCAGAAACTTCCACAAATTCAATTCGGCCGTTTAACTCTATCTGAATTACATACCTTGGCATGTACATATTTCATGTGGAATCTTCAAGATCGACGATGTAGAGTATCCTTAGTAGTGTCTTCTCGCATCTATTCCTCTTCACTTCACGTGTTCCTTGATCCAATGGATAAAGAATCCACCGTCGGTATATATGTTGTGTGTGTAGACCTGAGTCCTCCCATGTAAGTATGTCAACACTCTCCTACGCTCCAAGCAATTATGTGATTGTCTCTCTCTGTGCCGTGAGTGGAACCGCGTATCCGGGAATGAGTTCCAAACGACCGAATGGTCGAACCTTTATAGGCCTCGGGGTGTCGCTTTAGGCATAGGTGTCTCTAGGAGAATACTCATGTTGCCACAAATGGACAGATTGCTTCAACAGCCACATTGTCTCGTGAATCAACCGGCACGAAATTACCACCATATATAGTTTCTTCACACAGACACCATACTCAATTTGAATATTAATAGCGAGACAAAAGAGGGAAACTTAAACCAGATTTTAATCTAGTACTAGAAGCTATACGCTATTTCTAAAATAATTCTGTAATTTACATTAGTCATATTGAATATTTGAAAACACATTGTAGAAAATGTTTTGCATTGTGGTTTATACATGATGCACGAGATGGTCGAGTAATGGAGAGGAAGGATTTTAGGATACACCACATTGTAGAAAAATGTTTTGCATTGTGGTTTATACATGATGTACAAAAAGGCCCATCACAGATCCGAAATCTCAGGTGGGTCAAAGAAAAACCCGGCTAGAGATGGGCATCCGTGGAACCGCTGCATGAGTGATCAACGGTTGAGATTAAGAGGTTGTTTGGTTTGTGACAGCTCTTGCCTACCAATCTTGGGCTCCCATGACATCGAAAAAGTTGGCTTAGACTTATACTGGGGCTGCCGTAGAGGTGTGGGCGCACAAATTATTTGGTCTTCATCCAAATGAGCACGCAAGGCTGGGTCCATGATCAATTTTTTGGCAGGGTGTCTCACGGAAATGATCCAGAAAGCCCGAAAATATACCCCTTCATTGTAAAGCTAAAACCATCTATGTTTTGCTGACTTTGCACGTCGGTTAACAAGTTTCGTGAAGTGCAGGACCATTTCGATTCTCATGTTCGAGCGCAAGATACAAATTAGTTTGTTTGTATTTATCAATTGGGATGCACTTGTCAAATTTGAAGTAAAACCACAAGTAATATGAAACGGAGGGAGTATCTATCAATTCGTTGTTCACGTAAAGTGACCTTAAGTCATTGCCACTATGAATTGGCCACAAATGCATCGACATGTGAGATAATGACCTGACGCAATGTAAATTAAATCATGCCAATCTTATATTTACTAATTGGAGGCACCATTAAAGCCTTCTCATTAATCCATATCTATAAAATTAATTACACCGTTGGATTAAATAATTAACGCCAGAGATAAAAAGAAAACTTACTTAACACAATGGTCAAAAAAGGGTCCTGACACGTTCAACGTTGCTGTGAAAAAAAAGAAAACATCCATCGTTGCCTTAACAAAATATCCTCTCCGTAAAAAAAGATATCCTCCTTCCATAAAAACTCTAGCAATATAAAGGAAAAGATAACATCTTCTCCTGTGAAGAAAAAAAGCATCCATTGGTTCAAAAAAAGATATTCACGTTGGTAGGTGAAGATTTCTTTTTCCTCACTAAGATATGCTGAACGTAATATGTGATTTAAGTCAAAATTGATAAGTTAAAAAAGGCAAGTCCATAATGAGCGCTTTGGCATGTGTCTGTACACTAAAATTAGGGAGTCCATGTATGGTACGATTTGTCATTCGCCAAAAAAAAAAAGATACGCTAAAGATCATACGTGATACAAGTCCAACACATGATAAGTTAAAACGCAGGTTCAAGAGTCCGTCTATACTACAACTCATACGTGCATACGTGATTTAAGTCCAAGGTGATAAGTTTATTTAAGAAAAAGATCGAACAAAGAGTACTACTCATACGTGTATAGAGAAATATGTCCATGCATAAAGGCATGTGTACAAAAAGAATACACATACGTGCATACGTGATTTAAGTCCAAGGTGATAAGTTTATTTAAGAAAAAGATCGAACAAAGAGTACTACTTATACGTGTACACAGAAATATGTCCATGCATAAAGGCATGTGTACAAAAACAATACAAGGTCCCATGCAAAAAAAAGCAATATGTACGTCCATTTTTTTAGCATAGCACAATAAAAGTCGTTCACATACACGAGCATATACTCATCCTCCTATGAACGCACACACGCACACCCAACCCCTATGAGCACTTCCTATAAACTAAGCCGGCATATCATCTTGAGATTAACGTAATCCCTACAGACACCTACGTTGTCGACCGGAATGTCTCCTCCCATTGAACGGACATCTCCCGAAGGTCCGAAAAAATCCAGAAAAATGCGAGCACCAATGTCAAGGCTAAGACATGAATTTTGGTGGGTCGGGCATCACACTGTCCCCTAACCATCCAATCACAGGATGGTTCGCCGTGTACGGCCATTAAAACATGGTTTCAAGAAAAAATAAGGGTGTTCTCCTGTAACAACAAACATGATTAATTCACCAATCAGATATTGCATTGTCTGGATCTTTTATGTGCATATAGAAACAACGAATGTACACATAGAAAGTGGTAGAGGTTTGATCGGATAGGAGAGCACTACAGATTTTTTAAGAAACTTTTTTTCGTGGTTTAAGGAATTTAATTTGTGAATTCATATTTGACTGGAGATTCTTTCAATATTCTCAGTTTCCATGCCCAGTCACAATGGACGATGTTCTATAGGAGGTGCGTCGATGGTTCACCAATGGAGAGCAACTCAAACTCGGCCAATTCCGTTCCTTAATCCTATTTGTCCACAGATAAACTGCTTTGCCTAATGTGCATGCGGTTCGTGTATGCTTCTTTAGAGATGCAGATTGCTAATACGTATTTGCATATATACTATGTCTATGAATATCTATTTTTGTGATTATAACAAAGAAAAAGTTAGTAATTAAAACATCATATATATTACTATTGTAGAATAAACTGGATGTATCATGCGCCACAATGATTCATGTAAGCACATCATTGTCTATGTGAAATATTGATGGCGAATATAAAAAATCAATCCATGTGAGTCATAAAAGAAATTGTTGGTTGAGGCATGAACATCTAATCTTAATAATATATGATATAATGAGAATATACAACAATCTATATTTCAATATGTATATTATTTGATATGATATCACGTCTGTTGACAGAAAGCCGTGCATGCATGTGTCCATTATTGTGTATATAGAAACATACTCTATAATTCTATGGTGCTTCCATTACCAAACGGTAGATGTCTATATTTTTCGTAGGGTATAAGAAAGGAAGATATATGCTAAAATAGTCGAAGCAATGTACCTCTGCTTGATCCTATGTCCGACCAAGGTACACGTGCATGTGTTATTATAATAATCAACATCACAATATTCATATTATTGGATGTAAACATTCTAATCACAAAAATGTCAAAGCAATGTAGCTTCGTTACACCCTATGTCCAACCAAGGTACACATGCATGTGTTATAATAATAATCTACATCACATATTCATATTATTGTTTGACATTTTGATTTTTTTACAAAATAGTATCTCAAATAATAAATTTGCTAGCCCGTGCGGTTGCACTGGTTGACGACTAGTAGAATACTAATGGAAATGCAACCACAAGATGAATAATAATTTTTTGGGACACAAGAGTATGTATCATGCATAGTCTTATCATATCAAGGGTAGGCTAACCTTATTATTACACTACTAGTAATACATCCGAGGAAGATGCAATTTGAGTTTCCCGCCAAGATCTGTTTTCTTTGATTATAGCACATCTGTAGTAGAGATAAGATGGTGCTTGGTGCAAACAAAATACATCTCCAATTACGAACCTGTATACTGCACGACATGCTCGTCAAGCTGTGGAACCCGATGCAAACCTACCGAAAGAATAGGCATGGCGTATCATGGTGGTGGTGGTGCGGCGTGCAAGAGGGGATGAGGGGTGAAGAAACAGAGGAAGGAGGAGGGCGAGCAAGGTAGGAAATAGAGGAAACGAAACGGTGCCCAGTCTCAGATGTCCCAGAAATCCATGGCGTCAATTCACCTCGAGATGTGCAATATATGATGTATTATCCGATGTATATCTGCTTCGCATCATTCCTGGAATAGAAAGTGGCCCACAGCACTCTCTCCGGCCAGGGTGTTCAAGCTCGTTGGTTCCTGTTTCGGCGTCAGCGACGGCGGCGATGCAGGTTTCCCGGTGATGCTGTCGTGGCTAGATCGGAGACCTATGTCTTGTTCCCTTCGCATCCTATTTGCATGCGTATCAGCATGCCTTAATATTTTCCTCACCAGTGAATACAGATGTGCTCCCCCAAAATACGTCTGTGTTCGTCGTCCACCGATGTCCAGAACGAGGAGTTCCTCCCCCAGTTTTCATGACTTTCTGTGGGGACGAGCTGGTGACCTCCATCGCATTGTTGCGATTCTAGTCCAGAGCCTTCTTCAACCTCCAGGATGTTTACGACCAAAGAATCAATCCTAGAATCCACCGCATCCAAGCGCTTGCCTTGCCAAGTCACTCAAACTCCAGAGGACATCGCGAACCAGCAAAGATTTCCCTGATAGAACTCCCGTCTGGCCACGGTCCCGATGAGACTAGATAATACCGAGCCATGGATCAGAATCCAACACGGGACGGCGCCGTCTAACCTTGACTCATGCCTACCTCTTCGCTACGAACTGGCCCCGCCGTATCGCACAGTTCGTGCATGTATTCCCCCGTACACGATTTCTCCAAGCACCAGACCTGACACCTTATGTCCCATTTCCCGGATCCCAAAACATCAATCAGCGAACATGATATCGAGTGCATCTCCCTCCCTGTGTGTTGCAGTTAAAGTAATAAACAAGATTTCATAACTTTTATCGATAGATCCATGGAAACGTGTAATGTAACGTCTCTTTCCTAAAGCAAGTTCCACTGGTGTTCTTCATAATGGATGTAACAAAATAGAGATACAACAAACCCGTGCAAATGCACTGGTTGATGACTAGTTCATGACTAATTGAGATGGTGATACAAGATTAAAAATTCCAAGAAGCTAGCACGTAACAGATCTTTGTTGCCGCAAGCATTTCTTCAAGTATCGAAAGGAAATTCTCCTAGCAAGCATGGAGCAATGGGATGTCCGCATACGGGCCGTTGAGCACCCCATTGAAGATGACACTATACGCCTTCTCCGTCATGTGAACCTGGTCCCAGTTGGCGAACCTGGACGGGTCACGGCAAACCTTCGCGTTCTGGTCGCACCCGCGACCGGTGCCGTATGGGCCGTTGCCACCACAACACGCCACCAGAGGGTCGTCGACACCATTCCTCTTGGGGTTCCTGACAAACTCCATGGCGGCGCCATAGTAGTCTGCGTAGATGATCTTCACGCTGGGGTTGCGAGACTTGAGCCGGCCGACCTCCTGCCTCAATAGCTGGTTGTGCTTCCGGGAGAACGCGTTGTACCACTTGAGGCAGCCGAACTGGTCGTAATCCGAAGACCTGTTGCTCTTGTGATCATTCAAGTAAACCGGAATGCACCCGATGGGGAAGTTCCCCGGAACAAGGATCGTCTTTGCGCCGAGGTTAATCACATCCTGGACGCCGGCACCTATGCGGGCTATCACGTCAGGCATGTACTGATGGGGCGTGTCCCTGCTGCGCCGAGGATCAAAGAACCAGGAGTTATAGTCGTTGCCGCCGATCTCGCCAAAGATGACAAGGGACTCGCTGAGGAGTCTCTTAGTGGCAGCTGATCACACAAACAAAAAGGAATTAGCTGACTAATGCAAGAAAAAATATGTAATAATATGGTAAAGACCATCCATGCATGTATGCACATATATTTTATTACATGAGTACTTACCTTTTCCAGGAGCTATCCGTGCGAGCACTGTCTTGAAGGAACCGAGCTGCGAGTCGAGGCAACCGTGGTCCGTACTTAAGTTATACCTTTTCCGGTAGTAGTCTGGGCTCAGCGCAAACGAGCCCCACACGGCGAAGTTGGCACCGGCAGGGAACTGCCCTGTCTTCTCCTCGGGCTCGCTCGGCGGCAGCAGGGGCAGGCCAAACGCTTGCGCTGATACACACACACACCAAATTTAGAAATCAAGCACGAGAGTACACCTGCGTGCGAACATGCACTCACCGTAGAAGTCGACGATTAGACGCCCGTCGGAGCAGCGGCCAGTGGGGTGGTGGAAGTAGGTCCCTCCATAAGGGGGCATCCACATCGAACCTGTCCGGAAGTTGCCGGTGTCAATGATGGAGTCACCAAAGGCGAAGATGCGCTTGAAGCAGCCGCACGACCCGACATCAGCATTGAGCAACAGGACTGCAAAGACCAAGAGGACGTCCATGGAATTGGTAATCCCCATTTTAGTACTCCCCGTTTTTACACTAGCTCTTGTATAGCAAGCTGGTTAAGAGTAGAAGTGTTCAAGATCGACTTTTTGTTTTGCATTCCAGATGAGTTCCTTTGAATCCCTTTTATAGCACATTATGTGGTGGAGAGTCTATCAAGATGTATCGATATTATTAATATATTTTTAGCGGCATGTACCTTACTAGTCGGCAATACTTCCTTGCAATTTAATGGTTTGTGCACTGTGAAGATATCACAATTAAAATGTCAATCCATTACAAATGCAGTCTTTTGGCAATTAACTTTGTGTTTATATTACTACTCACACAACACAATATCTCCCTGCAATTAAATTTGTCGGCATTGTGAAGATATAAGAAAATAATCCATATCTTCTATATAAATGCAGTATTTGTGAAAGATAGGATTGGTCTTTTATGCCATTAATTCATGCACCCATTTTCTATGTGCGCGAATGAAATATGTGGTCAGCATTCAAAACGTGTTTAAGGTTTTTATTACGTTGACATTAAGATTGATTGAAGAAATATTTTAATATGTGCCACATTTAGTGAGTATATTGATGAAAGATTGTAATACTCAAAGATTGTAATACTCGCCACATTTAGCGAGACACAATATACTGATTTCACGTGCGAAATATTAAATTATTTCCTCAGTATTTCATCGATTAATGCTCATGTCATACATCATCTAAAAGCTTATAAGGACATCGAGCGCTGTAATGCTCGTGCGTGAAATAGCATCCCCCAATACATTTTACATGCTGACCACATATCATGCATGCTCATATATAGAGTGCATGAATTAATGACATGGAAGATCAAATCTTATCTTCTAGAAAGACTGCATTAGAATATAATAGAACGATACACCATACTTGACGATCGAGAAATTGGTGTCCTCTGATGAGATTCAATGGTTTTCTAGAGGTATGTGGTAGGTCGTCATTTTAGAAGGCCAACAACGTGGTGAACATGCAAAAATGCACTGAAGTAACATTTATATATTTCTCGTAATTTTTCAAAAATGTTGCTAAGACCCTTTATTCGCATAATTTTCAGTGAAATCCTCACTTCATGTCATGCTAATAAGTTGGCCCAAACTAAAACTATTTGTAAATTTGTAACAAAAGTAAAATTACTGCAAAAATGTATAGAAATAACTTATTGATATAATGGTAGGAACCTATCTCTTGTAATCAGTATCATGATTTTTAACATGTAAATTTAAGAAAAACAATAATGTGTAAACTTCAGCAGATTCGATTCAACCCTTTAATCTCTCTGATTTACGTACCTTGACATCTCCATAATTCGTGTGGAATCTTCAAGATCGACCATATAGAGTATACTTAATAGTGTTTTCTCTCCCCTATACCTCTTCACTACAATTGTTCCCCCAATGGGCGAAGAACTAACCGTCACTACATATGTTATGTGTGTGCACCTGAGTCCTCTCGTCCCAATGTGAACGTTCTCCTATACCGCAAAACAATTATGTGAGCGTCTATGTGACTGCAGCCGTGCATCCGGGAGTGAGCACCAAATGACTGAATTGTTGAACCTTTATAGGCCTCAGGGTGTCGCTTTGTGCATACGTGTCCCTCGGTGAATACAAACGTTAACATGAACAGATGCATTGCTTCAACAGCCACATCGTCTCTTGAATCAATGGGCAAGAAATTATGACCATATATATTTTCTTTGGCACATACACCATAATTAATTTGAATATTAAGGGTGAGAAAAAAGACAGAAATTAACCCTAGATTGTAATCAAGTATTTCTAGAACATCTCAACTTTTAATTAACTTTAATTTACATTACCATATCCAATATTTGAAAATATGTTACAGTAAAATGTTTTGAATTGTAGTTTATACATGATGCTTGAGAGGATGTAGTAAAGGCAAAGCATTTTAGGACACACCACATTTTTCTTTGATCCAATCCACTAGTACAAAATGGCCCTTCACTTGTCAGAAATCTCAAGTGGGTCAACAAGAAACACCGCTAGAGATGGGCCTCTTTGGAAACTCTGCATGAGCAATCAACAGTTGGACGAAATCACTATTCTGACCCTATTAACAAACTTTGTCACAAAGTGAACTCAACATGAAAGTATTTCACGATCTGGCCCTTTTAGCAACGCCAGAGCCCGTGGCGTTTCTTCCCCAAATATAAACGCTGAGCTAGCTAGCGTTCCTGCCCAAAGGAGAAACGCCGAGGTTTCTCGTGTTGCGGACCAGGTAAGCAACGCCAAGGGCTTTGGCGTTTCTGCACTGGCACCCAGTCCATTCGCTGCCCCGTCGCCAAAGTAAAAAACTGCTCCTAAACCCAGAGCCTAAACGCCAAGCCCTATGGCGTTTCTGGCCAGGGCAGCAACGCCCACTTGCTTGGCGTTTCTATGTGGATTGGAAATGCTAGCTACTCCAGCGTTTGAATGTGGATTTGAAACGCTAGCTAGCTCAGCGTTTCTATATAGAGAAAAAATGTCACGGGCTGTGGCGTTGCTAAAAGGGTCAGATCATGAAATACTTTCATGCCGAGTTCATTTTGTGGCAAAGATTGCTGAAAAGGTCAGAATAGTGAGTTCGGCCTCAACAGTTAAGCTTAACAAGCTATTTGGTTTGTGAAAGTGTCGGCCTGCCATTTGTGGACTCGTCAAATAATTGGTGCCGGATTTTACCACCCACGACTTGCCAAAAAGATAGCTAGTAAATGTACCGGGGCTGCCAGAGTTGTGGGCGCACTGATTATTTGGTCTTCATTCAAATGAGCAGCCAAGGATGGGTCACGGCCAATTTTTTGGCAGGGCGTCTCCGGAAAATGATACAAACAAGCCCAAAAACATACCCCTTCATTGTAAAGGTAAAATCATCTATTTTATGTAGGATCAGTCCTGAGATTTCGAGGGCCCGAGGCGAAACTAAAACTTAGGGCCCTTAATACAAACACCATAACAACAACCATCATTTTATATAGGCTGCGGTTCTTTGAAACATATGCCAAATGCACCTAAATTGGAAAAAAAAACTATAAAAAAACTAAAGGGGTACCAAAAAATTGAAACTTTTTTGTAACTAACATGGCCTAGCGTAATACTCATGTGAAAAGGTTCTGGCAGGAATGACTCTCATGGTATTCTCGGCAAAAAAAATTGCAAGCCCACATTCATTCATGAAAGTTTTCATGTGAGTATTATGAGAAGTCATCTTTGTTAAAAGAAAGTTTCATCTTTTTAACTCTTTATTACATTACTTTTAAAATAATAAATTCAATCCGGGTGCAATGGGACCTGAGATGCATTTGTTATTTCTGTTATATATGGGACTGTTACCAATTAACACTTGGATGCATCTAAAAGTAATATTTATATCACATAACATGTACATATTACCTTAATATTCCTAATGCAAAGCAACATATGATGCAAAGTTAACCTAAAATTAACTAGTGGAATGTGCCGTGCATCCAATGCATTAAGAGTGTTCTCAGGGTCACTTACATTCACATTTTCTCCCTGTATTCCACTAGCCGGCCCATCCATAGCTACTGTCGCAAACTCTATATTCGTCCAAGCATCAGTGGTATTCTCCAAAATAATATCAATGACTCCTTTTCATGATTTTATCAACTCATCCACAAATCCTTTTTGATAGTTCTGAAATCCAAATAAATGCACAAGAGCGACAAACCAATTATAATGAAATATCTTAATATAAATTAACCTATATAGATAACGAATTAGTGATTAATGGTATTACCGTGTACGTACAGAGGTTCCAGCCGGCAAGACAAGAAGTGGTTAACTGCTGATCAGTTGATGCCCTGGTTCTGGTTGGATCCAAGAAGGAGGCCCCTAGAGTCCTAGGCGGAGCATTAGAGAAGCGATCAGATCACAGTATCACACAAAGAGCCGCGAAGCCGGAGCAATCTCTCGCGGTTGGCCGTCACTCTCCGACCTCTGCACCGTAGCCGCTGCCGGTTGCCGCTTTCGTCGCGTACAGGTAGATCATAGTCGCGTAGTTGTATCGATAGGCCACGAGCGAAGGAAAATCTTTGGAAACGAGCGAAAGAAGATGAGAGGACGACCGTAGATTGCTCCCAGGCTCCCGGAACGTGTGCCCTTCGACTATGCGATTCCCCATAGGCTGACAATCGTACGTCGCAGCAACCAAAAATTAGGCCATGGGCTACGTACCAGCCATGTGCATACTACTAGGCATGGGGACCCGGGGCGGCCGCCCCTCCTGCCCCCCCTCAGGACCGGCCCTGATTTTATGCTGACTTTGCTTGCCGGTTAACCAATTCCTTGACATCCAGATCCATTTTCTCATGTTAGATCACAACTCAGGGTGGACGCGGTCCGGGCCGGTCCGGTCCCTGACCGAGCCTTGCTTTGGACCGGCCGTGGCCGGTCCGGACCGGACCGGACCGAGATGGCCAGCGAGCCGTTTTTTCTGGACCGGACCGTGTGAGCGTCAGCTCGGTTAGGCCCGAGAGGACCGAATGGACCGGCTGGTTATGTTGCCTGGGAGTCTGTTTTTGTTGTGTTTAGCTGCTGTGTAGGCACCTTTTGATTCTGGAAAGCAAATGAAGCAAACAGAGGACAGAGGAGGAGATCGTCATGCAAAATGATCAGTTTACGGCTCCAACTGACGAAACTGTATTGTCTGACGAAACTGACGAAACTGAAGAAAACTTTATTGTCTGATGAAACTGAATTCTAACAACTTACGGCTATATCTGTCGAAACTGTATTGTACGCGAGACCTGCTGCAGCTGCTCCTTCATCTCCATAGCGTCCACGGCAGGGGAGATGGCGACAGTCGACGACGACGGGCAGGTGCAGCGCTCCCTCCTCTACTCCTCCACTACTCCTTTCCCCGCGTCCAGGTGCAGACGAGGAGGTGTTGGTCGACGAGACTAAGGGGAGAGACAAGATGGCGGAAAGTGGAGGAGGTGCAGGTGGTCAACAACGGCAACGGCGGGTCGGCGGTCGGCGGAGGCGGCGCTCCCTCCCTCCTGCAGTTGTATGGTGGGCAGCGGCGGCGCGGCGGCGCCGGGATGGGATGCGGAGGCGGCGTCGGGATTGAGCGACCGAACGAACAGAGTGCGACTGCGTGCGTTGGGCTGTGCCTTTTCTCGGTCCGACCGAGCGGACCGGTCAAAGCCCGGACCGGACCGACGTTTTCTCGGGCCTAATTTGACGGCCCGGACCGGCTGATTTCTTTACCGGGCCAGGACCGAGCGGGCCAAGACCGAGCGGGCCACGAGCGGGCCGAAAATCCCGCTCGGTACGTCCACCCTGAATCACAACATACACATTAGTCACATTTGGGTTCCTTCCTCCCTTTGTCTCTCCTCCAAGGAAAGGCGTCTAGGGTTTCCTGCCTCCCGGCGGCGGCGCCGCCGATCCCCCACGTCTCCAGTGACCTTAGGGTCATGGGTGCGCACTAGTAGAAAACTGGGCTTTGGTCCAGGCAGGGTCAGCCCATTAGTCCAGGTTCAGTCTAGAACCGGGACCAATGTGGACATTGGTCCCGGTTCGTGAGCCCAGGGGGCCAGCCGGGCCACATGGGCCATTGGTCCCAGTTCATCTGGACCTTTTGGTCCCGGTTGGTGGGATGAACCCGGACCAATGGGCCTCGCTCCTGGCCCACCACCATTGGTCCCGGTTGGTGGCTTGAACCGGGACCAAAGGCTCCCCTTTAGTCCCGGCTCATGTCACCAACCGGGACCAATGAGGTGCCTATATATACCCCATCGCGCAAGAGCAGAGCATAGTGCTCTGTTTTTTCTGGCCGAGGGGGAGAGGGCTTTGTGGTGCTCTAGCTCACCTCCTATGCACATGAGGTGTTCGATGGAATGCCCGAGCCACACTACTTAAGCTTTCTCCTCTCGAAGCTCGACCTCCAAGCTCCATTTTCCTCGAGATTTGTCTAGATTTAGCGGTCCGTCATGCCCCGTCCCCTATTCACCACCGTCGATCACCCGCGCCGATCTCATCACCGACACCACCGTGGTGAGTGTTGGGGAACGTTGCAGAAAATTAAAATTTTTCCTACGGTTTCATCAAGATCCATCTATGAGTTCATCTAAGCAACGAGTCAAGGGAGAGAGTTTGCATCTACATACCACTTGTAGATCACGAGCGGAAGCTTGCCAAGGGGATGGTGATGATGGAGTCGTACTCGAACGTGATTCGGATCATCGATGTCCTAGTGCTGAACGGACAGCACCTCCGCATTCAACACACGTACGGGACGGGAGACGTCTCCTCCGTCTTGATCCAGCAAGGAGGAAGGAGAGGTTGAGGAAGGCAGCTCCAACGGCAGCACGACGGCGTGGTGCAGTTGATGCGGCAGTATTCCGACAGGGCTTCGCCAAGCACGTACGGAGGAGGAGAGGTGTTGGGGAGGGGAGGGGCTGCGCCTTGAGTTGTGGTGTATTGCAGCCCTCCCCTCACCCCTCTATATATAGGGGAAGGGGCAAGGGGGGCCGGCCCTCTAGGGAAAACCCTAGGGGGGCGGCGGCCAAGGGGTGGGGGGCTTGCCCCCCAAGCAAGGGGGGTGCGCCCCCTTTAGGGTTTCCCCCCAAACCCTAGGCGCATGGGCCCAGGGGGGCGCGCCAAGCCCACTAGGGGCTGGCTGCTATCCCTACGCAGCCCAAGTGGCCCCCCGGGAGGGGTGGTCCCTCCCGGTGGACCCCCGGAACCTTTCCGGTGGTCCCGGTACAATACCGGTATGACCCCGAAACTTTCCGGTGCCCGTTTAACAACTTCCCATATATAAAACTTTACCTCCGGACCATTCCGGAACTCCTCGTGACGTCCGGGATCTCATCCGGGACTCCGAACAACATTCGGTAGTCGCATACTAGTCTTCCTAACAACCCTAGCGTCACCGAACCTTAAGTGTGTAGACCCTACGGGTTCGGGAGACATGCAGACATGACCGAGACCACTCTCGGGCAATAACCAACAGCGGGGTCTGGATACCCATGTTGGCTCCCACATGCTCCTCGATGAAGTCATCGGATGAACCATGATGTCGAGGATTCGATCAAACCCCGTATTCAATTCCCTTTGTCAATCGATACGTTACTTGCCCGAGACTCGATCGTCGGTATCCCAATACCTTGTTCAGTCTCATTACCGGCAAGTCACTTTACTCGTACCGTAATGCATGATCCCGTGGCCAACACCTTGGTCACCTTGAGCTCATTATGATGATGCATTACCGAGTGGGCCCAGAGATACCTCTCCGTCATACGGAGTGACAAATCCCAGTCTCGATCCGCATAAAACAATAGATACTTTCGGAGATACCTGTAGTGCACCTTTATAGTCACCCAGTTACGTTGTGACGTTTGATACACCCAAAGCACTCCTACGGTATCCAGGAGTTACACGCTCTCATGGTCAAAGGAAGAGATACTTGACATTGGCAAAGCTCTAGCAAACGAACTACACGATCTTTGTGCTATGCTTAGGATTGGGTCTTGTCCATCACATCATTCTCCTAATGATGTGATCCCGTTATCAACGACATCCAATGTCCATAGCCAGGAAACCATGACTATCTGTTGATCATAACGAGCTAGTCAACTAGAGGCTTACTAGGGACATATTGTGGTCTATGTATTCACACGTGTATTACGATTTCCGGATAATACAGTTATAGCATGAATAAAAGACAATTATCATGAACATTGAAATATAATAATACTTTTATTACTGCCTCTAGGGCATATTTCCAACAGTCTCCCACTTGCACTAGAGTCACTAATCTAGTTACATTGTGATGAATCGAACACCCATAGAGTTCTGGTGTTGATCATGTTTTGCTCGCGAGAGAGGTTTAGTCAACGGATCTGCGACATTCAGATCTGTATGTACTTTGCAAATTTCTATGTCTCCATCTTGAACATTTTCACGGATGGAGTTGAAACGACGCTTGATGTGCCTGGTCTTCTTGTGAAACCTGGGCTCCTTGGCAAGGGCAATAGCTCCAGTGTTGTCACAGAAGAGTTTGATTGGCCCCAACACATTGGGCATGACTCCTAGGTCGGTGATGAACTCCTTCACCCAAATAGCTTCATGCGCTACCTCCGAGGCTGCCATGTACTCCGCTTCACATGTAGACCCCGCCACGACGCTCTGCTTGCAGCTGCACCAGCTTACTGCTCCACCATTCAACATATACACGTATCCGGTTTGTGACTTAGAGTCATCCAGATCTGTGTCGAAGCTAGCGTCGACGTAACCCTTTACGACGAGCTCTTCGTCACCTCCATAAACGAGAAACATGTCCTTTGTCCTTTTCAGGTACTTCAGGATATTCTTGACCGCTGTCCAGTGTTCCTTGCCGGGATTACTCTGGTATCTTGTTACCAAACTTATGGCAAGGTTTACATCAGGTCTGGTACACAGCATGGCATACATAATAGATCCTATGGCTGAAGCATAGGGGATGACACTCATCTCTTCTTTATCTTTTGCCGTGGTCGGTGACTGAGCTGAGCTCAATCTCACACCTTGTAACATAGGCAAGAACCCTTTCTTGGACTCATCCATTTTGAACTTTTTCAAAATCTTATCAAGGTATGTGCTTTGTGAAAGACCTATGAGGCGTCTCGATCTATCTCTATAGATCTTGATGCCTAATATATAAGCAGCTTCTCCAAGGTCCTTCATTGAAAAACACTTATTCAAGTAGGCCTTAATGCTGTCCAGAAATTCTATATTATTTCCCATCAAGAGTATGTCATCTACATATAATATGAGAAATGCTACAGAGCTCCCACTCACTTTCTTGTAAACGTAGGCTTCTCCATAAGTCTGCATAAACCCAAACGCTTTGATCATCTCATCAAAGCGAATATTCCAACTCCGAGATGCTTGCACCAGTCCATAAATGGATCGCTGGAGCTTGCATACTTTGTTAGCGTTCTTAGGATCGACAAAACCTTCCGGCTGCATCATATACAGCTCTTCCTTAAGATGCCCATTAAGGAATGCCGTTTTGACGTCCATCTGCCATATCTCATAATCATAGTATGCGGCAATTGCTAACATGATTCGGACGGATTTAAGCTTCGCTACGGGAGAGAAAGTCTCATCGTAGTCAATCCCTTGAACTTGTCGATAACCCTTAGCGACAAGTCGAGCTTTATAGATGGTAACATTGCCATCCGCGTCCGTCTTCTTCTTAAAGATCCATTTGTTTTCTATCGCTCGCCGATCATCGGGCAAGTCTGTCAAAGTCCATACTTTGTTTTCATACATGGATTCTATCTCGGATTTCATGGCTTCAAGCCATTTGTTGGAATCTGGGCCCGCCATCGCTTCTTCATAGTTCGAAGGTTCACCGTTGTCTAACAACATGATTTCTAGGACAGGGTTGCCGTACCACTCTGGTGCGGAACGTGTCCTTGTGGACCTACGAAGTTCAGCAGCAACTTGATCCGAAGTACCTTGATCATCATCATTGTTTTCCTCTTCAGTTGGTGTGGGCATCACAGGAACATTTTCCTGAGCTGCACCACTTTCCCGTTCGAGAGGTAGTACTTCATCGAGTTCTACTTTCCTCCCACTTACTTCTTTCGAGAGAAACTCTTTTTCCAGAAAGGATCCGTTCTTGGCAACAAAGATCTTGCCCTCGGATCTTAAGTAGAAGGTATACCCTACAGTTTCCTTAGGGTATCCTATGAAGACGCATTTTTCCGACTTGGGTTCGAGCTTTTCAGGTTGAAGTTTCTTGACATAAGCATCGCATCCCCAAACTTTTAGAAATGACAGCTTAGGTTTCTTCCCAAACCATAATTCGTACGGTGTCGTCTCAACGGATTTAGACGGTGCCCTATTTAAAGTGAATGTAGCTGTCTCTAGAGCGTATCCCCAAAATGATAGCGGTAAATCGGTAAGAGACATCATAGACCGCACCATATCCAATAGAGTGCGATTACGACGTTCGGACACACCGCTTCGCTGAGGTGTTCCAGGCGGCGTGAGTTATGAAACGATTCCACATTTCCTTAAGTGTGTGCCAAATTCGTGACTTAAATATTCTCCTCCACGATCTGATCGTAGGAACTTTATCTTTCGGTCACGTTGATTCTCCACCTCATTCTGAAATTCCTTGAACTTTTCAAAGGTCTCAGATTTGTGTTTCATTAAGTAGACATACCCATATCTACTTAAGTCATCAGTGAGAGTGAGAACATAACGATATCCTCCGCGAGCCTCAACGCTCATTGGATCGCACACATCGGTATGTATGATTTCCAACAAGTTGGTTGCTCGCTCCATTGTTCCAGAGAACGGAGTCTTGGTCATTTTTCCCATGAGGCATGGTTCGCATGTGTCAAATGATTCATAATCAAGAGACTCCAAAAGTCCATCAGCATGGAGCTTCTTCATGCGCTTCACACCAATGTGACCAAGGCGGCAGTGCCACAAGTATGTGGGACTATCGTTATCAACTTTACATCTTTTGGCATCTACACTATGAACATGTGTAATATTACGCTCGAGATTCATTAAGAATAAACCATTGACCATCGGAGCATGACCATAAAACATATCTCTCATATAAATCGAACAACCATTATTCTCAGACTTAAATGAGTAGCCATCTCGTATTAAATGAGATCCAAATACAATGTTCATGCTCAAACTTGGCACTAAATAACAATTATTAAGGTTCAAAACTAATCCCGTAGGTAAATGTAGAGGCAGCGTGCCGACGGCGATCACATCGACTCTGGAACCATTCCCGACGCGCATCGTCACCTCGTCCTTCGCCAGTCTCCGTTTATTCCGCAGCTCCTGCTGTGAGTTACAAATATGAGCAACGGTACCGGTATCAAATACCCAGGAGTTACTACGAGTACTGGTAAGGTACACATCAATTACATGTATATCAAATATACCTTTGGTGTTGCCGGCCTTCTTATCCTCTAAGTATTTGGGGCAGTTCCGCTTCCAGTGACCCTTCCCCTTGCAATAAAAGCACTCAGTCTCAGGCTTGGGTCCATTCTTTGACTTCTTCCCGGCAACTGGCTTACCGGGCGCGGCAACCTCTTTGCCGTCCTTCTTGAAGTTCTTCTTACCCTTGCCCTTCTTGAACTTAGTGGTCTTATTGACCATCAACACTTGATGTTCTTTCTTGATTTCAACCTCTGCTGACTTCAGCATAGAAAATACTTCAGGAATGGTCTTTACCATCCCCTGCATATTGTAGTTCATCACAAAGCTCTTGTAGCTTGGTGGGAGCGATTGAAGGATTCTGTCAATGACTGCCTCATCAGGGAGGTTAATATTCAGCTGGGTCATACGGTTGTGCAACCCAGACATCTTGAGTATGTGCTCACTGACAGAACTATTTTCCTCCATCTTACAACTATAGAACTTGTCGGAGATGTCATATCTCTCGATCCGGGCGTGAGCTTGAAAAACTAGTTTCAGCTCTTCGAACATCTCATATGCTCCGTGATGCTCAAAACGCTTTTGGAGCCCCGGTTCTAAGCTGTAAAGCATGCCGCACTGAACGAGGGAGTAATCATCAGCACGAGACTGCCAAGCATTCATAATGTCTTGGTTCTCTGGGACGGGAGCGTCACCTAGCGGTCCTTCTAGGACATATTGTTTCCTGGCAGCTATGAGGATGATCCTCAGGTTCCGGACCCAGTCTGTATAGTTGCTGCCATCATCTTTCAGCTTGGTTTTCTCTAGGAACGCGTTGAAGTTCATGTTGACATGAGCGTTGGCCATTTGATCTACAAGACATATTTGCAAAGGTTTTAGACTAAGTTCATGATAATTAAGTTCTAATCAGATTATGAACTCCCACTTAGATTAGACATCCCTCTAGTCATCTAAGTGTTACACGATTCGAGTCGACTAGCCCGTGTCCGATCATCACGTGAGACGGACTAGTCATCGTCGGTGAACATCTTCATGTTGATCGTATCTTCCATACGACTCGTGTTCGACCTTTCGGTCTCCGTGTTCCGAGGCCATGTCTGCACATGCTAGGCTCGTCAAGTTAACCCTAAGTGTTTTCGCTGTGCAAAACTGTCTTACACCCGTTGTATGTGAACGTAAGAATCCATCACACCCGATCATCACGTGGTGCTTAGAAGCGATGAACTGTAGCAACGGTGCACAGTTAGGGGAGAACACTTCTTGAAATTTTGTAAGGGATCATCTTATTTACTACCGTCGTCCTAAGTAAACAAGATGCATAAACATAATAAACATCACATGCAATTATATAGTTGTGACATGATATGGCCAATATCATATAGCTCCATTGATCTCCATCTTCGGGGCTCCATGATCATCTTGTCACCGGCTTGACACCATGATCTCCATCATCATGATCTCCATCATCGTGTCTTCATGAAGTTGTCACGCCAACGACTACTTCTACTTCTATGGCTAATGCGTTTAGCAATAAAGTAAAGTAAGTTACATGGCGTTCTTCAATGACACGCAGGTCATACAAAAAATAAAGACAACTCCTATGGCTCCTGCCGGTTGTCATACTCATCGACATGCAAGTCGTGAATCCTATTACAAGAACATGATCGCATACATCACAATTCATCATTCATCACAACTTCTGGCCATATCACATCACATGATCAATCGCTGCAAAAACAAGTTAGACGTCCTCTAATTGTTGTTGCATCTTTTACGTGGCTGCAATTGGGTTCTAGCAAGAACGTTTTCTTACCTACGAATAACCACAACGTGATTTTGTCAACTTCTATTTACCCTTCATAAGGGCCCTTTTCATCGAATCCGCTCCAACTAAAGTGGGAGAGACAGACACCCGCCAGGCACCTTATGCAACTAGTGCATGTTAATCGGTGGAACCGGTCTCACGTAAGCATACGTGTAAGGTTGGTCCGGGCCGCTTCATCCCACAATACCGCCGAAGCAAGAAAAAGACTAGTAGGGGCAAGAAAGTTGACAAGATCCACGCCCACAACAAAATTGTGTTCTACTCGTGCAAAGAGAACTACGCATAGACCTAGCTCATGATGCCACTGTTGGGGAACGTTGCAGAAAAGTAAAAATTTTCCTACGGTTTCACCAAGATCCATCTATGAGTTCATCTAAGCAACGAGTCAAGGGAGAGAGTTTGCATCTACATACCACTTGTAGATCACGAGCGGAAGCTTGCCAAGGGGATGGTGATGATGGAGTCGTACTCGAACGTGATTCGGATCGCCGATGTCCTAGTGCTGAACGCACAGCACCTCCGCGTTCAACACACGTACGGGACGGGAGACGTCTCCTCCGTCTTGATCCATCAAGGAGGAAGGAGAGGTTGAGGAAGGCAGAGCCAACGGCAGCACGACGGCGTGGTGCAGTTGATGCGGCAGTATTCCGACAGGGCTTCGCCAATCACGTACGGAGGAGGAGAGGTGTTGGGGAGGGGAGGGGCTGCGCCTTGAGTTGTGGTGTATTGCAGCCCTCCCCTTACCCCTCTATATATAGGGGAAGGGGCAAGGGGGGCCGGCCCTCTAGGGAAAACCCTAGGGGGGCGGCGGCCAAGGGGTGGGGGGCTTGCCCCCCAAGCAAGGGGGGTGCACCCCCTTTAGGGTTTCCCCCCAAACCCTAGGCGCATGGGCCCAAGGGGGGGGGGGGCACGCCAAGCCCACTAGGGGCTGGCTGCTATCCCTACGCAGCCCAAGTGGCCCCCCGGGAGGGGTGGTCCCTCCCGGTGGACCCCCGGAACCTTTCCGGTGGTCCCGGTACAATACCGGTATGACCCCGAAACTTTCCGGTGCCCGTTTAACAACTTCCCATATATAAAACTTTACCTCCGGACCATTCCAGAACTCCTTGTGACGTCCGGGATCTCATCCGGGACTCCGAACAACATTCGTTAGTCACATACTAGTCTTCCTAACAACCCTAGCGTCACCGAACCTTAAGTGTGTAGACCCTACGGGTTCGGGAGACATGCAGACATGACCGAGACCACTCTCGGGCAATAACCAACAGCGGGGTCTGGATACCCATGTTGGCTCCCACATGCTCCTCGATGAAGTCATCGGATGAACCACGATGTCGAGGATTAGATCAAACCCCGTATTCAATTCCCTTTGTCAATCGGTACGTTACTTGCCCGAGACTCGATCGTCGGTATCCCAATACCTTGTTCAGTCTCATTACCGGCAAGTCACTTTACTCGTACCGTAATGCATGATCCCGTGGCCAACACCTTGGTCACCTTGAGCTCATTATGATGATGCATTACCGAGTGGGCCCAGAGATACCTCTCCGTCATACGGAGTGACAAATCCCAGTCTCGATCCGCATAAAACAATAGATACTTTCGGAGATACCTGTAGTGCACCTTTATAGTCACCCAGTTACGTTGTGACGTTTGATACACCCAAAGCACTCCTACGGTATCCAGGAGTTACACGCTCTCATGGTCAAAGGAAGAGATACTTGACATTGGCAAAGCTCTAGCAAACGAACTACACGATCTTTGTGCTATGCTTAGGATTGGGTCTTGTCCATCACATCATTCTCCTAATGATGTGATCCCGTTATCAACGACATCCAATGTCATAGCCAGGAAACCATGACTATCTGTTGATCACAACGAGCTAGTCAACTAGAGGCTTACTAGGGACATATTGTGGTCTATGTATTCACACGTGTATTACGATTTCCGGATAATACAGTTATAGCATGAATAAAAGACAATTATCATGAACATTGAAATATAATAATACTTTTATTACTGCCTCTAGGGCATATTTCCAACAGTGAGCCTCTTGTTCTTATCTTCTTTCTCAAAGGAAAAATATTCTTACTTGTATGTTTATATAGATACTTGTATCATTTTCTTACATTTATTATTGCATCTTATATAGTGCGATGGTTTTGGTATCCGCCCCCGTCGGCCCTCGTCCTGTCTATGATTCGGATGTGGTATGTATATTATCTTTATAACTATTGGTTCATTTATTTTTTATGAAAATTATGCCGACCAACGTGATATAGATTTTATTTATCTAGGATGTATGTGAATCGGAAATGCCAACCGACCCTATTGTCGAGAGGTTAAATTTAGTTGAAGAAGAAAACAATTTGTTGAAGGAAAAAAAATTGAGGAGGAGAAGATGATATTGGAGTTGCATGTTGTGGATGTCGTCGATGATCACAAGATCAAGATGGATGCAATGCGCTTGAAGATTAGAAAGATTAGAAAATATGCCATTCATACCGAGGCTTGGTATCGTTATGCTGTTGGATCAATTATTACCTTGGTTGCGATTATGATCGCATTTGTTTTCGCATTGAAATGTTTTACATAGTTTCAATGTATAGTTTAATTAATTAGATGCTCTGGAGAGCTATATGTTGTTAGATGAGAACTATGTATGCACTTTGGTTTTAATGTGATGATGAACTTCTATTAATTTGGACACTTAATTATATATAATGCACGCAGATGAACCGGCAATGGATGTACGGTGATAGACACACCCGCGAGTACATTAAGGGCGTGCATGAGTTTCTCGATGCGGCTGAGGCAAACAAGCAGAATGGTTTTATGTGTTGTCCATGCACTGAATGTGGGAATACGAGGTCTTACTCTAACCGGAAAATCCTTCACTCCCACCTGCTTTACAAGGGTTTCATGCCACACTATAATGTTTGGACGAGGCACGGAGAAATAGGGGTTATGATGGAAGACAGCGAAGAAGAAGACTACGATGACAACTATGTGCCCCCTGAATACAGTGATGCTGCAACGGGGGGAGCTGGTGAAGATCAAGAGGAACCAGACGATGTGCCCAATGATGCTGCAACGGGTGAAGCTGCTGAAGATCAAGAGGAACCAGACGATGTTCCCGATGATGATGATCTCCGTCGGGTCATTGTCGATGCAAGGACGCAATGCATTAGTCAAAAGGAGAAGCTGAAGTTCGATCGCATGTTAGAGGATCATAAAAAAGGGTTATACCCCAATTGCGAAGATGGCAACACAAAGCTCGGTACCGTACTGGATTTGCTGCAGTGGAAGGCAGAGAATGCTGTGGCTGACAAAGGATTTGAGAAGCTACTGAAAATATTGAAGAAGAAGCTTCCAAAGGATAACGAATTGCCCGACAGTACATACGCAGCAAAAAAGGTCGTATGCCCTCTAGGATTGGAGGTGGAGAAGATACATGCATGCCCTAATGACTGCATCCTCTACCGTGGTGCATACAAGGATCTGAACGCATGCCCAGTATGCGGTGCATTGCGGTATAAGATCAGACGAGATGACCCTGGTGATGTTGACGGCGAGCCCCCCAGGAAGAGGGTTCCTGCGAAGGTGATGTGGTATGCTCCTATAATACCACGGTTGAAATGTCTGTTCAAAAACGAAGAGCATGCCAAGTTGATGCGATGGCACAGTGAGAACCGAAAGAAAGATGGGAAGTTGAGAGCACCCGCTGACGGGTCGCAGTGGAGAAAAATTGAGAGAAAGTACTAGGATGAGTTTGCAAAGGACCCAAGGAATGTATGGTTTGCTTTAAGCGCGGATGGCATTAATCCTTTCGGGGAGCAGAGCAGCAATCACAGCACCTGGCCCGTGACTCTATGTATGTATAACCTTCCTCCTTGGATGTGCATGAAGCGGAAGTTCATTATGATGCCAGTTCTCATCCAAGGCCCTAAGCAACCCGGCAACGAAATTGATGTGTACCTAAGGCCATTAGTTGAAGAACTTTTACAACTGTGGAATGAAAACGGTGTACGTACGTGGGATGAGCACAGACAGGAGGAATTTAACCTTAAGGCGTTGCTGTTCGTGACCATCAATGATTGGCCCGCTCTTAGTAACCTTTCAGGACAGACAAACAAAGGATACCACGCATGCACGCACTGTTTAGATGACACTGAAAGTATATACCTGGACAAATGCAGGAAGAATGTGTACCTGGGCCATCATCGATTTCTTCCGACCAACCATCAATGTCGAAAGAAAGGCAAGCATTTCAAAGGCGAGGCAGATCACCGGAAGAAGCCCACCATGCGCACCGGTGATCACGTGCTTGCTATGGTCAATGATTTACACTACATAATCTTTGGAAAGGGTCCCGGTGGACTAGCTGTTCCGAATGACGCTGAGGGACACGCACCCATGTGGAAGAAGAAATCTATATTTTGGGACCTACCCTACTGGAAAGACCTAGAGGTCCGCTCCTCAATCGACGTGATGCACGTGACGAAGAACCTTTGCGTGAACCTGCTAGGCTTCTTGGGCGTGTATGGGAAGACAAAAGATACACCTGAGGCACGGGAGGACCTGCAACGTTTGCACGAAAAAGACGGCATGCCGCCGAAGCAGTATAAAGGTCCTGCCAGCTACGCTCTTACAAAAGAAGAGAAAGAAATCTTCTTTGAATGCCTGCTCAGTATGAAGGTCACGACTGGCTTCTCGTCGAATATAAAGGGAATAATAAATATGCCAGAGAAAAAGTTTTAGAACCTAAAGTCTCATGACTGCCACGTGATTATGACGCAACTGCTTCCGGTTGCATTGAGGGGGCTTCTACCGGAAAACGTCCGATTAGCCATTGTGAAGCTATGTGCATTCCTCAATGCAATCTCTCAGAAGGTGATCGATCCAGAAATCGTACCAAGGCTAAGGAGTGATGTGGCGCAATGTCTTGTCAGTTTCGAGCTGGTGTTCCCACCATCCTTCTTCAATATCATGATGCACGTCCTAGTTCATCTAGTCGACGAGATTGTCATCCTGGGGCCCGTATTTCTACACAATATGTTCCCCTTTGAGAGGTTCATGGGAGTCCTAAAGAAATATGTCCGTAATCACGCTAGGCCAGAAGGAAGCATCTCCATGGGCCATCAAACTGAGGATGTTATCGGGTTTTGTGTTGACTTCATTCTTGGCCTTAACAAGATAGGTCTCCCAAAATCGCGGTATGAGGGGAGACTGACTGGAAAAGGCACTCTTGGAAGAGACTCAATAATATGCAGGGACGGATATTCTTGGTCTCAAGCACACTACACAGTTCTACAGAACTCTACCTTGGTGACCCCGTATGTCGATGAACACAAGAACAGTCTGCGCTCCAAACACCCGGAGCAGTGCGACGAATGGATTACATGTGAACACATCAGGACTTTCAGCAGTTGGTTGGAAACACGTCTCAGAGGTGACAACACTATTTGTGATGAGTTGTACTTGTTGTCCAGGGGACCATCTTTGACTGTATTGACTTACAAAGGATACGAGATAAATGGGAATACATTTTACACGATCGCCCAAGATCAAAAGAGCACCAACCAAAACAGCGGTGTACGCTTTGATGCAGCAACCGAGAGCGGAAAGGATACATATTATGGTTACATAGTGGACATATGGGAACTTGACTACGGACCTGATTTTAAGGTCCCTTTGTTTAAGTGCAAATGGGTCAATCTGTTAGGCGGCGGGGTACAGGTAGACCCACAGTACGGAATGACAACAGTGGATCTGAAAAATCTTGGGTACACTGACGAACCATTCGTCCTAGCCAATAATGTGGCATATGTTATCTATGTGAAGGACGTGTCTACCAAACCGAGAAAAAGAAAAGATAAGGAAGCGAATACATCATATGATGAGCCAAAGCGCCACATAGTTCTTTCAGGAAAAAGGGACATCCTGGGAGTGGACGGCAAGACAGACATGTCTGAAGATTATGAAAAGTTTCATGAAATTCCTCCCTTCAATGTCAAGGCTGACCCAAGCATCCTGATAAACAATGAAGATTATCCATGGTTACGGCGCAATAAGCAAATGACACAAGCGAAGAAAAAGTGAAGACTTTCTCCCGCAACTTTGTAACACACGAACATGCTACCATTGTCCGTTTTGTACATGCACATGCTATGTGGGTGAAATTATGATACCATCCCAACTTTCAACTTTTTTAGAGTTCATTTGAAATGCCTTCATGTCTTATGGATCGGCCCTCGTAATACCATGACCATTACTCCCTGGCCCATGCCAACTTTCAACTTTCAACTTTCTAAAACTAATGGCACTAACAGAAACTTTCAACTTTCATCTATTCTCATTTTTTAGTAAGTTAATCACAAACTTGTGATTCAAACAATTTTCAAAGAATTTAAATTTTAACTATTCAAATTTGAAAACTAATGGCACTAACAGAAAGTTTATAATTTTTCTAAAACTAATGGCACTAACAGAAAGTTTATAATTTTGCTAACCTAAAAGCAAACAGGATTAAAAATTAAAGCAAAAAACAAAAGAAAATAAATAATGCAAAAAACAAATCAAAAAACAGGAAAAAAAACTATTCTTATAGTAAAGTTAATCACAAAATAAAATAAATAAAGCAACAAAGAAAACAAAAAACTAAAAAAGTGTTTTCAAATTTGAAAACTAATGGCACTAACAGAAAGTTTATAATTTTTGTAAAACTAATGGAACTAACAGAAAGTTTATAATTTTGCTAACCTAAAAGCAAACGGAATTAAAAATTAAAGAAAAAAACAAAATAAAATAAATAATGCAAAAAACAAATCAAAAAAACAGGAAAAAACTATTTTTATAGTAAAGTTAATCACAAAATAAAATAAATAAAGCAACAAAGAAAACAAAAAACTAAAAAATTATTTTCAAATTTGAAAGCTAATGGCATTAACAAAAAAATTATAATTTTTCTAAAACTAAAAGCATAAAGAATTAAAAAATAAAGCAAAAAACAAAAGAAAATAAATAAAGCAACAAAAAAACAAAAAAAATGCCACCTACTCGGCCACCACGGCCTGAATACGACTAGAAACCCTACCATGGGCCAGGATTCAGGCCCGCAGCGGGCCCAGTAGGCCCACAGGCATTGCAGTGACAGATTAGGCCCGAAAGCCTGCAGTTGAGAGGAGCTCGGGAGGGTGGGCACAGCAGCGCTTATAAACCACTCCCGAGCCCTCTCAACTAGCGAGGTGGGACTAAACTTTTGGGCGTGGGGCAGCACAAGGCCATTGGTCCCGGTTGGTGGCACCAACCGGGACCAAAGGCCGCCGCTTCCCGCCCTTTGGGCTGCTGAAAATTGGCATTTGGTCCCGGTTGGTGGCACCAACCGGGACCAAAGGGGGGCATTGGTCACGGTTCGTGCCACGAACCGGGACCATTGCTCTGGGTATATAAGGTAGCACTTGTGAAAATTTCGCCAACCGCTCCCATTCGCCCCCGACGCCCCCAGGCCGTTCGTCGCCGTCGTCGCCGCCCCGAGCCCGTCGTCGCCCGCTCCCCGTCGTCGTCGCCCCGCGCCGCCGCAGGCCTTGTCCCCGTTGCTGCTTGCGCCGTCGCCGGCCTCCTCCTCGTCGCTGCGTGCGCCATCTCCGGCCCCCTCCCCGTCGCCCCGCGCCGCGTCGCCGGCCTCCCCCGCGCCGTCGCCGGCCTCCTCCCCGTCCCCGGCCTCCTCCCCGTCGCGCCCCCAGTGAGCTCCCCCCTTCCCATCGATCCCTGTCGCTCTGACCATCACCACCGAGAGGCTCATATGTATGGCTATGTATGTATGTATGTATGTATGTATGTATGTATGGCTATGTATGTATGTATATGCTCATATGTATGTATGTATGTATATGCTCCCTGTATATGAATTTGGCTATGTATATGCTCTCTGTATATGCTCATATGTATGTATGTTCATATAGCATTTTTTTCTATATATGAATTATTATTTTGTTCATGGATATATGCTAAAGAAAACGAGGGGGTGATAGATGATGATGAGGGGTCGAGAGTGGGACGAGAGGTCGAGAGGTGTTGAGGGGAGAAAAAAAATGTTATCAGGGCAGAGGGTCGTCGAGGGGTTGAGAGAGGGACGAGGGGTCGAGAGAACTAAATAAGAAGAAGAAGAGGAGAGGAAGAAGAGGAGAAATAAATAAGAAGAAGAAAAAAGATGAAAAAGAAGAGGAGAAGAAGAAAGGAATAGTGGAGAAGAAGAGAAAATAGAATATATTCTATTTTCTCTTCTTCTCCACTATTCCTTTCTTCTTCTCCTCTTTTTTTTCTTATTTTTTTTCTTCGATCTTCTCCTCTAGCTATTCCTTTCTTCTTCTCCTCTTTCTTCTTCTTCTTCTTCTTCTTCTTCTTCTTCTTCTTCTTCTTCTTCTTCTTCTTAATTTTTATCGGGAACGAGGGTGTCAAGGATCGCCGAGGGGTCAAGGGTCGGGAACTAGGGTAGAGGGTCGAGGGTCGTTAAGGGGTCAAGGGTCGAGGGTTCGAGGGTTCTATAGGGTCGAGGGTCGAGGGTTCCAGGGTCGTCTAGGGGTCGAGGGTTCCAGGGTCGTCGAGGGTTCGAGGGGTCGAGGATCGCCGAGGGGTCGAGAGAGGTTTCCTAGTGTCAAAGTATTGAAGAAATCCATGGCTTCATCATTAGCCGGAAGTAACCACGGCATGACGAAGTCCTCCAAAATTATTTTGGAATGGTGTCCCGGATAGGATAATTTGCCTTTTTGTATGAATTTCAGCAAAGGCCTTCCAAATAACGATATTTGGAAGGTTCTTGCTGAACTTTGTACCAAAAAGCGAATTATCCTATCTAGGACTCCGTTCCAAAATAACTTTGGAGAGCTTCGTACCATCATGCACATGTTACTTTCGCCTAATGATGAAGACATGGTTTTGTTGAATCCTTTGACACTACGCAACCTCCCGACCCCTCGGCGATCCTCTCGAACATGAGAGGAAGAAGAGGATCGCCGAGGGGTCGAGGGTTCCAGGGTCATCGAGGGTTCGAGGGGTCGAGGATCGCCGAGGGGTCGAGAGAAGTTTCCTAGTGTCAAAGTATTGAATAAATCCATGGCTTCATCATTAGCCAGAAGTAACCAGGGCATGACGAAGTCCTCCAAAATTATTTTGGAATGGTGTCCCGGATAGGATAATTTGCCTTCTTGTATGAATTTCAGCAAAGGCCTTCCAAATAACGATATTTGGAAGGTTCTTGCTGAACTTTGTACCAAAAAGCGAATTATCCTATCTAGGACTCCGTTCCAAAATAACTTTGGAGAGCTTCGTACCATCATGCATGTGTTACTTTCGCCTAATGATGAAGACATGGTTTTGTTGAATCCTTTGACACTAGGCAACCTCCCGACCCCTCGGCGATGCTCTCGAACATGAGAGGAAGGAGAGGATAAAAAAATAAGAGGAAGAAGAAAAAAAAGAGGAGAAGAAAGAATAGAGGAGTTCTTCTCCTCTATTCTTTCTTCTCCCCTTTTTTTCTTCTTCTTCCTCTTTTTTTATCGGGAACGAGGGTCATCGAGGGACATAGATGTAGTGTCGTCGTTGTCGATATATACCCCCTCCCGATAGCTTACTATGATTAGGTAGCTAGTTCTACGTTTGGCACTAATATATCCATCTGTCATGTTTGAAAAATAATTGCCATGTTGTAAATATTTTTAGAAACTATGGACACCGCCCTAGACGAAGCAAAAGAAGCGTTGTTGAGGGACATAATCGCAGAAGGAAGTGATGACGTCTCGTTGTTTCTCAATGAAACCGATGGTCTGGAAGGAGAGGGTGAACAAGCTGGCTACGGTGACCTAATGCCGATGCAAGAAGAAGAACATGAGGACGGCTCCGGTGACCCAATGCCGGTGCAAGAAGGAGACCGTGATGACGGCTCCGGTGACCGAACCGAGTCCGGCCAGGTATATATATTAGTTAATCCTGTGCTGACTAGCTGATTGATGCATTCATTGTTTTGGTATGTACACATATTAATTAAGTCCTTGTTCTTTTTTCTAGCCCTCCGGATCGAGCACAACTTCGGTAAAGAGACGAGGCCCGAAGAAAAAGTTGAGCTCGGATGAAAAGTTTGAGATCATAGCAATCACGCCCGACGGCCAACCGATTGAACCCCTCCGGACAAAGAGCGCATTTGTTGCTCAGTGCGGGGTTCTGGTTAGGGACAAGATTCTGATAAGCATCCAGCAATGGTTTAAGCCGGCTACAGAAGACCCTGAGGTGTCTTATGTCAATGATATGCAGAAAAATGATCTTTGGACTAAGCTGAAGTCAAATTTCACCCTACCGCCAGAGGATAATCCAGAGAACCCAGTTAAAGAGAAATTAATCAAGTCTTTTGCTCTTAAGAGGATGGCAGAACTATTCAGGAGGTGGAAAAAAGAGCTAAATAAGTTTGTCAAAAATAATGAGACACCAGAATTCAAGGGAAGATATGAGAAGATCAGAGATCACTGGCCCGCATTTGTGGCCCACAAGACATCGGAAAAGAGTAAGAAGATGTCGGCGACAAACAAGCAAAATGCTGCGAAGAAGATGCTTAACCATCGCACGGGGTCAGGTGGCTACCTCGTAGCGCGGCCTAAGTGGGCCAAGACTGAGAATGGTCTGGTTGATAAAGGGATCGAACCAGAGACAATTAGTTGGCCAGACCGTTGCCGGACTTGGTTCTTCGGGGCTGGCGGAACCTTGGACCCTGTAACAGGGAAGTGCATTTGGATGAACGATCAAATGGACATACCAGTCAGGAAGCTTAAGCAGTATATCGAAGCAGCGCAGCAAGGGAAGTTCTTTCCAGACAGAGAGAACGACGAGCTCACAATGGCCCTCGGGAATCCTAAGCACCCTGGACGGACATGAGGCACGCCAGGCTCCATTCCGTGGAAGGTTGGGTTTCCGGACGCAGGCGGTTACAAATCCCATGAGAGGAGGAAAAAAGTGCAGCAGACCCAAATGCAGGCGCTGCAAGCAAGGGTAGACGCGATAGAGGAACGAGAAGCAAATCACAGCAAACATACTGCCGAAGCCTCCCCCGAAGCTACCCCGCCATCTCAGCGCAGAAGCAGCGTGGCTTCCACCGAGCTGCTTCAGCCGGAGCATGCCTTGATGGCTCCTGCCAGCTATCCCGTGGATGCTATCACGGAGTCTCAAAATTGCCACCTTATGACGCAATGGATGAATTTGAAGGTCAAGGCGGCTGTTGGCTCTGTTTATCCTACTGAACCCGGCGCAACTTTTCACTGCCGGCCGATTCCAGAAGGATATGCTAGGGTGATGGTGGATGAAATAACGGAGGGACTTGAGGACCTCCAGCTTGACCACCCTACCGGTGAAGGGGAGACTCGGTTGGGGTCTGCTCTGAAGACTCCATGCCTATGGCAGAAGGAGCTCATCAACCTTCCGAACTGGACGCCTCCGCCTCCTCCTCCTCCTCCGGCGAGTCAGGGCACTCCGCCTCCTCCACCGCCTCCTCCTCCGGCGAGTGACGATCAGGGCCCTCGGCCGGCTCCTTCTCCGGCGCGTGGCGGCACTCCGCCTCCTTCTCTGCCTGCGCCGACGCGCCCGAGCAGCCAGCCTCCTCCTTCTCCGCCTCGTCAGCAAGGGCGGAAGAGACCTGTCGCCGCTCCAACTGCTCCGGCGCGTCGTAGTCCTTCTCCTCCGCCTCGTAAGCAAGTAAAGAATACAACCGCTTCGTCTGCTCGGTCGGCGTCTAGCAGTACAACCAGAGGCGGGAGGACATACAGATTTGGTCCTTCTCTGAAGACTCCAGAGAAGTTACCATATGAGAGAACCCCGGAGGAGAATGCCGAGATCACGCGAACTGAAGTGGATGACTGGTTTCAAGGGTTGAGAGCAAAGAGACATCCACCTCCGGAGGAGAAGGTAGATCCGGTGAAAGTGAAGCGCACTCTGGCTGCCCTGGCAAAACCACCCAAGTCTCCGCCGAAAGGCAACTATGAGCGCATTATTGCAAAGACATGGGCCGAAGCGGAGCGGTCGGGAAGTACAGTCAGTGATCAAAGGCTGAAAGAACGATGAGCAGCTGGGAAACAAATTGCCCAGCTCGGCGAACAAGCGAAGCAATCGTGCCCCCCCCCCCTCAAGGTGCCTAGCGACATCGTCGATCCGAGGATGGTGCCCGGTTATGGCAATGTTGACGATTACCTGCCCGACGATGTACATTATGATACCATGGAGGTGCAGATACACAGATACGAGTACGGGAAGCCTCTCGTCAAAGATGAAAAATCTTTAACAACGATGATGCGGAAGATTACATGGTTGGTACTCGAAAATCTGCAGAGAGTCTGGGGGGAGGAGTACTTTGTATGCGAGAGTTAAACCGGAGCATGACCTCGTTGGAATTGAACTGTTGCCTATTCCATTTGAGGAGTTCTATCAGTTTTTCAATCAATTGGCCCTCGATAAAACAACGATCACCTGCTACTGTCTATAAGTACTACTACTTCTGTCATTAAGTCTCTCTATATAGCTCATCTCTTTCATTGCATGTATTTATAATTATCCTCACTATATTATGCAGAATGAAGATCGCCGAATTGAAGAAAAGACAAATCGGTGATATTGGGTTCATTAACACATATCTCATAGATGCAACTGAGGTTCAACATCGTTCCGGAGATACCGAGGCCAACTTGCTACGATCATTCAAAAAAAATGAAAACAAAGATATAATACTCTTTCCTTACAACTTCAAGTGAGTGTTACTGTCTTGTGCATATTCGGTTTCCCTTATATATTAGTCCAGGTTATAGTAATGTAATTGATGAGTTATGCATGTGTGTGCAGTTTCCACTATATTTTTCTAGAGATTAGGCTTGAGCAGGGAGTAGTAACCGTCTTGGACTCTAAACAAAAAGATCCCCAGGAGTATGCGGACATGACTGAAATCCTCAAGAAGTAAGTTAAATCGATCATTATCCACCATATCAGCAACTTTGTTCATTTCCTGATATCAAGTAATTGTTTTCTTTGTCCGGCAGGGTTTGGAGAAAATTCACCAGAACAGTTCCGGGACTGCCGAAGGAGCTGGAATTTAGACACCCGAAAGTAAGTACTATAGTAGCATGTTCCGCGCATCTCCTAGTGATTCAAGCGCTAGTTTCATCAATACCATTTAGCATTCTTGCTTATCAGTTTGATTGACCTCTATTTCTTGTAAAGTGGTTGTGGCAGGAAAAAGGGAATGATTTCTGTGGATACTACGTCTGCGAGTCCATCCGCCACACGACCTGTGAGCGGGGCGGGTACTCTGACGAACAATATGAAGTACGTAAATAACAACATTCACAATTTTATTTTATTACCATCATTTGTATTGAGTTTCATTCATTCATATATAT
>NC_041392.1:700793230-700794964 GCF_002162155.2 Triticum dicoccoides | reverse complement strand
ATATATGTATTGACCCCCTTCTTCAAATTAGATGTTTCAGAAGCGGGATGAACTCCTAGCACCAGCTCGCATGCGAGCAATTCAAGAGGAATTGGCGGCATTCTTTCTTGACCAAGTGATCGCTGAAGACGGAGAATACTATGTGGACCATGAGTCCGTATGATTATATTTGTAAGAGATAATTATTGTATATATGTAGCCGGTAGTGTCGGATAGATATACGAGAACTTGTTGTTCGACCAATCTCTCGGAGAAGGAAAGGTGGTCGATATCACTTCTCTCTGTATGCATATATGTTCATGACGATCTTCTGTTTCCTTCGTTTGCTTACTAGCTAATTAGCGTGTCTAGTCCTCTCTATACGTATGTATAGTACGTAGCGTCGACCAAGCACGGACGTAAGAGAGGACACTTCTCTCTATTAATTATAGCTAGCTAACACAATATATGAAACACCTAAATTAACCCCCCAAAACCCCCAAACCCCCCCCCTTTCGAAAAAAACAAAAACCCCAGCCACAGAAATGCTGACGCGTGGATGCCTATTGGTCCCGGTTGGTGCCACCAACCGGGACCAAAGGGTCTCCTGCCTGGGCTCTGCGCACTGCCCACGTGGAGGCCCATCAGTCCCGGTTCTGGATTGAACTGGGACTAAAGGTATAGGGCATTAGTACCGACACTTTAGTCCCGGTTCAGGAACCGGGACTAAAGGCCCTTACGAACCGGGACTATAGGCCCTTTTTCTACCAGTGGCGGTGGATCCCGGCCCTTGCCGGTGGGAGGGCTTCGTTTTCAGGTGCTTCTTCAAGTTTTGTTAGGATTTGTGTCCTGGTCAAGAAGACGAGACGGCAGCGGCTTCTTGAAGATGGAATAAGGTTCTCCCCATCTAACCCCCGTCCTGATGGTGTGTCTAGTATCGTCGGAGGGCATGTGGAGGTGTGTCTCCGGCGGATCTCGCGAGATTCGATCGGCGGTTTTCTTTGGTGGATCCGCTCGGATCCGGTCTTTGTTCGTCTTTGTTCATATGTCTTCAGGTTGGATTCTTCCGATCTAAACTTCTCTTCATCGGCGGCGGTTGTTGTTCTGGTGCATTGGTCCTATGGGGCCTTAGCACGAAGACTCTATCTACTACAACAAGTTGTGCCCGACTCTGATGATGGAGGGGCAATGACGGCGGCGTGCCTTTGCTCGCTTCAGTGGTTGTAGTCGTCGCTGGGTGGTCTATGAATCTGGATGTAATCTTTATTATTTCTGGTGTTTGTTATACTGCCATGATTGGAGATGAATAGATCGACAGTTTCCCGGAAAAAAGACATACACATTAGTCCATATGTATTTATCAGTTTGGACCTAAACTCACGGCCACTATAACGGCCACACATGCATCAACATGTGAGGTAATGAGCTGACACAGTGCAAATTAAACACGATAAAAAACAGTAATGGAAAAGCAACCACAAGAGGAATATCCTTTTCAGGGATACAAGGAATGTCTATCATAGGCTTATCATGTCCAGCTGCTTAGGCGAAACTTATTATCAAGTGACATGAAAATAGTAGGCTACTCGTAATATATCCGAGCGAATTGAGATTTGATTTTCTCACCAAGTTTTTCTTTTGTAGATTAGAGCACATATGTGAGAAAGATGGTTCTTGGTGCAAAATAAACTAAATTTCTACTATTATATGGGAGTTGGTTGTTGTACGTTCGCTCTTGCCTCCACCCCCCCCCCC
>NC_041392.1:700756638-700793076 GCF_002162155.2 Triticum dicoccoides | reverse complement strand
AATTTGGTGTTTCTCACCTATACGGCCCCCATGCCCTGTATTAACTCAACCAAGTCAAATTAAATCAAACCAAAACCTAAACTATCCTTGTATTCCCCTACCCATACCCAAACCAAATCAAATGTTACTAAAACCTCGACTAAATGGCAAAAATTCTTGCCTTCCCCTATCAGAACTCAAATGAAATAAAATCCTACCAAGATCCAGAATGGTGGGTGTGAGGTATATGTCCGACATGATTGGCGTTGAACCATTAGAATTTACATTGCCCCTTTGCAATGCATGGGCAATTAGCTAGTACAATTGTAATTACGAAGTTTTGATATTGCATGACATGCTCCTAGGCCGTGGAACCCGAAGAAAACGCCCCTAACGAATAGGGATTTCTTTGTGTAGCTAGCCTAACAAACCTAGCATCTAACATTAGACAAAACTACTCTCTTTTTAAAAAAAAAGGGTGCGTAATGAAGCATGCCCCTTTAACTAATGTAGTTGCTCGGATCGCAGAAAAGTGGTGGCGACAACACATGATTGACTTCAACAAGCTCCGGGGTGAAAACCTAGGTTTATCCCAGTTTGGTTATAACTAGCAATGGCGATGTTTTGCATCATTACCTTTTTGAAGGCATTGCTCGGACATGCTCGAATTGATTCTTCAAGGTAAAAATCTAGAATTTGGCCATTGGTTGTCGGCTTTGGTAATGGCAATGCTTGAGCGCCCCTCCCTTCATTGTCTTTATACTATCATGAGGTGATTGGTGCGGGTATGATAAAAGTTGTAGTTTGTCAATCACGGATTTGTTAATCTCAGTTTTTTTTCTCGCTTAGGCATAGCTTTGGTCTTATAGGACTTTGCTATTTGCCAGCATGTTTTTTGTGTGTGTGAGTTGGTATTAGTTGTGTCCATTCTAGCTATGCAGAGGCCGGGTGTGTGCTAATTATGTTTGTATTCCCTTGGTGCTTTATTTTGAGTTAAATAAAATCCATCCTTTATGGAAAAACTAATTTACAGGAGCACAGTAGAGTTGACCAGGGACATTACCTGGTCATAAAGTAAGAAGCTGAACTGAATTTTCCTCAATGAATGGATAGCCTGCATGTCTTGATAATGAACCTACCCTAAACTCATAACCCTAGGTGGTTAATTAGATGTCAATGGCTAGTATGTAACTGGAGTTTGCGGAAATGAAGCCAATTGACCAGCAGGTTGACCTGTAGGACGAGGCAAGAACATGATAAGGACAGATTTCCTAAGAGAAATTATCAATTGTTGCAAAATAAAATACTTTTCTATTTTAGAACCCTATTTGTTTTTGGTTGTCGAATGAAGTTATTTGACTAAAGCGTATAGATGAAACTCTAGACCTCTTTCGCTACTCACGCAAAGGGACCCAATGCTAGGGTTTTCACTGCCTCCCGCCATGCAGTCGCCAGCCTACCTCGTTTCCTGTGCCATAGGGACATGAAGACGAGGTGGATCCTGATCCTTACCGGCAGAAGGGCTCCATTTTTTGGTACTTTTGAATTTTTGGTAGAGTTTGTGTCCTGCTGAGAAAGGCGAGGCGGTGTTGGCTTCCTGAAGATAGAATAAGGTTCTCCCCGCCAAGCTCCCATCCCGGTGGTGCTTTTCTCACGTTGTCGGAGGGCTTGTGGAGGTTTGTTTCATAGTGGATCTCGCGGGATTCAGTCGGCATTTGTCTCTGTTGGATCCGCTTGGATCATGTCTTTGTTCGTTTATATTCATGTGTCTACAAGTTGGATCCTTTCGATCTATACTTCTCTTCATCGATGGTCGTTGTTATTTTGGTGTGTTGGTCCTCTCACGCCTTAGCATGACGACTTTCCGGTTGTCTACTACAACAACACTTGTCCGGCTCTGATGATGTAGGGGCGCTAATGGCAACACACCTATGGCTCACTCCAGTGCTTGTAGTCATAGCTGGTGGTCTATGGACTTGGATGTGATTTTTACTTATGTTGTTCTTTGTGCTACATTGGTAGTTGATGAATAGATCAGAAGTTTTTCCCACAAAACAAAAGATAGACATCCAAGAGGATGAGCACATGCATTGCCCGAGAAAGACCTTGCTGAAGCTACTTGAGGACTGAAAAAACACTCAAAATAACACATTCCATTTGGTGATCTAAAAGACTTTATATTAGTTTACGGAGGGAGTATGTAATAAATAAATACTAGCTATGCCCGCGCGGCATCATGCCGCGCCTATTGATACGTTATGTGATAAAATCTGTATATGGTGATATTAAACTTTACCCATTAGTTATCCTATTAATTGTTTTGTTTTTGCTTGTTCACTTAACTTTTTATGTTATGGTGTATGTACAAAAATCATATTGGTACCGATGCTGAAATATGTCATAAAGAAAAGCTTTAATGAATGAAAAGAGTCGGTACATTGTAGATAAATTGAATACATATTGATATTGCATGATTAATTTTTGGTTCTTTGGTAATTCATAGCATCCTTGTTCGACGGCCCGCTAGGTTTGTGCCTGTAATGAAATGATACGAAGCTCTGTCGATATACTTCATGTTGAAATTACATACGCTGTAAAAGGAATCCTCGTGTGTTACTTTTCCGACTGTTTGATTGGTTGCCAGTTTGAACATCATTTCTTTACTCGGAGCGTTCAAGAATCATTCATGTGGGCCGGTTGGTTATATTAAAGCATAGTACTGTGTTTTTCTTTCCCTTTTCTTTTTACTTTGATGTATTAGTGTTTCTTTCTCTTATTCAAGAAAACCTCAAAAAGCACTATTAGGCAAGGTATCTATTTGTTGTCCCCGTCTGCCCTGCTTGCGTATGAGGGAATAAAACTAACTAAAAGTGTACCCAAATAGTTGCATATGTAACATGATGGACAACTTACTAGATTGTCTTACATTACAATTAAGCTAGGATAGACGAACAAGGCACTTTGAAAAGTGGAATTTTATTACATAAAACAAGCATTGCTTCAGACTGAATTAAACTGAAGGCTTCAGTTTTGTTACCCTAACCTCTAGGGCTCATATCACAATGAGGCTTGGCGATCAAAAATCAATACATTGATTCTGACCCCAAAGAATTAAACCTGAAGAAACAACAAAAGTAACTAAGCTAGGATGCAAGGACCATGATGTTATTAATGAATGTTGTGTTATACGTGTTGTGTGTCACGAAGATGGCAGCCCTATGTTGGTACCACCCCATTGACCCCATATAGGTTACCAACCTTTTTTTATTATGATGATGTATTATAGGTCAATATCACAAAGAACTGTAAAAATAAAAAAAGTATGCATGAACCAGGAAAATTCACAATATGAAATAATGTAGTGGACATGAACCTCAATAAAAAAGAAAAAAACAATAAAAATGTATTTTTGTTCAATTTTTGGTTTCTTTTTTTGACGAGGAACAACATGCATTCCATTAGCTAGTGGTCGCGGACAAATTGCCGGCCACAGCACCGATTACATCAGTGGGGAAATTGGAGGTCCACACTTGGTGGTTCTCACTTAAACTACTCACACCCAAACTTGCCAGCGTGTGAGCTGGTGCATTACAAATATGTGGACAAAACTCCACTTTGGTATCTATGAAACCCATCTGCAGCAAATACTTAATTTCACGGTAGAGGATTCCCAGACTAGCTCTATCTAGAGAGCTAGGCAGCACAGCATGCTTGAGCGGGTGGTAGTCGGTACAGAAAATGACACGACCCATCCCAAATCCCTCAGCAAGAGATATAACCTTCATCATTGCAAGAGCTTCCGCATGAATAGCCTGTGAAAGGCCTGCTAATTTCCCGGCTGCTGCAAACAAAACATCTCCCTTTGAATCTCTAGCTATACAGCCCCATCCACCTTCCCTTGTTGCCTCAAAATAAGCTGCATCTGAGTTAATCATAACCCAGTTTGAAGGGGGTGGCTTCCATTTGGGATTTGTTGCAACGTTAGGTTTCACCAGAGGAGAGAAAAAATCTGTCCACGCATTAACAGTCAGATTTAGCTAAGCAGCAAACACTACCAGCCCAGTCTATCTCTCATCATGCCTTACTTTGTTCATTCCTGTCCACCGTTTCCACAAGAGGCATATCACTTTCAGTTTCTTCCCTTCCTCCAGGGCAAAGATGCCCTCAAGGACTTCCAGGGAAGTTGGTTGTTGCATCAGAGCTCTTCTTTCATTTTCCAGTTCTGCAGCTCTCCATAATGCTTTGACATATTTGCATCGAAAAAAGAAGTGACCTCCATCTTCAAAATAACCGCCGCATACGGTGCATCTAGTGTCAAGCTCAACACCTCGCCTCTGAATATTCATATTGGTACCGATGCTGAAATATGTCATAAAGAAAAGCTTTAATGAATGAAAAGAGTCGGTACATTGTAGATAAATTGAATACATATTGATATTGCATGATTAATTTTTGGTTCTTTGGTAATTCATAGCATCCTTGTTCGACAGCTGGGTTTGTGCCTGTAATGAAATGATACGAAGCTCTGTCGATATACTTCATGTTGAAATTACATACGCTGTAAAAGGAATCCTCGTGTGTTACTTTTCCGACTGTTTGATTGGTTGCCAGTTTGAACATCATTTCTTTACTCGGAGCGTTCAAGAATCATTCATGTGGGCCGGTTGGTTATATTAAAGCATAGTACTGTGTTTTTCTTTCCCTTTTCTTTTTACTTTGATGTATTAGTGTTTCTTTCTCTTATTCAAGAAAACCTCAAAAAGCACTATTAGGCAAGGTATCTATTTGTTGTCCCCGTCTGCCCTGCTTGCGTATGAGGGAATAAAACTAACTAAAAGTGTACCCAAATAGTTGCATATGTAACATGATGGACAACTTACTAGATTGTCTTACATTACAATTAAGCTAGGATAGACGAACAAGGCACTTTGAAAAGTGGAATTTTATTACATAAAACAAGCATTGCTTCAGACTGAATTAAACTGAAGGCTTCAGTTTTGTTACCCTAACCTCTAGGGCTCATATCACAATGAGGCTTGGCGATCAAAAATCAATACATTGATTCTGACCCCAAAGAATTAAACCTGAAGAAACAACAAAAGTAACTAAGCTAGGATGCAAGGACCATGATGTTATTAATGAATGTTGTGTTATACGTGTTGTGTGTCACGAAGATGGCAGCCCTATGTTGGTACCACCCCATTGACCCCATATAGGTTACCAACCTTCTTTTATTATGATGATGTATTATAGGTCAATATCACAAAGAACTGTAAAAATAAAAAAAGTATGCATGAACCAGGAAAATTCACAATATGAAATAATGTAGTGGACATGAACCTCAATAAAAAAGAAAAAAACAATAAAAATGTATTTTTGTTCAATTTTTGGTTTCTTTTTTTGACGAGGAACAACATGCATTCCATTAGCTAGTGGTCGCGGACAAATTGCCAGCCACAGCACCGATTACATCAGTGGGGAAATTGGAGGTCCACACTTGGTGGTTCTCACTTAAACTACTCACACCCAAACTTGCCAGCGTGTGAGCTGGTGCATTACAAATATGTGGACAAAACTCCACTTTGGTATCTATGAAACCCATCTGCAGCAAATACTTAATTTCACGGTAGAGGATTCCCAGACTAGCTCTATCTAGAGAGCTAGGCAGCACAGCATGCTTGAGCGGGTGGTAGTCGGTACAGAAAATGACACGACCCATCCCAAATCCCTCCGCAAGAGATATAACCTTCATCATTGCAAGAGCTTCCGCATGAATAGCCTGTGAAAGGCCTGCTAATTTCCCGGCTGCTGCAAACAAAACATCTCCCTTTGAATCTCTAGCTATACAGCCCCATCCACCTTCCCTTGTTGCCTCAAAATAAGCTGCATCTGAGTTAATCATAACCCAGTTTGAAGGGGGTGGCTTCCATTTGGGATTTGTTGCAACGTTAGGTTTCACCAGAGGAGAGAAAAAACCTGTCCACGCATTAACAGTCAGATTTAGCTAAGCAGCAAACACTACCAGCCCAGTCTATCTCTCATCATGCCTTACTTTGTTCATTCCTGTCCACCGTTTCCACAAGAGGCATATCACTTTCAGTTTCTTCCCTTCCTCCAGGGCAAAGATGCCCTCAAGGACTTCCAGGGAAGTTGGTTGTTGCATCAGAGCTCTTCTTTCATTTTCCAGTTCTGCAGCTCTCCACAATGCTTTGACATATTTGCATCGAAAAAAGAAGTGACCTCCATCTTCAAAATAACCGCCGCATACGGTGCATCTAGTGTCAAGCTCGACACCTCGCCTCTGAATATTCATATGGAGAGAATGACTGTTGTGGCCCCAACATCCACATAAAATGGTGTACCTTCCCGGGACACTTGACATTCCAAAGAGGCTTCCAGACTGCATGTCTCCACCCATTACCACTTGTCGCTTCACCCGCCGGTCTGTAAGCTTGCTTCTGCATCATCTCAGTGTGTACATAATAAGCCGGCTTGACTGAAAACAAACCCTTCGAGTCAAAATGCCACGCTATGAAATCGTCGTATTGTTCGCACAAAGGAATACTTAAGATTTTTTGTACATCTGCTTGCTGGAATGTTTACCTCACAAGATCAACATCCCATGAGTGTGAGACCGGATTGATCAATTTTGAAACACGTGTGAATAGGTGGCACCTTGTCCTGTTAAAGGCATTCTTGACATATCCCAAAGATTCAGGGCACTGAATTAGTCTCCAAGCTTGTCTTGCAAGCATCGCAAGGTTACATAGGTAGACCAAGTTATTTCCCATTAGTAGTTTATTGTTGCAAGCCCAAGATCTGCATCACTGAATGCTTGGTCTATGTTGAAATATATTGTCTGCCTCCCTCCATCAGTTCGGACTTTTGGATGAGTCCACGCCTTTGCATTCTTGCATAATGGCTAGGTCCACCCTGAGATGCACACGCCCTCCTCCCCCTGTAAGGATCCTAGGTACACGCTTAAGCGCTTGCGACGGGTGTCGAACTAACAACCTGGCCATGCATCAAACCGATGCTAACCAAATGACCCAGTGACTAACGACGGCTTGAAGGCAGCGCTAATGTTTGAAGTACTAATTAAAGCTGCAGATCCTAGTGTTCTTTTTAGTGATTGTGCTAGAGATTATACATACGGTTTATCATAACTCATGAACCTGACTCATCTATTATATATCTACACCGAATACCTACCTAATAGTCTATGTTTATCTATATATCACCTAAAATCCAAGGGGTTATTGCTTCTTGCGGTACATGTAAATCTTACCTCTTACCTACTAATAAAGCACGGATTGTTTTTGGTCGTCTGTCACGCCATTTTACAAATAAACCCCTCAGTTTTCTGTAAATCAACCCACAGTACACGTTTAAGTTATAACCGAACCGTTTTGCTCATTTTCTCAGAAAACCCCCTGACGTTTTAGACAATCAACCCGCCGTCCATATTTAAGTCAGCCGAAACGTTTTTTTAGTTTTAACAGAAAACCCCTTGACGTTTCGGTTAATCAATCTACAGTTTATGTAAAATAAGATTATTCATATCTTTTAAACCGTAACTTAAATTTTAACATGTTATATATGAAACTTGATTAGAAAAATATGTAGAATCTAAATATGAAGTTATTTTTAGCTGTTAAATATTTCTAAAATATAATTTTTGGTGCAAACTTAATATATAGTGTACGGTCTGTTTTTTTTGTACCGTCGGTGATTCAAATTGCAAATAAACATCTATTAAAACCAGAATGAGAGAAAAAAACATCGAGAACCATGCATGCACAACTATGAAAAACCTTGCGGGAAAAAATAACATACTTTTTATCTTATTCCAAGCGAGTGTGCGCATGTGCGCGCACGCAAAAGAGAGAGACATTAAGACTAACCACATTCAAATGTGTTTTCATTGTGTGAGCACAAAGGTCACTATCGGCAACACAAATGTGATGCCATGTGAAACTAAAATACGTGGGCCTATTAATGTCTTGAGTCATGGTTATTGGGTTAAGAGTGTGTGTTATTTTCTTTCCCGTTGCAATGCACGGGCTTTTTTTCGAGCGAGTGTGTGAGTATAGAGGAAATACAAATGTGATGTCATGTGAAACTAAAAGACGCGGGCCTATTAAGGTCTTGAGTCATGGTTATTGGGTTAAGAACGTGTGTTATTTTCTTTCCGATTGCAACGCACGGGTTTTTTTGCTAGTTATTTCTGAAGTTGCAAAATATTATCCACCAATGCCACCTATAAATGATAAAAAAATGTTCCACAAAGGGGATTCCCCTACCAGACCCGGCCCATGCAGTAGGGACCTGCTATATTGCACTATGCGCGCTGGGAAAAGACGCGGCGCACCCGCTTGTACCGACACATGTCTAGCGGCCTATTTTTTTTCTTTTTTTCTTTTCATTTTTTATACTTTAAATACTTTGGGACTTCAAGAAAGTTCCAATAGTTTTAAAAAATGAGAATTTTGAAATAAAATGTTTAATGAATCATAAAATGTTTGTGGATTCAGAAAATGTTCTTGATTTTATATAAAAAAAATTTCTTATTAAAAAATGTTTGAAATTTTGAAAAAACAATGTTTAGGTAATCAAAAAAAGGTTCATGATTTTTATAAAAGTTCATGTATTAAAAAATAATAATGAAATTCAACACAATTCACCAATTCAGATAAGTCCATGAATAGAAAAATAACCTAAAATAATTGTTAGTGTCTTACAAAATTTTTTATTCTTTAATAAAATGTTCGCTGATTCGAAAAATAATTATGCATTTCAAAAAATATTCACTAAATCAAAAAATATTCCTAACTTTCAAAATAAATTCCATAAATTTCCAAAATAATGTTCGTCCAATCTAGAAATGTTTGCTGGTTCAAGAAAAAAGTTTAAAAAATGTTCACAATTTTAAAAAATATTTACGAATAGTATAAAATGTTCATGAATTCAAAATTTTCTTGATTTTAGAAAATGTTCAAAATTTTGTGCAAGTGTTCATGAATTTTAAAAATGTTCACGAGTTTAAAATATATCATGGATATTGAGGATTATGATTATTTTTCTTCCATTGTTACGCACTGGCCCTTTTGCTAGTCTATACATAATAATAAAGGGGTTATTGCTTCTGGCGGTACATCATGAAAATTGCCTCCAAAGTTGTGAAATATTATCCATCAATGCAATCTATAAGTTTTTTTTGAGAAATGTCACCCCATATTATTCAACCAAGACCTTACATGGCATACAAATGAAATCGGGGGGATCTACTAGCCACACATGGCACCCCATAGGTATAGGGTAACAGAAGCCTTTGCGAGGTCATGCACCTCCCAAATGTGCTCTCTCTTCTCATGCTCAAAGTGAACTTGGACGAATTCTTCCATCTTCATCTTTATATCTTGAAAAATCGCCATGTTTGGACCCATGTACGCGCCCTTAAGATGAGCTATAGTTGCAGCACAATCGGTAGCAATATGGATTCTGCTCAGGTAAAGATCAGAAGCCTGATTAAGAGCCCCACTAAAGGCCATCGCCTCAAGAATTTCTGGTTGGACAAAATCATGTGTTACTAACACAGATGCTCCAACAAAGGACCCCTGTCATCCTTACAAATGACATCACATGACCCCTTGTCTTGGTTCCTGCTAATTGTAGCGTCGACATTTAGCTTCATGCATCCTTGGGTAGGGGCTCTCAACTTCTCCCTTGTCGCCGAATTGTAGCCGAAGAACTTGCTAAGATGGCCACCCTTCGAGGAATTAAAAATTGATCCCCAAGGAACTTCAGAATAAAATTAAACATGGTGAGAGGTGAGTGAAAAATATATTCATGTATTTCCTTCCTGCGCGCCGACCATATAGCCCACAGAGCAATCAGGATCTGAAAGAATTCCTCCTCCCTTGTTGATTCCATGAGCTCCATCAACCACAGCCTCGCATCAGCATGCCCACAAGCAATGATATGTTCAACCAGCTCTTCATCTAACTTGTTGCAGTCTAGTAATGCATGACGCCATGAATCTTTAGCATTGTTGCATATCTGACACACGTTAGAGTCAGTCATATTCCTTTGGTGATGAACTACCTCTGTCGGGGTTGAATTTCATGCAAGTCGCCACACGAAATTTTTCACATTCCAGGAACCTTAACCTTCCAAAGCTTCTTCCACTCCTGCTGCACCTCTTTTGTGTTTGACGGTGAAGGTCATCCATCAAGCCATGCCTCCCTCCTATATTTTGTATCGATCAGCAACCGGTAAGCTGATCTAACAGTAAAAAACCTGCTCATGTCGTAGTTCCATGCCCAACTATCTTCCAGATTGTGCGAGCTTAAAGGGGTGTTCAACACAACTTGAGCATCCGGAGGTTGAAGATGTTCCCGGACCTTTTGATGATTCCAAATTTTCATTGCTCCATCGATCAAGTCAGACACCAGGATTAGAGGATTTGGACTCCTCGGGCGAAGGGCCCTTAACATGAAATCTCGTGGGATCCAATTGTCCTCCCAAAGCTTATATACCCAACACGTTTTATAGGCCCCTGTTTCAAAACGATGACACCCGCACACACTGCCCTCCATACTTGTGATGGGTGGTTTCCCAGTTCAGCTTGCAACACATCACCATGAGCATAATACACCGAGCGTAAGATCCATGCACTAAGAGACGCAGGGTCTTCAATCAGCCTCCAGGTTTGCTTGGCTAGCATTGCAAGGTTGAAAAGTTCTGTATCTCTAAAGCCTAGCCCACTTTGGTATTTTGGCATAGTTAGAACATCCTAGAAACCCATGCTACCTTTTGCTCAACGTTCTTGCTGTCCTAGAAAATTTTCTCAGCATCATGTCAATGTGTTGCATAAACCTCTTGGAAGGAGAAAAAAGGACATGGAGAACGTAGGGACGGCTTGAGCCACGGACTAGAATCTCCTTACCGGCCGAAGCCATGCACCTCTCAATCCATCCACGTACTTTGCCCCCATAGTCAATCCTTTACTTCACTGGCTCCATATGGGGCATTGAGCATTGCATTGCTATCTATAAGTGATAAAAAAATGTTTCACACAGGTGAATCCTCCGGCTGGGCCAAACCCATGCAGTATGGACCTCCTATAGTGCGCTCTTCAGGTTGGAAGACGCATTGTGCCTGTTTGGGCCGGTCCATGTCCTAGTGGCCTGTTTTTAAAACTTCCTTTTTATTTTTTATTTTTTATTTTCTGTTTCCTTTTTCTACTTTAAATAATTTAGGAATTCAAAATATTCCCAAAATTACATAAATCAAAATTTTGAAATAAAATCATCAATAAATCATCAAATGTTTGTAGATTCAAAACATGTTTGCGATTTTCTATAAAATTGTTAGCTTAATTGAAATATGTGCGTATTTTTTAGGAAATGTTCGAGAATTCAAAAAGTGTTCATGGTATTTTAAAAAGTTTAGGTATTAAAGAAATGTAATGAATTTGAACAAAATTTTATAAATTCAAAAAAATCATGAATGCAAAAATATCCTAAAAATTCAAAAACTGACCGGCAACTTACAAAATAGCTTATTCATTCATAAAATGTTCGCTGATTCAAAAATTAATTAAGCATCTCAGGAAATGTTTGTTAAATCAAAAAATGTACGTTCAATCAAAAAAATGTCCATCAATATCCAAAAAAAAAGTTCATCCATTCTAGAAATGCTCGCCGATTCAAGAGAATTGTTAAAACAATGTTCACAACTTTAAAAATGTTTGCGAATAGTATAATTTGTTCATGAATTCAAAAAATATTCTTGATTTTAGTATATGTTTGAAAATTTGTAAAAGTGTTAGCAAATTTGAAAAAAAATCACGGTTTCAAATGTGTGCACGAGTTAAGAAAAATATTCATGATTTTATGAAATTGAGAGTTGTAGTGATTGTCACTTATGCAGCAAAATATGGTCATGGCCATTAGACATTATGAAAAAAAATCTCCCATCGCAACGCACGGACTATTTCTTGGGGAACGTAGTAATTTTAAAAAAAAATCTACGCACACGCAAGATCATGGTGATGCATAGCAACGAGAGGGGGAGAGTGTGATCTACGTACCCTTGTAGATCGACAACGGAAGCGTTAACTTGGTTGATGTAGTCGTACGTCTCCACGGCCCGACCGATCAGCACCGAAACTACGGCACCTCCGAGTTCTAGCACACGTTCAGCTCGATGACGATCTCCGGACTCCGATCCAGCAAAGTGTCGGGGAAGAGTTCCGTCAGCACGACGGCGTGGTGACGATCTTGATGTACTACCGTCGCAGGGCTTCGCCTAAGCACCGCTACAATATTATCAAGGACTATGGTGGAAGGGGGCACCGCACACGGCTAAGAATATGATCACGTGGATCAACTTGTGTGTCTAGGGGTGCCCCTGCCCCCGTATATAAAGGATCAAGGGGAGGAGGCCGGCCGGCCCTCTATGGCGCGCCAAGGAGGGGGAAAGAAGTGGGGAGGGAGAGGGAAAGGGGGGCGCCGCCCCCCCTCTCCTAGTCCAATTCGGACCAGGAGGGAGGAGGCGTGTGGCCCACCTTTGGCTGCCCCTCTCTCTCTCCATTAAGGCCGTATGGCCCATTACTTCTCCCGGGGGGGTTCCGGTAACCCTCCGGCTCTCTGGTTTTCTCCGAAATCACCCGGAACACTTCTGGTGTCCGAATATAGCCGTCCAATATATCAATCTTTATGTCTCAACCATTTCGAGACTCCTCGTCATGTCCGTGATCACATCCGGGACTTCGAACTAACTTCGGTACATCAAAACTCAAAAACTCATAATATAACTGTCATCGAAACCTTAAGCGTGCGGACCCTACGTGTTCGAGAACAATGTAGACATGACCGAGACACGTCTCCGATCAATAACCAATAGCGGAACCTGGATGCTCATATTGGCTCCTACATATTCTACGAAGATCTTTATCGGTCAGACCGCATAACAACATACGTTGTTCCCTTTGTCATCGGTATGTTACTTGCCCGAGATTCGATCGTCGGTATCTCAATACCTAGTTCAATCTCGTTACCGGCAAGTCTCTTTACTCGTTCCGTAATATATCATCTCGCAACTAACTCATTAGTTGCAATGCTTGCAAGGCTTATGTGATGTGCATTACCGAGAGGGCCCAGAGATACCTCTCCGACAATCGGAGTGACAAATCCTAATCTCGAAATACGCCAACCCAACATGTACCTTTGGAGACACCTGTAGAGCTCCTTTATAATCACCCAGTTACGATGTGAAGTTTGGTAGCACACAAAGTGTTCCTCTGGCAAACGGGAGTTGCATAATCTCATAGTCATAGGAACATGTATAAGTCATGAAGAAAGCAATAGCAACATACTAAACGATCGGGTGCTAAGCTAATGGAATGGGTCATGTCAATCAGATCATTCAACTAATGATGTGATCCCGTTAATCAAATAACAACTCTTTGTCCATGGTTAGGAAACATAACCATCTTTGATTAACGAGCTAGTCAAGTAGAGGCATACTAGTGACACTCTGTTTGTCTATGTATTCACACATGTATTATGTTTCCAGTTAATACAATTCTAGCATGAATAATAAACTTTTATCATGATATAAGGAAATAAATAATAACTTTATTATTGCCTCTAGGGCATATTTTCTTCAGTCTCCCACTTGCACTAGAGTCAATAATCTAGATTTGGTGCTGATCATGTTTTGCTCGTGGAAGAGGCTTAGTCAACGGGTTTGCAACATTCAGATCCGTATGTATCTTGCAAATCTCTATGTCTCCCACCTGGACTAGATCCCGGATGGAATTGAAGCGTCTCTTGATGTGCTTGGTTCTCTTGTGAAATCTGGATTCCTTCGCCAAGGCAATTGCACCAGTATTGTCACAAAAGATTTTTATTGGACCCGATGCACTAGGTATGACACCTAGATCGGATATGAACTCCTTCATCCAGACTCCTTCATTTGCTGCTTCCGAAGCAGCTATGTATTCCGCTTCACACGTAGATCCCGCCACGATGCTTTGTTTAGAACTGCACCAACTGACAGCTCCACCGTTTAATGTAAACACGTATCCGGTTTGCGATTTAGAATCGTTCGGATCAGTGTCAAAGCTTGCATCAATGTAACCATTATGATGAGCTCTTTGTCACCTCCATATACGAGAAACATATCCTTGGTCCTTTTCAGGTACTTCAGGATGTTCTTGACCGCTGTCCAGTGATCCACTCCTGGATTACTTTGGTACCTCCCTGCTAGACTTATAGCAAGGCACACATCAGGTCTGGTACACAACATTGCATACATGATAGAGCCTATGGCTGAAGCATGGGGAACATCTTTCATTTTCTCTCTATCTTCTGCAGTGGTCGGGCATTGAGTCTGACTCAACTTCACACCTTGTAACACAGGCAAGAACCCTTTCTTTGCTTGATCCATTTTGAACTTCTTCAAAATCTTGTCAAGGTATGTGCTTTGTGAAAGTCCAATTAAACGTCTTGATCTATCTCTATAGATCTTTATGCCTAATATGTAAGCAGCTTCACCGAGGTCTTTCATTGAAAAACTCTTATTCAAGTATCCCTTTATGCTATCCAGAAATTCTATATCATTTCCGATCAGTAATATGTCATCCACATATAATATCAGAAATGCTACAGAGCTCCCACTCAATTTCTTGTAAATACAGGCTTCTCCAAAAGTCTGTATAAAACCAAATGTTTTGATCACACTATCAAAGCGTTTATTCCAACTCCGAGAGGTTTGCACCAGTCCATAAATGGATCGCTGGAGCTTGCACACTTTGTTAGCTCCCTTTAGATCGACAAAACCTTCCGGTTGCATCATATACAACTCTTCTTCCAGAAATCCATTCAGGAATGCAGTCTTGACATCCATCTGCCAAATTTCATAATCATAAAATGCGGCAAGTGCTAACATGATTCGGACAGACTTAAGCATCGCTACGGGTGAGAAGGTCTCATCGTAGTCAACCCCTTGAACTTGCCGAAACCCTTTTGCGACAAGTCGAGCTTTGTAGACAGTAATATTACCGTCGGTGTCAGTATTCTTTTTGAAGATCCATTTATTCTCAATTGCTTGCCGATCATTGGGCAAGTCAACCAAAGTCCACACTTTATTCTCATACATGGATCCCATCTCAGATTTCATGGCTTCAAGCCATTTTGCGGAATCTGGGCTCACCATCGCTTCTTCATAGTTCGTAGGTTCATCATGATCTAGTAGCATGACTTCCAGAACTGGATTACCATACCACTCTGGCGCGGATCTCACTCTGGTTGATCTACGAGGTTCAGTAGTATCTTGTTCTGAAGTTTCATGATCATTATCATTAGCTTCCTCACTAATTGGTGTAGGTGTCACAGAAACAGTTTTCTGTGATGCACTACTTTCCAATAAAGGAGCAGGTACAGTTACCTCGTCAAGTTCTACTTTCCTCCCACTCACTTCTTTCGAGAGAAACTCCTTCTCTAGAAAGTTTCCGAACTTAGCAACAAAAGTCTTGCCTTCGGATCTGTGATAGAAGGTGTATCCAATAGCCCTATTTAACGTGATAGCGGTAAATCAGTAAGAGACATCATAGATCGCACCATATCTAATAAAGTACGATTACGACGTTCGGACACACCATTATGCTGTGGTGTTCCGGGTGGCGTAAGTTGCGAAACTATTCCACATTGTTTCAAATGTACACCAAACTCGTAACTCAAATATTCTCCTCCATGATCAGATCGTAGAAACTTTATTTTCTTGTTACGATGATTTTCAACTTCACTCTGAAATTCTTTGAACTTTTCAAACGTTTCAGACTTATGTTTCATTAAGTAGATATACCCATATCTGCTTAAGTCATCTGTGAAGGTGAGAAAATAACGATATCCGCCACGAGCCTCAATATTTATCGGACCACATACATCTGTATGTATGATTTCCAACAAATCTGTTGCTCTCTCCATAGTACCGGAGAACGGCGTTTTAGTCATCTTGCCCATGAGGCACGATTCGCAAGTACCAAGTGATTCATAATCAAGTGGTTCCAAAAGTCCATCAGTATGGAGTTTCTTCATGCGCTTTACACCGATATGACCTAAACGGTAGTGCCACAAATAAGTTGCACTATCATTATCAACTCTGCATCTTTTGGCTTCAACATTATGAATATGTGTGTTTCTACTATCGAGATTCAATAAGAATAGACCACTCTTCAAGGGTGCATGACCATAAAAGATATTACTCATATAAATAGAACAACCATTATTCTCTGATTTAAATGAATAACCGTCTCGCATCAAACAAGATCCAAATATAATGTTCATGCTTAACGCTGGCACCAAATAACAGTTATTTAGGTCTAATATTAATCCCGAAGGTAGATGTAGAGGTAGCGTGCCGACCGCGATCACATCGACTTTGGAACCGTTTCCCACGCGCATCGTCACCTCGTCCTTAGCCAATCTTCGCTTAATTCGTAGTCCCTGTTTCGAGTTGCAAATATTAGCAACACAACCAGTATCAAATACCCAGGTGCTACTGCGAGCATTAGTAAGGTACACATCAATAACATGTATATCACATACACCTTTGTTCACCTTGCCATCCTTCTTATCCGCCAAATACTTGGGGCAGTTTCGCTTCCAGTGACCAGTCTGCTTGCAGTAGAAGCACTCAGTTTCAGGCTTAGGTCCAGACTTGGGTTTCTTCTCTTGAGCAGCAACTTGCTTGCTGTTCTTCTTGAAGTTCCCCTTCTTCTTCCCTTTGCCCTTTTCCTTGAAACTAGTGGTCTTGTTGACCATCAACACTTGATGCTCCTTTTTGATTTCTACCTCCGCAGCTTTCAGCATTGCGAAGAGCTCGGGAATAGTCTTATTCATCCCTTGCATATTATAGTTCATCACGAAACTCTTGTAGCTTGGTGGCAGTAATTGGAGAATTCTGTCAATGACGCAATCATCTGGAAGATTAACTCCCATTTGAATCAAGTGATTGTTATACCCAGACATTTTGAGTATATGCTCACTGACAGAACTGTTCTCCTCCATCTTGCAGCTATAGAACTTATTGGAGACTTCATATCTCTCAATCCGGGCATTTGCCTGAAATATTAACTTCAACTCCTGGAACATCTCATATGCTCCATGACGTTCAAAACGTCGTTGAAGTCCCGGTTCTAAGCCGTAAAGCATGGCACACTAAACTATCGAGTAGTCATCAGCTTTGCTCTGCCAGACGTTCACAACATCTGGTGTTGCTCCAGCAGCAGGCCTGGCACCCAGCGGTGCTTTCAGGACGTAATTCTTCTGTGCAGCAATGAGGATAATCCTCAAGTGTTTTCAAATTTGAAAACTAATGGCACTAACAGAAAGTTTATAATTTTTGTAAAACTAATGGAACTAACAGAAAGTTTATAATTTTGCTAACCTAAAAGCAAACGGAATTAAAAATTAAAGCAAAAAACAAAATAAAATAAATAATGCAAAAAACAAATCAAAAAAACAGGAAAAAACTATTTTTATAGTAAAGTTAATCACAAAATAAAATAAATAAAGCAACAAAGAAAACAAAAAACTAAAAAACTATTTTCAAATTTGAAAACTAATGGCATTAACAAAAAGTTTATAATTTTTCTAAAACTAAAAGCATAAAGAATTAAAAAAATAAAGCAAAAAACAAAAGAAAATAAATAAAGCAACAAAAAAAACAAAAAAAATGCCACCTACTGGGCCACCACGGCCTGAATACGACTAGAAACCCTACCATGGGCCAGGATTCAGGCCTGCAGCGGGCCCAGTAGGCCCACGGGCATTGCAGTGACAGATTAGGCCCGAAAGCCTGCAGTTGAGAGGAGCTCGGGAGGGTGGGCACAGCAGCGCTTATAAACCACTCCCGAGCCCTCTCAACTAGCGAGGTGGGACTAAACTTTTGGGCGCGGGGCAGCACAAGGCCATTGGTCCCGGTTGGTGGCACCAACCGGGACCAAAGGCCGCCGCTTCCCGCCCTTTGGGCTGCTGAAAATTGGCATTTGGTCCCGGTTGGTGGCACCAACCGGGACCAAAGGGGGGCATTGGTCACGGTTCGTGCCACGAACCGGGACCATTGCTCTGGGTATATAAGGTAGCACTTGTGAAAATTTCGCCAACCGCTCCCATTCGCCCCCGACGCCCCCAGGCCGTTCGTCGTCGTCGTCGCCGCCCCGAGCCCGTCGTCGCCCGCTCCCCGTCGCCGTCGCCCCCCGCCGCCACAGGCCTTGTCCCCGTTGCTGCTTGCGCCGTCGCCGGCCTCCTCCTCGTCGCTGCGTGCGCCATCTCCGGCCCCCTCCCCGTCGCCCCTTGCCGCGTCGCCGGCCTCCCCCGCGCCGTCGCCGGCCTCCTCCCCGTCGCGCCCCCAGTGAGCTCCCCCCTTCCCATCGATCCCTGTCGCTCTGACCATCGCCGCCGAGAGGCTCATATGTATGGCTATGTATGTATGTATGTATGTATGTATGTATGTATGTATGTATGTATGTATGTATGTATGTATATGCTCATATGTATGTATGTATATGCTCTCTGTATATGAATTTGGCTATGTATATGCTCTCTGTATATGCTCATATGTATGTATGTTCATATAGCATTTTTTTCTATATATGAATTATTATTTTGTTCATGGATATATGCTAAAGAAAACGAGGGGGTGATAGAAGATGATGAGGGGTCGAGAGTGGGACGAGAGGTCGAGAGGTGTTGAGGGGAGAAAAAAAATGTTATCAGGGCAGAGGGTCGTCGAGGGGTCGAGAGAGGGACTAGGGGTCGAGAGAACTAAATAAGAAGAAGAAGAGGAGAGGAAGAAGAGGAGAAATAAATAAGAAGAAGAAAAAAGATGAAAAAGAAGAGGAGAAGAAGAAAGGAATAGTGGAGAAGAAGAGAAAATAGAATATATTCTATTTTCTCTTCTTCTCCACTATTCCTTTCTTCTTCTCCTCTTTTTTTTCTTATTTTTTTTCTTCGATCTTCTCCTCTAGCTATTCCTTTCTTCTTCTCCTCTTTTTTCTTCTTCTTCTTCTTCTTCTTCTTCTTCTTATTCTTCTTCTTAATTTTTATCGGGAACGAGGGTGTCAAGGATCGCCGAGGGGTCAAGGGTCGGGAACTAGGGTAGAGGGTCGAGGGTCGTTAAGGGGTCAAGGGTCGAGGGTTCGAGGGTTCTATAGGGTCGAGGGTCGAGGGTTCCAGGGTCGTCTAGGGGTCGAGGGTTCCAGGGTCGTCGAGGGTTCGAGGGGTCGAGGATCGCCGAGGGGTCGAGAGAGGTTTCCTAGTGTCAAAGTATTGAAGAAATCCATGGCTTCATCATTAGCCGGAAGTAACCACGGCATGACGAAGTCCTCCAAACTTATTTTGGAATGGTGTCCCGGATAGGATAATTTGCCTTTTTGTATGAATTTCAGCAAAGGCCTTCCAAATAACGATTTTTGGAAGGTTCTTGCTGAACTTTGTACCAAAAAGCGAATTATCCTATCTAGGACTCCGTTCCAAAATAACTTTGGAGAGCTTCGTACCATCATGCACATGTTACTTTCGCCTAATGATGAAGACATGGTTTTGTTGAATCCTTTGACACTACGCAACCTCCCGACCCCTCGGCGATCCTCTCGAACATGAGAGGAAGAAGAGGATCGCTGAGGGGTCGAGGGTTCCAGGGTCATCGAGGGTTCGAGGGGTCGAGGATCGCCGAGGGGTCGAGAGAAGTTTCCTAGTGTCAAAGTATTGAAGAAATCCATGGCTTCATCATTAGCCAGAAGTAACCAGGGCATGACGAAGTCCTCCAAAATTATTTTGGAATGGTGTCCCGGATAGGATAATTTGCCTTCTTGTATGAATTTCAGCAAAGGCCTTCCAAATAACGATATTTGGAAGGTTCTTGCTGAACTTTGTACCAAAAAGTGAATTATCCTATCTAGGACTCCGTTCCAAAATAAATTTGGAGAGCTTCGTACCATCATGCATGTGTTACTTTCGCCTAATGATGAAGACATGGTTTTGTTGAATCCTTTGACACTAGGCAACCTCCCGACCCCTCGGCGATGCTCTCGAACATGAGAGGAAGGAGAGGATAAAAAAATAAGAGGAAGAAGAAAAAAAGAGGAGAAGAAAGAATAGAGGAGTTCTTCTCCTCTATTCTTTCTTCTCCCCTTTTTTTCTTCTTCTTCCTCTTTTTTTTATCGGGAACGAGGGTTATCGAGGGACATAGATGTAATGTCGTAGTTGTCGATATATACCCCCTCCCGATAGCTTACTATGATTAGGTAGCTAGTTCTACGTTTGGCACTAATATATCCATCTGTCATGTTTGAAAAATAATTGCCATGTTGTAAATATTTGTAGAAACTATGGACACCACCCTAGACGAAGCAAAAGAAGTGTTGTTGAGGGACATAATCGCAGAAGGAAGTGATGACGTCTCGTTGTTTCTCAATGAAACCGATGGTCTGGAAGGAGAGGGTGAACAAGCTGGCTACGGTGACCTAATGCCGATGCAAGAAGAAGAACATGAGGACGGCTCCGGTGACCCAATGCCGGTGCAAGAAGGAGACCGTGATGACGGCTCCGGTGACCGAACCGAGTCCGGCCAGGTATATATATTAGTTAAGCCTGTGCTGACTAGCTGATTGATGCATTCATTGTTTTGGTATGTACACATATTAATTAAGTCCTTGTTCTTTTTTCTAGCCCTCCGGATCGAGCACAACTTCGGTAAAGAGACGAGGCCCGAAGAAAAAGTTGAGCTCGGATGAAAAGTTTGAGATCATAGCAATCGCGCCCGACGGCCAACCGATTGAACCCCTCCGGACAAAGAGCGCATTTGTTGCTCAGTGCGGGGTTCTGGTTAGGGACAAGATCCTGATAAGCATCCAGCAATGGTTTAAGCCGGCTACAGAAGACCCTGAGGTGTCTTATGTCAATTATATGCAGAAAAATGATCTTTGGACTAAGCTGAAGTCAAATTTCACCCTACCGCCAGAGGATAATCCAGAGAACCCAGTTAAAGAGAAATTAATCAAGTCTTTTGCTCTTAAGAGGATGGCAGAACTATTCAGGAGGTGGAAGAAAGAGCTAAATAAGTTTGTCAAAAATAATGAGACACCAGAATTCAAGGGAAGATATGAGAAGATCAGAGATCACTGGCCCGCATTTGTGGCCCACAAGACATCGGAAAAGAGTAAGAAGATGTCGGCGACAAACAAGCAAAATGCTGCGAAGAAGATGCTTAACCATCGCACGGGGTCAGGTGGCTACCTCGTAGCCCGGCCTAAGTGGGCCAAGACTGAGAATGATCTGGTTGATAAAGGGATCGAACCAGAGACAATTAGCTGGCCAGACCGTTGCCGGACTTGGTTCTTCGGGGCTGGCGGAACCTTGGACCCTGTAACAGGGAAGTGCATTTGGATGAACGATCAAATGGACATACCAGTCAGGAAGCTTAAGCAGTATATCAAAGCAGCGCAGCAAGGGAAGTTCTTTCCAGACAGAGAGAACGACGAGCTCACAATGGCCCTCGGGAATCCTAAGCACCTTGGACGGACATGAGGCACGCCAGGCTCCATTCCGTGGAAGGTTGGGTTTCCGGACGCAGGCGGTTACAAATCCCATGAGAGGAGGAAAAAAGTGCGGCAGACCCAAATGCAGGCGCTGCAAGCAAGGGTAGACGCGATAGAGGAACGAGAAGAAAATCGCAGCAAACATACTGCCGAAGCCTCCCCCGAAGCTACCCCGCCATCTCAGCGCAGAAGCAGTGTGGCTTCCACCGAGCTGCTTCAGCCGGAGCATGCCTTGATGGCTCCTGCCAGCTATCCCGTGGATGCTATCACGGAGTCTCAAAATTGCCACCATATGACGCAATGGATGAATTTGAAGGTCAAGGCGGCTGTTGGCTCTGTTTATCCTACTGAACCCGGCGCAACTTTTTACTGTCGGCCGATTCCAGAAGGATATGCTAGGGTGATGGTGGATGAAATAACGGAGGGACTTGAGGACCTCCGGCTTGACCACCCTACCGGTGAAGGGGAGACTCGGTTGGGGTCTGCTCTGAAGACTCCATGCCTATGGCAGAAGGAGCTCATCAACCTTCCGAACTGGACGCCTCCGCCTCCTCCTCCTCCTCCGGCGAGTCAGGGCACTCCGCCTCCTCCACCGCCTCCTCCTCCGGCGAGTGACGATCAGGGCCCTCGGCCGGCTCCTTCTCCGGCGTGTGGCGGCACTCCGCCTCCTTCTCTGCCTGCGCCGACGCACCCGAGCAGCCAGCCTCCTCCTTCTCCGCCTCGTCAGCAAGGGCAGAAGAGACCTGCCGCCGCTCCAACTGCTCCGGCGCGTCGTAGTCCTTCTCCTCCGCCTCGTAAGCAAGTAAAGAATACAACCGCTTCGTCTGCTCAGTCGGCGTCTAGCAGTACAACCAGAGGCGGGAGGACATACAGATTTGGTCCTTCTCTGAAGACTCCAGAGAAGTTACCATATGAGAGAACCCCGGAGGAGAATGCCGAGATCACGCGAACCGAAGTGGATGACTGGTTTCAAGGGTTGAGAGCAAAGAGACATCCACCTCCGGAGGAGAAGGTAGATCCGGTGAAAGTGAAGCGCACTCTGGCTGCCCTGGCAAAACCACCCAAGTCTCCGCCGAAAGGCAACTATGAGCGCATTATTGCAAAGACATGGGCCGAAGCGGAGCGGTCGGGAAGTACAGTCAGTGATCAAAGGCTGAAAGAACGATGAGCAGCTGGGAAACAAATTGCCCAGCTCGGCGAACAAGCGAAGCAATCGTGCCCCCCCCCCCCTCAAGGTGCCTAGCGACATCGTCGATCCGAGGATGGTGCCCGGTTATGGCAATGTTGACGATTACCTGCCCGACGATGTACATTATGATACCATGGAGGTGCAGATACACAGATACGAGTACGGGAAGCCTCTCGTCAAAGATGAAAAATCTTTAACAACGATGATGCGGAAGATTACATGGTTGGTACTCGAAAATCTGCAGAGAGTCTGGGGGGAGGAGTACTTTGTATGCGAGAGTTAAACCGGAGCATGACCTCGTTGGAATTGAACTGTTGCCTATTCCATTTGAGGAGTTCTATCAGTTTTTCAATCAATTGGCCCTCGATAAAACAACGATCACCTGCTACTGTCTATAAGTACTACTACTTCTGTCATTAAGTCTCTCTATATAGCTCATCTCTTTCATTGCATGTATTTATAATTATCCTCACTATATTATGCAGAATGAAGACCGCCGAATTGAAGAAAAGACAAATCGGTGATATTGGGTTCATTAACACATATCTCATAGATGCAACTGAGGTTCAACATCGTCCCGGAGATACCGAGGCCAACTTGCTACGATCATTCAAAAAAAATGAAAACAAAGATATAATACTCTTTCCTTACAACTTCAAGTGAGTGTTACTGTCTTGTGCATATTCGGTTTCCCTTATATATTAGTCCAGGTTATAGTAATGTAATTGATGAGTTATGCATGTGTGTGTAGTTTCCACTATATTTTTCTAGAGATTAGGCTTGAGCAGGGAGTAGTAACCGTCTTGGACTCTAAACGAAAAGATCCCCAGGAGTATGCGGACATGACTGAAATCCTCAAGAAGTAAGTTAAATCGATCATTATCCACCATATCAGCAACTTTGTTCATTTCCTGATATCAAGTAATTGTTTTCTTTGTCCGGCAGGGTTTGGAGAAAATTCACCAGAACAGTTCCGGGACTGCCGAAGGAGCTGGAATTTAGACACTCGAAAGTAAGTACTATAGTAGCATGTTCCGCGCATCTCCTAGTGATTCAAGCGCTAGTTTCATCAATACCATTTAGCATTCTTGCTTATCAGTTTGATTGACCTCTATTTCTTGTAAAGTGGTTGTGGCAGGAAAAAGGGAATGATTTCTGTGGATACTACGTCTGCGAGTCCATCCGCCACACGACCTGTGAGCGGGGCGGGTACTCTGACGAACAATATGAAGTACGTAAATAACAACATTCACAATTTTATTTTATTGCCATCATTTGTATTGAGTTTCATTCATTCATATATGTATTGACCCCCTTCTTCAAATTAGATGTTTCAGAAGCGGGATGAACTCCTAGCACCAGCTCGCATGCGAGCAATTCAAGAGGAATTGGCGGCATTCTTTCTTGACCAAGTGATCGCTGAAGACGGAGAATACTATGTGGACCATGAGTCCGTATGATTATATTTGTAAGAGATAATTATTGTATATATGTAGCCGGTAGTGTCGGATAGATATACGAGAACTTGTTGTTCGACCAATCTCTCGGAGAAGGAAAGGTGGTCGATATCACTTCTCTCTGTATGCATATATGTTCATGACGATCTTCTGTTTCCTTCGTTTGCTTACTAGCTAATTAGCGTGTCTAGTCCTCTCTATACGTATGTATAGTACGTAGCGTCGACCAAGCACGGACGTAAGAGAGGACACTTCTCTCTATTAATTATAGCTAGCTAACACAATATATGAAACACCTAAATTAACCCCCTAAAACCCCCAAACCCCCCCCCCTTTCAAAAAAAAAACAAAAACCCCAGCCACAGAAATGCTGACGCGTGGATGCCTATTGGTCCCGGTTGGTGCCACCAACCGGGACCAAAGGGTCTCCTGCCTGGGCTCTGCGCACTGCCCACGTGGAGGCCCATCAGTCCCGGTTCTGGATTGAACCGGGACTAAAGGTATAGGGCATTAGTACCGACACTTTAGTCCCGGTTCAGGAACCGGGACTAAAGGCCCTTACGAACCGGGACTATAGGCCCTTTTTCTACCAGTGGCGGTGGATCCCGGCCCTTGCCGGTGGGAGGGCTTCGTTTTCAGGTGCTTCTTCAAGTTTTGTTAGGATTTGTGTCCTGGTCAAGAAGACGAGACGGCAGCGGCTTCTTGAAGATGGAATAAGGTTCTCCCCGTCTAACCCCCGTCCTGATGGTGTGTCTAGTATCATCGGAGGGCATGTGGAGGTGTGTCTCCGGCGGATCTCGCGAGATTCGATCGGCGGTTTTCTTTGGTGGATCCGCTCGGATCCGGTCTTTGTTCGTCTTTGTTCATGTGTCTTCAGGTTGGATTCTTTCGATCTAAACTTCTCTTCATCGGCGGCGGTTGTTGTTCTGGTGCATTGGTCCTATGGGGCCTTAGCACGAAGACTCTGTCTACTACAACAAGTTGTGCCCGACTCTGATGATGGAGGGGCGATGACAGCGGCGTGCCTTTGCTCGCTTCAGTGGTTGTAGTCGTCGCTGGATGGTCTATTAATCTGGATGTAATCTTTATTATTTCTGGTGTTTGTTATACTGCCATGATTGGAGATGAATAGATCGACAGTTTTCCGGAAAAAAGACATACACATTAGTCCATATGTATTTATCAGTTTGGACCTAAACTCACGGCCACTATAACGGCCACACATGCATCAACATGTGAGGTAATGAGCTGACACAGTGCAAATTAAACACGATAAAAAACAGTAATGGAAAAGCAACCACAAGAGGAATATCCTTTTCAGGGATACAAGGAATGTCTATCATAGGCTTATCATGTCCAGCTGCTTAGGCGAAACTTATTATCAAGTGACATGAAAATAGTAGGCTACTCGTAATATATCCGAGCGAATTGAGATTTGATTTTCTCACCAAGTTATTCTTTTGTAGATTAGAGCACATATGTGAGAAAGATGGTTCTTGGTGCAAAACAAACTAAATTTCTACTATTATATGGGAGTTGGTTGTTGTACGTTCGCTCTTGCCTCCACCCCCCCCCCCCACCCCCAACCCAATTTGGTGTTTCTCACCTATACGGCCCCCATGCCCTGTATTAACTCAACCAAATCAAATTAAATCAAACCAAAACCTAAACTATCCTTGTATTCCCCTACCCATACCCAAACCAAATCAAATGTTACTAAAACCTCGACTAAATGGCAAAAATTCTTGCCTTCCCCTATCAGAACTCAAATGAAATAAAATCCTACCAAGATCCAGAATGGTGGGTGTGAGGTATATGTCCGACATGATTGGCGTTGAACCATTAGAATTTACATTGCCCCTTTGCAATGCATGGGCAATTAGCTAGTACAATTGTAATTACGAAGTTTTGATATTGCATGACATGCTCCTAGGCCGTGGAACCCGAAGAAAACGCCCCTAACGAATAGGGATTTCTTTGTGTAGCTAGCCTAACAAACCTAGCATCTAACATTAGACAAAACTACTCTTTTTTTTAAAAAAAAAGGGTGCGTAATGAAGCATGCCCCTTTAACTAATGTAGTTGCTTGGATCGCAGAAAAGTGGTGGCGACAACACATGATTGACTTCAACAAGCTCCGGGGTGAAAACCTAGGTTTATCCCAGTTTGGTTATAACTAGCAATGGCGATGTTTTGCATCATTACCTTTTTGAAGGCATTGCTCGGACATGCTCGAATTGATTCTTCAAGGTAAAAATCTAGAATTTGGCCATTGGTTGTCAGCTTTGGTAATGGCAATGCTTGAGCGCCCCTCCCTTCATTGTCTTTATACTATCATGAGGTGATTGGTGCGGGTATGATAAAAGTTGTAGTTTGTCAATCACGGATTTGTTAATCTCAGTTTTTTTTCTCGCTTAGGCATAGCTTTGGTCTTATAGGACTTTGCTATTTGCCAGCATGTTTTTTGTGTGTGTGAGTTGGTATTAGTTGTGTCCATTCTAGCTATGCAGAGGCCGGGTGTGTGCTAATTATGTTTGTATTCCCTTGGTGCTTCATTTTGAGTTAAATAAAATCCATCCTTTATGGAAAAACTAATTTACAGGAGCACAGTAGAGTTGACCAGGGACATTACCTGGTCATAAAGTAAGAAGCTGAACTGAATTTTCCTCAATGAATGGATAGCCTGCATGTCTTGATAATGAACCTACCCTAAACTCATAACCCTAGGTGGTTAATTAGATGTCAATGGCTAGTATGTAACTGGAGTTTGCGGAAATGAAGCCAATTGACCAGCAGGTTGACCTGTAGGACGAGGCAAGAACATGATAAGGACAGATTTCCTAAGAGAAATTATCAATTGTTGCAAAATAAAATACTTTTCTATTTTAGAACCCTATTTGTTTTTGGTTGTCGAATGAAGTTATTTGACTAAAGCGTATAGATGAAACTCTAGACCTCTTTCGCTACTCACGCAAAGGGACCCAATGCTAGGGTTTTCACTGCCTCCCGCCATGCAGTCGCCAGCCTACCTCGTTTCCTGTGCCATAGGGACATGAAGACGAGGTGGATCCTGATCCTTACCGGCAGAAGGGCTCCATTTTTTGGTACTTTTGAATTTTTGGTAGAGTTTGTGTCCTGCTGAGAAAGGCGAGGCGGTGTTGGCTTCCTGAAGATAGAATAAGGTTCTCCCCGCCAAGCTCCCATCCCGGTGGTGCTTTTCTCACATTGTCGGAGGGCTTGTGGAGGTTTGTTTCACAGTGGATCTCGCGGGATTCAGTCGGCATTTGTCTCTGTTGGATCCGCTTGGATCATGTCTTTGTTCGTTTATATTCATGTGTCTACAAGTTGGATCCTTTCGATCTATACTTCTCTTCATCGATGGTCGTTGTTATTTTGGTGTGTTGGTCCTCTCACGCCTTAGCATGACGACTTTCCGGCTGTCTACTACAACAACACTTGTCCGGCTCTGATGATGTAGGGGCGCTAATGGCAACACACCTATGGCTCACTCCAGTGCTTGTAGTCATAGCTGGTGGTCTATGGACTTGGATGTGATTTTTACTTCTGTTGTTCTTTGTACTACATTGGTAGTTGATGAATAGATCAGAAGTTTTTCCCACAAAACAAAAGATAGACATCCAAGAGGATGAGCACATGCATTGCCCGAGAAAGACCTTGCTGAAGCTACTTGAGGACTGAAAAAACACTCAAAATAACACATTCCATTTGGTGATCTAAAAGACTTTATATTAGTTTACGGAGGGAGTATGTAATAAATAAATACTAGCTATGCCCGCGCGGCATCATGCCGCGCCTATTGACATGTTATGTGATAAAATCTGTATATGGTGATATTAAACTTTACCCATTAGTTATCCTATTAATTGTTTTGTTTTTGCTTGTTCACTTAACTTTTTATGTTATGGTGTATGTACAAAAATCATATTGGTACCGATGCTGAAATATGTCATAAAGAAAAGCTTTAATGAATGAAAAGAGTCGGTACATTGTAGATAAATTGAATACATATTGATATTGCATGATTAATTTTTGGTTCTTTGGTAATTCATAGCATCCTTGTTCGACAGCCCGCTGGGTTTGTGCCTGTAATGAAATGATACGAAGCTCTGTCGATATACTTCATGTTGAAATTACATACGCTGTAAAAGGAATCCTCGTGTGTTACTTTTCCGACTGTTTGATTGGTTGCCAGTTTGAACATCATTTCTTTACTCGGAGCGTTCAAGAATCATTCATGTGGGCCGGTTGGTTATATTAAAGCATAGTACTGTGTTTTTCTTTCCCTTTTCTTTTTACTTTGATGTATTAGTGTTTCTTTCTCTTATTCAAGAAAACCTCAAAAGCACTATTAGGCAAGGTATCTATTTGTTGTCCCCGTCTGCCCTGCTTGCGTATGAGGGAATAAAACTAACTAAAAGTGTACCCAAATAGTTGCATATGTAACATGATGGACAACTTACTAGATTGTCTTATATTACAATTAAGCTAGAATAGACGAACAAGGCACTTTGAAAAGTGGAATTTTATTACATAAAACAAGCATTGCTTCAGACTGAATTAAACTGAAGGCTTCAGTTTTGTTACCCTAACCTCTAGGGCTCATATCACAATGAGGCTTGGCGATCAAAAATCAATACATTGATTCTGACCCCAAAGAATTAAACCTGAAGAAACAACAAAAGTAACTAAGCTAGGATGCAAGGACCATGATGTTATTAATGAATGTTGTGTTATACGTGTTGTGTGTCACGAAGATGGCAGCCCTATGTTGGTACCACCCCATTGACCCCATATAGGTTACCAACCTTTTTTTATTATTGTGATGTATTATAGGTCAATATCACAAAGAACTGTAAAAATAAAAAAAGTATGCATGAACCAGGAAAATTCACAATATGAAATAATGTAGTGGACATGAACCTCAATAAAAAACAAAAAAACAATAAAAATGTATTTTTGTTCAATTTTTGGTTTCTTTTTTTGACGAGGAACAACATGCATTTCATTAGCTAGTGGTCGCGGACAAATTGCCGGCCACAGCACCGATTACATCAGTGGGGAAATTGGAGGTCCACACTTGGTGGTTCTCACTTAAACTACTCACACCCAAACTTGCCAGCGTGTGAGCTGGTGCATTACAAATATGTGGACAAAACTCCACTTTGGTATCTATGAAACCCATCTGCAGCAAATACTTAATTTCACGGTAGAGGATTCCCAGACTAGCTCTATCTAGAGAGCTAGGCAGCACAGCATGCTTGAGCGGGTGGTAGTCGGTACAGAAAATGACACGACCCATCCCAAATCCCTCCGCAAGAGATATAACCTTCATCATTGCAAGAGCTTCCGCATGAATAGCCTGTGAAAGGCCTGCTAATTTCCCGGCTGCTGCAAACAAAACATCTCCCTTTGAATCTCTAGCTATACAGCCCCATCCACCTTCCCTTGTTGCCTCAAAATAAGCTGCATCTGAGTTAATCATAACCCAGTTTGAAGGGGGTGGCTTCCATTTGGGATTTGTTGCAACGTTAGGTTTCACCAGAGGAGAGAAAAAACCTGTCCACGCATTAACAGTCAGATTTAGCTAAGCAGCAAACACTACCAGCCCAGTCTATCTCTCATCATGCCTTACTTTGTTCATTCCTGTCCACCGTTTCCACAAGAGGCATATCACTTTCAGTTTCTTCCCTTCCTCCAGGGCAAAGATGCCCTCAAGGACTTCCAGGGAAGTTGGTTGTTGCATCAGAGCTCTTCTTTCATTTTCCAGTTCTGCAGCTCTCCACAATGCTTTGACATATTTGCATCGAAAAAAGAAGTGACCTCCATCTTCAAAATAACCGCCGCATACGGTGCATCTAGTGTCAAGCTCGACACCTCGCCTCTGAATATTCATATGGAGAGAATGACTGTTGTGGCCCCAACATCCACATAAAATGGTGTACCTTCCCGGGACACTTGACATTCCAAAGAGGCTTCCAGACTGCATGTCTCCACCCATTACCACTTGTCGCTTCACCCGCCGGTCTGTAAGCTTGCTTCTGCATCATCTCAGTGTGTACATAATAAGCCGGCTTGACTGAAAACAAACCCTTCGAGTCAAAATGCCACGCTATGAAATCGTCGTATTGTTCGCACAAAGGAATACTTAAGATTTTTTGTACATCTGCTTGCTGGAATGTTTACCTCACAAGATCAACATCCCATGAGTGTGAGACCGGATTGATCAATTTTGAAACACGTGTGAATAGGTGGCACCTTGTCCTGTTAAAGGCATTCTTGACATATCCCTAGGAATCCAAGGATCAATCCATATCCTCGCCCTCTCGCCAGATCCGATTCTCCAGATATACCCTTCTTTCACAATCTCCAAACCTTTGAGAATACTTCTCCAGTTATAACTCATATTCGCGACTAGAGCAGCAGAAAGAATGTCATTGTTTGGGTAATACTTGGCTCGAAGGACCCTTGCACACAAAAATTCAGGGCACTGAATTAGTCTCCAAGCTTGTCTTGCAAGCATCGCAAGGTTACATAGGTAGACCAAGTTATTTCCCATTAGTAGTTTATTGTTGCAAGCCCAAGATCTGCATCACTGAATGCTTGGTCTATGTTGAAATATATTGTCTGCCTCCCTTCATCAGTTCGGACTTTTGGATGAGTCCACGCCTTTGCATTCTTGCATAATGGCTAGGTCCACCCTGAGATGCACACGCCCTCCTCCCCCTGTAAGGATCCTAGGTACACGCTTAAGCGCTTGCGACGGGTGTCGAACTAACAACCTGGCCATGCATCAAACCGATGCTAACCAAATGACCCAGTGACTAACGACGGCTTGAAGGCAGCGCTAATGTTTGAAGTACTAATTAAAGCTGCAGATCCTAGTGTTCTTTTTAGTGATTGTGCTAGAGATTATACATACGGTTTATCATAACTCATGAACCTGACTCATCAATATCTACACCGAATACCTACCTAATAGTCTATGTTTATCTATATATCACCTAAAATCCAAGGGGTTATTGCTTCTTGCGGTACATGTAAATCTTACCTACTAATAAAGCACGGATTGTTTCTGGTCGTCCGTCACGCCATTTTACAAATAAACCCCTCAGTTTTCTGTAAATCAACCCACAGTACACGTTTAAGTTATAACCGAACCGTTTTGCTCATTTTCTCAGAAAACCCCCTGGCGTTTTAGACAATCAACCCGCCGTCCATATTTAAGTCAGCCGAAACGTTTTTTTAGTTTTAACAGAAAACCCCTTGACGTTTCGGTTAATCAATCTACAGTTTATGTAAAATAAGATTATTCATATCTTTTAAACCGTAACTTAAATTTTAACATGTTATATATGAAACTTGATTAGAAAAATATGTAGAATCTAAATATGAAGTTATTTTTAGCTGTTAAATATTTCTAAAATATAATTTTTGGTGCAAACTTAATATATAGTGTACGGTCTGTTTTTTTTTGTACCGTCGGTGATTCAAATTGCAAATAAACATCTATTAAAACCAGAATGAGAGAAAAAAACATCGAGAACCATGCATGCACAACTATGAAAAACCTTGCGGGAAAAAAATAACATACTTTTTATCTTATTCCAAGCGAGTGTGCGCATGTGCGCGCACGCAAAAGAGAGAGACATTAAGACTAACCACATTCAAACGTGTTTTCATTGTGTGAGCACAAAGGTCACTATCGGCAACACAAATGTGATGCCATGTGAAACTAAAAGACGTGGGCCTATTAATGTCTTGAGTCATGGTTATTGGGTTAAGAGTGTGTGTTATTTTCTTTCCCGTTGCAATGCACGGGCTTTTTTTCGAGTGAGTGTGTGAGTATAGAGGAAATACAAATGTGATGTCATGTGAAACTAAAAGACGCGGGCCTATTAAGGTCTTGAGTCATGGTTATTGGGTTAAGAACGTGTGTTATTTTCTTTCCCATTGCAACGCACGGGTTTTTTTGCTAGTTATTTCTAAAGTTGCAAAATATTATCCACCAATGCCACCTATAAATGATAAAAAAAATGTTCCACAAAGGGGATTCCCCTACCAGACCCGGCCCATGCAGTAGGGACCTGCTATATTGCACTATGCGCGCTGGGAAAAGACGCGGCGCACCCGCTTGTACCGACACATGTCTAGCGGCCTATTTTTTTTCTTTTTTTCTTTTCATTTTTTATACTTTAAATACTTTGGGACTTCAAGAAAGTTCCAATAGTTTTTAAAAATGAGAATTTTGAAATAAAATGTTTAATGAATCATAAAATGTTTGTGGATTCAGAAAATGTTCTTGATTTTATATAAAAAAAATTTGCTTATTAAAAAATGTTTGAAATTTTGAAAAAACAATGTTTAGGAAATCAAAAAAAGGTTCATGATTTTTATAAAAGTTCATGTATTAAAAAATAATAATGAAATTCAACACAATTCACCAATTCAGATAAGTCCATGAATAGAAAAATAACCTAAAATAATTGTTAGTGTCTTACAAAATTGTTTATTCTTTCATAAAATGTTCGCTAATTCGAAAAATGATTATGCATTTCAAAAAATATTCACTAAATCAAAAAATATTCCTAACTTTCAAAATAAATTCCATAAATTTCCAAAATAATGTTCGTCCAATCTAGAAATGTTTGCTGGTTCAAGAAAAAAGTTTAAAAAATGTTCACAATTTTAAAAAATATTTACGAATAGTATAAAATGTTCATGAATTCAAAATTTTCTTAATTTTAGAAAATGTTCAAAATTTTGTGCAAGTGTTCATGAATTTTAAAAATGTTCACGAGTTTAAAATATTATCATGGATATTGAGGATTATGATTATTTTTCTTCCATTGTTACGCACTGGCCCTTTTGCTAGTCTATACATAATAATAAAGGGGTTATTGCTTCTGGCGGTACATCATGAAAATTGCCTCCAAAGTTGTGAAATATTATCCATCAATGTAATCTATAAGTTTTTTTTGAGAAATGTCACCCCATATTATTCAACCAAGACCTTACATGGCATACAAATGAAATCGGGGGGATCTACTAGCCACACATGGCACCCCATAGGTATAGGGTAACAGAAGCCTTTGCGAGGTCATGCACCTCCCAAATGTGCTCTCTCTTCTCATGCTCAAAGTGAACTTGGACGAATTCTTCCATCTTCATCTTTATATCTTGAAAAATCGCCATGTTTGGACCCATGTACGCGCCCTTAAGATGAGCTATAGTTGCAGCACAATCGGTAGCAATATGGATTCTGCTCAGGTAAAGATCAGAAGCCTGATTAAGAGCCCCACTAAAGGCCATCGCCTCAAGAATTTCTGGTTGGACAAAATCATGTGTTACTAACACAGATGCTCCAACAAAGGACCCCTGTCATCCTTACAAATGACATCACATGACCCCTTGTCTTGGTTCCTGCTAACTGTAGCGTCGACATTTAGCTTCATGCATCCTTGGGTAGGGGCTCTCAACTTCTCCCTTGTCGCCGAATTGTAGCCGAAGAACTTGCTAAGATGGCCACCCTTCGAGGAATTAAAAATTGATCCCCAAGGAACTTCTGAATAAAATTAAACATGGTGAGAGGTGAGTGAAAAATATATTCATGTATTTCCTTCCTGCGCGCCGACCATATAGCCCACAGAGCAATCAGGATCTGAAAGAATTCCTCCTCCCTTGTTGATTCCATGAGCTCCATCAACCACAGCCTCGCATCAGCATGCCCACAAGCAATGATATGTTCAACCAGCTCTTCATCTAACTTGTTGCAGTCTAGTAATGCATGACGCCATGAATCTTTAGCATTGTTGCATATCTGACACACGTTAGAGTCAGTCATATTCCTTTGGTGATGAACTACCTCTGTCGGGGTTGAATTTCGTGCAAGTCGCCACACGAAATTTTTCACATTCCAGGAACCTTAACCTTCCAAAGCTTCTTCCACTCCTGCTGCACCTCTTTTGTGTTTGACGGTGAAGGTCATCCATCAAGCCATGCCTCCCTCCTATATTTTGTATCGATCAACAACCGGTAAGCTGATCTAACAGTAAAAAACCTGCTCATGTCGTAGTTCCATGCCCAACTATCTTCCAGATTGTGCGAGCTTAAAGGGGTGTTCAACACAACTTGAGCATCCGGAGGTTGAAGATGTTCCCGGACCTTTTGATGATTCCAAATTTTCATTGCTCCATCGATCAAGTCAGACACCAGGATTAGAGGATTTGGACTCCTCGGGCGAAGGGCCCTTAACATGAAATCTCGTGGGATCCAATTGTCCTCCCAAAGCTTATATAGCCAACACGTTTTATAGGCCCCTGTTTCAAAACGATGACACCCGCACACACTGCCCTCCATACTTGTGATGGGTGGTTTCCGAGTTCAGTTTGCAACACATCACCATGAGCATAATACACCGAGCGTAAGATCCATGCACTAAGAGACGCAGGGTCTTCAATCAGCCTCCAGGTTTGCTTGGCTAGCATTGCAAGGTTGAAAAGTTATGTATCTCTAAAGCCTAGCCCACTTTGGTATTTTGGCATAGTTAGAACATCCTAGAAACCCATGCTACCTTTTGCTCAACGTTCTTGCTGTCCTAGAAAATTTTCTCAGCATCATGTCAATGTGTTGCATAAACCTCTTGGAAGGAGAAAAAAGGACATGGAGAACGTAGGGACGGCTTGAGCCACGGACTAGAATCTCCTTACCGGCCGAAGCCATGCACCTCTCAATCCATCCACGTACTTTGCCCCCATAGTCAATCCTTTACTTCACTGGCTCCATATGGGGCATTGAGCATTGCATTGCTATCTATAAGTGATAAAAAAATGTTTCACACAGGTGAATCCTCCGGCTGGGCCAAACCCATGCAGTATGGACCTCCTATAGTGCGCTCTTCAGGTTGGAAGACGCATTGTGCCTGTTTGGGCCGGTCCATGTCCTAGTGGCCTGTTTTTAAAACTTCCTTTTTATTTTTTATTTTTTATTTTCTGTTTCCTTTTTCTACTTTAAATAATTTAGGAATTCAAAATATTCCCAAAATTACATAAATCAAAATTTTGAAATAAAATCATCAATAAATCATCAAATGTTTGTAGATTCAAAACATGTTTGTGATTTTCTATAAAATTGTTAGCTTAATTGAAATATGTGCGTATTTTTTAGGAAATGTTCGAGAATTCAAAAAGTGTTCATGGTATTTTAAAAAGTTTAGGTATTAAAGAAATGTAATGAATTTGAACAAAATTTTCTAAATTCAAAAAAATCATGAATGCAAAAATATCCTAAAAATTCAAAAACTGACCGGCAACTTACAAAATAGCTTATTCATTCATAAAATGTTCGCTGATTCAAAAATTAATTAAGCATCTCAGGAAATGTTTGTTAAATCAAAAAATGTACGTTCAATCAAAAAAATGTCCATCAATATCCAAAAAAAAAGTTCATCCATTCTAGAAATGCTCGCCGATTTAAGAGAATTGTTAAAACAATGTTCACAACTTTAAAAATGTTTGCGAATAGTATAATTTGTTCATGAATTCAAAAAATATTCTTGATTTTAGTAAATGTTTGAAAATTTGTAAAAGTGTTAGCAAATTTGAAAAAAAAATCTCGGTTTCAAATATGTGCACGAGTTAAGAAAAATATTCATGATTTTATGAAATTGAGAGTTGTAGTGATTGTCACTTATGCAGCAAAATATGGTCATGGCCATTAGACATTATGAAAAAAAATCTCCCATCGCAACGCACAGGCTATTTCTTGGGGAAGTAGTAATTTTAAAAAAAATTCTACGCACACGCAAGATCATGGTGATGCATAGCAACGAGAGGGGGAGAGTGTGATCTACGTACCCTTGTAGATCGACAACGGAAGCGTTAACTTGGTTGATGTAGTCGTACGTCTCCATGGCCCGACCGATCAAGCACCGAAACTACGGCACCTCCGAGTTCTAGCACACGTTCAGCTCGATGACGATCTCCGGACTCCGATCCAGCAAAGTGTCGGGGAAGAGTTCCGTCAGCACGACGGCGTGGTGACGATCTTGATGTACTACCGTCGCAGGGCTTCGCCTAAGCACCGCTACAATTTTATCGAGGACTATGGTGGAAGGGGGCACCGCACACGGCTAAGAATATGATCACGTGGATCAACTTGTGTGTCTAGGGGTGCCCCCTGCCCCC
>NC_041392.1:700667588-700756247 GCF_002162155.2 Triticum dicoccoides | reverse complement strand
CGGTAACCCTCCGGCTCCCCGGTTTTCTCCGAAATCACCCGGAACACTTCTGGTGTCCGAATATAGCCGTCCAATATATCAATCTTTATGTCTCGACCATTTCGAGACTCCTCGTCATGTCCGTGATCACATCCGGGACTTCGAACTAACTTCGGTACATCAAAACTCATAAACTCATAATATAACTGTCATCGAAACCTTAAGCGTGCGGACCCTACGTGTTCGAGAACAATGTAGACATGACCGAGACACGTCTCCGATCAATAACCAATAGCGGAACCTGGATGCTCATATTGGCTCCTACATATTCTACGAAGATCTTTATCGGTCAGACCGCATAACAACATACGTTGTTCCCTTTGTCATCGGTATGTTACTTGCCCGAGATTCGATCGTCGGTATCTCAATACCTAGTTCAATCTCGTTACTGGCAAGTCTCTTTACTCGTTCCGTAATATATCATTTCGCAACTAACTCATTAGTTGCAATGCTTGCAAGGCTTATGTGATGTGCATTACCGAGAGGGCCCAGAGATACCTCTCCGACAATCGGAGTGACAAATCCTAATCTCGAAATACGCCAACCCAACATATACCTTTGGAGACACCTGTAGAGCTCCTTTATAATCACCCAGTTACGATGTGAAGTTTGGTAGCACACAAAGTGTTCCTCTGGCAAACGGGAGTTGCATAATCTCATAGTCATAGGAACATGTATAAGTCATGAAGAAAGCAATAGCAACATACTAAACGATCGGGTTCTAAGCTAATGGAATGGGTCATGTCAATCAGATCATTCAACTAATGATGTGATCCCGTTAATCAAATAACAACTCTTTGTCCATGGTTAGGAAACATAACCATCTTTGATTAACGAGCTAGTCAAGTAGAGGCATACTAGTGACACTCTGTTTGTCTATGTATTCACACATGTATTATGTTTCCGGTTAATACAATTCTAGCATGAATAATAAACTTTTATCATGATATAAGGAAATAAATAATAACTTTATTATTGCCTCTAGGGCATATTTTCTTCAGTCTCCCACTTGCACTAGAGTCAATAATCTAGATTTGGTGCTGATCATGTTTTGCTCGTGGAAGAGGCTTAGTCAACGGGTTTGCAACATTCAGATCCGTATGTATCTTGCAAATCTCTATGTCTCCCACCTGGACTAGATCCCGGATGGAATTGAAGCGTCTCTTGATGTGCTTGGTTCTCTTGTGAAATCTGGATTCCTTCGCCAAGGCAATTGCACCAGTATTGTCACAAAAGATTTTTATTGGACCCGATGCACTAGGTATGACACCTAGATCGGATATGAACTCCTTCATCCAGACTCCTTCATTTGCTGCTTCCGAAGCAGCTATGTATTCTTCTTCACACGTAGATCCCGCCACGATGCTTTGTTTAGAACTGCACCAACTGACAGCTCCACCGTTTAATGTAAACACGTATCCGGTTTGCGATTTAGAATCGTCCGGATCAGTGTCAAAGCTTGCATCAACGTAACCATTACGATGAGCTCTTTGTCACCTCCATATACAAGAAACATATCCTTAGTCCTTTTCAGGTACTTCAGGATGTTCTTGACCGCTGTCCAGTGATCCACTCCTGGATTACTTTGGTACCTCCCTGCTAGACTTATAGCAAGGCACACATCAGGTTTGGTACACAACATTGCATACATGATAGAGCCTATGGCTGAAGCATGGGGAACATCTTTCATTTTCTCTCTATCTTCTGCAGTGGTCGGGCATTGAGTCTGACTCAACTTCACACCTTGTAACACAGGCAAGAACCCTTTCTTTGCTTGATCCATTTTGAACTTCTTCAAAATCTTGTCAAGGTATGTGCTTTATGAAAGTCCAATTAAACGTCTTGATCTATCTCTATAGATCTTTATGCCTAATATATAAGCAGCTTCACCGAGGTCTTTCATTGAAAAACTCTTATTCAAGTATCCCTTTATGCTATCCAGAAATTCTATATCATTTCCGATCAGTAATATGTCATCCACATATAATATCAGAAATGCTACAGAGCTCCCACTCACTTTCTTGTAAATACAGGCTTCTCCAAAAGTCTGTATAAAACCAAATGCTTTGATCACACTATCAAAGCGTTTATTCCAACTCCGAGAGGTTTGCACCAGTCCATAAATGGATCGCTGGAGCTTGCACACTTTGTTAGCTCCCTTTGGATCGACAAAACCTTCCGGTTGCATCATATACAACTCTTCTTCCAGAAATCCATTCAGGAATGCAGTCTTGACATCCATCTGCCAAATTTCATAATCATAAAATGCGGCAAGTGCTAACATGATTCGGACAGACTTAAGCATCGCTACGGGTGAGAAGGTCTCATCGTAGTCAACCCTTTGAACTTGCCGAAACCATTTTGCGACAAGTCGAGCTTTGTAGACAGTAATATTACCGTCGGTGTCAGTCTTCTTCTTGAAGATCCATTTATTCTCAATTGCTTGCCGATCATTGGGCAAGTCAACCAAAGTCCATACTTTATTCTCATACATGGATCCCATCTCAGATTTCATGGCTTCAAGCCATTTTGCGGAATCTGGGCTCACCATCGCTTCTTCATAGTTCATAGGTTCATCATGATCTAGTAGCATGACTTCCAGAACTGGATTACCATACCACTCTGGCGCGGATCTCACTCTGGTTGATCTACGAGGTTCAGTAGTATCTTGTTCTGAAGTTTCATGATCATTATCATTAGCTTCCTCACTAATTGGTGTAGGTGTCACAGAAACAGTTTTCTGTGATGCACTACTTTCCAATAAAGGAGCAGGTACAGTTACCTCGTCAAGTTCTACTTTCCTCCCACTCACTTCTTTCGAGAGAAACTCCTTCTCTAGAAAGTTTCCGAACTTAGCAACAAAAGTCTTGCCTTCGGATCTGTGATAGAAGGTGTATCCAATAGTCTCCTTTGGATATCCTATGAAGACACATTTCTCCGATTTGGGTTCGAGCTTATCAGGTTGAAGCTTTTTCACATAAGCATCGCAGCCCCAAACTTTCAGAAACGACAACTTTGGTTTCTTGCCAAACCATAGTTCATAAGGCGTCGTCTCAATGGATTTTGATGGTGCCCTATTTAACGTGAATGCGGCCGTCAAAGCATAACCCCAAAACGATAGCGGTAAATCAGTAAGAGACATCATAGATCGCACCATATCTAGTAAAGTACGATTACGACGTTCGGACACACCATTATGCTGTGGTGTTCCGGGTGGCGTGAGTTGCGAAACTATTCCGCATTGTTTCAAATGTACACCAAACTCGTAACTCAAATATTCTCCTCCACGATCAGATCGTAGAAACTTTATTTTCTTGTTACGATGATTTTCAACTTCACTCTGAAATTCTTTGAACTTTTCAAACGTTTCAGACTTATGTTTCATTAAGTAGATATACCCATATCTGCTTAAGTCATCTGTGAAGGTGAGAAAATAACGATATCCGCCACGAGCCTCAATATTCATCGGACCACATACATCTGTATGTATGATTTCCAACAAATCTGTTGCTCTCTCCATAGTACCGGAGAACGGCGTTTTAGTCATCTTGCCCATGAGGCACGATTCGCAAGTACCAAGTGATTCATAATCAAGTGGTTCCAAAAGTCCATCAGTATGGAGTTTCTTCATGCGCTTTACACCGATATGACCTAAACGGTAGTGCCACAAATAAGTTGCACTATCATTATCAACTCTGCATCTTTTGGCTTCAACATTATGAATATGTGTGTTTCTACTATCGAGATTCAATAAGAATAGACCACTCTTCAAGGGTGCATGACCATAAAAGATATTACTCATATAAATAGAACAACCATTATTCTCTAATTTAAATGAATAACCATCTCGCATCAAGCAAGATCCAAATATAATGTTCATGCTTAACGCTGGCACCAAATAACAGTTATTTAGGTCTAATATTAATCCCGAAGATAGATGTAGAGGTAGCGTGCCGACCGCGATCACATCGACTTTGGAACCGTTTCCCACGCGCATCGTCACCTCGTCCTTAGCCAATCTTCGCTTAATTCGTAGTCCCTGTTTCGAGTTGCAAATATTAGCAACACAACCAGTATCAAATACCCAGGTGCTACTGCGAGCATTAGTAAGGTACACATCAATAACATGTATATCACATACACCTTTGTTCACCTTGCCATCCTTCTTATCCGCCAAATACTTGGGGCAGTTTCGCTTCCAGTGACCAGTCTGCTTGCAGTAGAAGCACTCAGTTTCAGGCTTAGGTCCAGACTTGGTTTTCTTCTCTTGAGCAGCAACTTGCTTGCTGTTCTTCTTGAAGTTCCCCTTCTTCTTACCTTTGCCCTTTTCCTTGAAACTAGTGGTCTTGTTGACCATCAACACTTGATGCTCCTTTTTGATTTCTACCTCCGCATCTTTCAGCATTGCAAAGAGCTCGGGAATAGTCTTATTCATCCCTTGCATATTATAGTTCATCACGAAACTCTTGTAGCTTGGTGGCAGTAATTGGAGAATTCTGTCAATGACGCAATCATCTGGAAGATTAACTCCCATTTGAATCAAGTGATTGTTATACCCAGACATTTTGAGTATATGCTCACTGACAGAACTGTTCTCCTCCATCTTGCAGCTATAGAACTTATTGGAGACTTCATATCTCTCAATCCGGGCATTTGCCTGAAATATTAACTTCAACTCCTGGAACATCTCATATGCTCCATGACGTTCAAAACGTCGTTGAAGTCCCGGTTCTAAGCCGTAAAGCATGGCACACTAAACTATCGAGTAGTCATCAGCTTTGCTCTGCCAGACGTTCACAACATCTGGTGTTGCTCCAGCAGCAGGCCTGGCACCCAGCGGTGCTTCCAGGACGTAATTCTTCTGTGCAGCAATGAGGATAATCCTCAAGTTACGGACCCAGTCCGTGTAATTACTACCATCATCTTTCAACTTTTCTTTCTCAAGGAACGCATTAAAATTCAACGGAACAACAGCACGGGCCATTTATCTACAATCATACATAAACAAGCAAGATACTATCAGGTACTAAGTTCATGATAAATTTAGGTTCAATTAATCATATTACTTAAAGAACTCCTACTTAGATAGACATCCCTCTAATCCTCTAAGTGATTACGTGATCCAAATCAAATAAACCATGTCCGATCATCACGTGAGATGGAGTTGTTTCATTGGTGAACATCACTATGTTGATCATATCTACTATATGATTCACGCTCGACCTTTCGGTCTCCGTGTTCCGAGGCCATATCTGTATATGATTGGCTCATCAAGTATAACCTGAGTATTCCGCGTGTGTAACTGTTTTGCACCCATTGTATTTGAATGTAGAGCCTATCACACCCGATTATCACGTGGTGTCTCAGCATGAAGAACTTTCACAACGGTGCATACTCAGGGAGAACACTTCTTGATAATTTAGTGAGAGATCATCTTATAATGCTACCGTCAATCAAAGCAAGATAAGATGCATAAAAGATAAACATCACATGCAATCAATATAAGTGATATGATATGGCCATCATCATCTTGTGCTTGTGATCTCCATCTCCGAAGCACCGTCGTGATCACCATCGTCACCGGCGCGACACCTTGATCTCCATCGTAGCATCATTGTCGTCTCGCCAATCTTATGCTTCCTCGACTATCGCTACCGCTTAGTGATAAAGTAAAGCATTACAGCGCGATTGCATTGCACACAATAAAGCGACAACCATATGGCTCCTGCCAGTTGTCGATAACTCGGTTACAAAACATGATCATCTCATACAATAAAATTTAGCATCATGTCTTGACCATATCACATCACAACATGCCCTGCAAAAACAAGTTAGACGTCCTCTACTTTGTTGTTGCAAGTTTTACGTGGCTGCTACGGGCTTAAGCAAGAACCAATCCTACCTACGCATCAAAACCACAACGATAGTTTGTCAAGTTGGTGCTGTTTAACCTTCGCAAGGACCGGGCGTAGCCACACTCGGTTCAACTAAAGTTGGAGAAACTGTCACCCGCAAGCCACCTATGTGCAAAGCACGTCGGGAGAACCGGTCTCGCATAAGCGTACGCGTAATGTCGGTCCGGGCCACTTCGTCCAACAATACCGCCGAACCAAAGTATGACATGCTGGTAAGCAGTATGACTTATATCGCCCACAACTCACTTGTGTTTTACTCATGCATATAACATCAACATATAAAACCTAGCTCGGATGCCACTGTTGGGGAACGTAGTAATTTCAAAAAAAAAAATCTACGCACACGCAAGATCATGGTGATGCATAGTAACGAGAGGGGGAGAGTGTGATCTACGTACCCTTGTAGATCGACAATGGAAGCGTTAACTTGGTTGATGTAGTCATACGTCTCCACGGCCCGACCGATCAAGCACCAAAACTACGGCACCTCCGAGTTCTAGCACACGTTCAGCTCGATGACGATCCCCGGACTCCGATCCAGCAAAGTGTCGGGGAAGAGTTCCGTCAGCACGACGGCGTGGTGACGATATTGATGTACTACCGTCGCAGGGCTTCGCCTAAGCACCGCTACAATATTATCGAGGACTATGGTGGAAGGGGGCACCGCACACGGCTAAGAATATGATCACGTGGATCAACTTGTGTGTCTAGGGGTGCCCCCTGCCCCCGTATATAAAGGATCAAGGGGAGGAGGCCGGCCGGCCCTCTATGGCGCGCCAAGGAGGAGTCCTCCTCCTAGTAGGAGTAGGACTCCTACTAGGAGGGGGAAAGAACTGGGGAGGGAGAGGGAAAGGGGGGCGCCGCCCCCCCTCTCCTAGTCCAATTCGGACCAGGGGGGAGGAGGCGCGCGGCCCACCTTTGGCTGCCCCTCTCTCTCCACTAAGGCCCATATGGCCCATTACTTCTCCCCGGGGGGTTCCGGTAACCCTCCGGCTCTCCGGTTTTCTCCGAAATCACCCGGAACACTTCCGGTGTCCGAATATAGCCGTCCAATATATCAATCTTTATGTCTCGACCATTTCGAGACTCCTCGTCATGTCCGTGATCACATCCGGGACTCCGAACTAACTTCGGTACATCAAAACTCATAAACTCATAATATAACTGTCATCGAAACCTTAAGCGTGCGGACCCTACGGGTTCGAAAACAATGTAGACATGACCGAGACACGTCTCCGGTCAATAACCAATAGCGGGACCTGGATGCTCATATTGGCTCCTACATATTCTACGAAGATCTTTATCGGTCAGACCGCATAACAACATACGTTGTTCCCTTTGTCATCGGTATGTTACTTGCCCGAGATTCGATCGTCGGTATCTCAATACCTAGTTCAATCTCGTTATCGGCAAGTCTCTTTACTCGTTCCGTAATACATCATCTCGCAACTAACTCATTAGTTGCAATGCTTGCAAGGCTTATGTGATGTGCATTACCGAGAGGGCCCAGAGATACCTCTCCGACAATCGGAGTGACAAATCCTAATCTCGAAATATGCCAACCCAACATGTATCTTTGGAGACACCTGTAGAGCTCCTTTATAATCACCCAGATACGTTGTGACGTTTGGTAGCACACAAAGTGTTCCTCTGGCAAACGGGAGTTGCATAATCTCATAGTCATAGGAACATGTATAAGTCATGAAGAAAGCAATAGCAACATACTAAACGATCGGGTGCTAAGCTAATGGAATGGGTCATGTCAATCAGATATTCAACTAATGATGTGATACCGTTAATCAAATAACAACTCTTTGTCCATGGTTAGGAAACATAACCATCTTTGATTAACGAGCTAGTCAAGTAGAAGCATACTAGTGACACTCTGTTTGTCTATGTATTCACACATGTATTATGTTTCCGGTTAATACAATTCTAGCATGAATAATAAACTTTTATCATGATATAAGGAAATAAATAATAACTTTATTATTGCCTCTAGGGCATATTTCCTTCACTATTTTGTTTGTATATATCTAATAATAAAAGGGCTATTGATTCTGGTGGTACGTCGTGGGAATTGCCCTCAAATTACAAAATATTACCAACCAACGCCACATATAAGTGATAAAAAAACATTTTACACAGGGGAATCAGCCTCCTACGGCAACCCATGCAGTAGAGACCTCCTATATTGTGCTCTCCCGCTGGTAGAACACGCTGCGCACTCGTTTTGGCCAGACCATGTCCGGACGGCTTGTTTTTAAAATTTAGTTTTTTACTTTTTACTTTTTTCTAGTTGAAATAATTTAGGACTTCAAACAATTTAGAAAAATTCAAAAAATGATAATTTTAAAATAACATGTTTAATAAATCATAAAATGATTGTGGATAGAAAAACTGTTCATGATTTTGTAAAAAAAAATCGCTTATTCAATAAGTGCTCATAAATGGTAAAATATCATGATTTTCAGGAAAAAAAATCTTGTACTAAAACATCTTAATGAAATTGAACAAATTTCACCAATTCAATAAGTTCTCATAAATGGTAAAATATCTTCAAAATTCAAAAACTGTTCGTGACTTACAAAATAGTTTATTCATTCATAAAATGTTCAATCATTCAAAAAATGATCATGCATTTCAAAAAATATTCGTTAAATCAAAAAATTCATCAATTTTAGAATTGTTTCTCGATTCAAGAAACCTGTTTAAAAACTAATCACAATTTTAAGAAAAGTGTATGGATATTGAATAAAATGCTGATGATTTCAAAAAATGTTCGATTATAGAAAATGTTCAAAAATTAATAATTTTTTCATGAATTTGAAAAATGATCACAATTTCAAGTATGTTCACGAGTTTGAAAAAATGTTCATCATTTCACGAAATTGAGAGTGATAGTATATATCTCGGTGATGCAACAAAATGTGGTCAATGGCCTTTGAGATTTTTGTTTCCCGTTGCAGCGTACCGGACCTTTTGCTAGTAATAATAAAGGGGTTATTGGTTCTTGCGGTACTTCACGAAAATTTCCGTCAAAGTCGCAAAATATTGCCCACCAATGCCAGTTTTTTTCAACATACCAATGCCACCTATAAGTGCTAAAAAAAATTCACACAGGGGAATCCCCGCCTGAGCCGGGCCATGCTGTAGGGACATGATATACTGCGCTCTGCATGCAGGGAGTAGATGCAGCACGCCCGTTTTGGCCGGCCCATGTCCCAGCGGCCCATTTACTTTTCTGTTTTTTTTCTCTACTATAAATAATTTGGGACTTCGAAAAATTTGCAAAAAAATTTAAAAAGGAGAATTTTGAAATAAAATGTTGAGAAATCATACAATGTTTGCGGATTTAAAAGTTCACGATTTGATAGGAAATCCGTATAAAAAATGTTCAGAGTTTTGAAACCAAATCTTCGGAAAATAAAAAAAATGTTCACCATTTGTTTTTAAAGTTCGTTTATTAAAAAAGTTAACGAAATTGAACTAAGTTTTGCCAATTCCAAAAAGTTCGTCAACGGAAAAATATTCTAAAATTGAAAAAACTATTCATGACTCATAAAATATTTTATTCATTCATAAAATGTTCTCTAGTTCAATAAATGATCATGCATTTTTAAAAATGATTGTTAAATAAAAAATCGTTAAATCTAAAACAATTCTTGACTTTCAAATATTGTTCCACCAATTTCCAAAATAATGTTCGTCCATTCTAGATATGTTTGCCGATTTGAACGAATTGTTAAAAAAATTCCACAGCTTTAAAAAAATGTTTGTAAATAGTATAAAATGTTCATGAAATCAAAAAATGTTCTCGGTTTTTTAAAATTTGTAAATGTGTTCATGAATTAAAAAAGTGTTCACGATTTCAAATATGTTCACGAGTTTAGAAAAATGTACATCATTTTACTAAACTGAGAATGATATTGTATCTCGATGATGCAGCAAAATGTGATCATGGTCAGTGGAGATTATGATTTTATTCTCCTGTTGTAACGCACGGACCCTTTTGCTAGTATATTATTAAAATGATAGAAAATTAATGATTAAGATGCATCAATGTTAAACTGTGAGATTTCAATGACTTAGATTCAATATGAGACTTAACATAGATCTCATCTACGGTTCCATAGAAAAAGTACAAGACACGCGTCCATAAAGATTCCTCTTATACACGCTTAAACCTCCCACGCTGGATTTCAATCAGGAGAAAAAAAAAGGCACGCATGCCCCAGAGTCGGGTTGAGATCCTCTGCAGTACTGCATCCTGCTGTAGTGCAGATGACAGGTGGGGTCGGGCCCACATGGCAGCGACCATACTGCACCATATACTACTGCAGAGGATCCCAACCCCCCAGAGTCTTGGTCACCCATGCTGTAGTCTTGGTCGCGCGTGCTGCATTATTTCTTCGAAAATGCTCCACTTACAGATCGCAGTTACGGAAACTCTCATACGGACAGACTTGGCAGAGTCTAATTCATCACTTCGCCCTGAATTTCAGGTGTGGGGCCCTTCTGTCCCCAATCTAATGATGCCACTTCCATCCGTAAGCTCCCATCTAGTAAAAAACGACTGTAAGTGTAGCATTGCTCGTCATGTCTAAAATTGTATACACCAACCAACCGAAAGAAACCAAATGCTTAACCAATGATACTTTGTTAAGTATTTTTTTCTAATCATGGAAGAATTTTTATTTATGTACTACTAGTAAATATGCCCGTGCGTTGCAACGGGAGAAAACAAACTCCACATGCCCTTACCTAATAAGTATGGCTAAAGACCTCACCCTTCACGGCCCACGTTGACCTACCCGACACACATAAATTTGTCCTTATTCGCTCCTCGGACCAAACCCTTGCCACTCCACTCCACTTCGTCACCCAAACTCCTGTCCGGCGATTTTTGGCCTTCTCCGGCATGGCGGGTAGAGGATCCGAGCCCTACACTTCCAGATCCATTGATTCGGTGCTCGTTGCACAGGGCCCCGAGGAGGAGATGACGTCGCCGCTCCCTGGAGGAGGCCACTCGACGGTAGTGCTCAGACTTTTTCTGTCGAGATCCATTGCTTCCACCCAAATGGCGCATGGATCTGCCGCGAGGTGTGTCCCGGTGACGACGGAAGCCCTCGTGACAGTGGACGTTCGTGAGGCAGTGTTGCATTATCCGGTGCCCGGTATGGTGTACCAGTCCAGGCGCCGCTACCGCGTCATGGTGGACGTCGCTGGCTCCTTCCAAGACGGATCAATCATCGATCTCACGTCCACTGACATCGCGAAGGTTCTGGACTCTGACGAGGAAGAGTGGGACATGGGAGACGGCCGCACCTTGAGTCTTGCGAGCCGGTGCATGTCCCATGTCCTATTCTATCTCGCCAGTGACCGGAGCAACACTTTGAGGGGTGCAGTCGACCGTCGGATATGGACACGGCGGACGTGCGGGCTCTGCTTAGATTAGGTTTTAGGTGTCGTAATAGTATGGATTTATTAATTTCTTAATTGAATTGAGGTATCCCGTTGTAGAAGAAATTATTTGAGGCATGAACGGTCAGTGTCCACGGACGCGTCCTCATAGGCGTTTGAGGGGTCGGATTTGCTGTATCCGGCTGAAGATGCTCTTAGTATGTGCTCTACTTCGATTAGGTTTTACGTGTCATGTAATAGTATGGATTTATTAGATTTCTTAATTAAATTGAGGTATCCAGTCAGTGCCATGGGCGTGCTTTCGTTGTTGTTTGAGGCGTCGAATTTGCTGTATTCGGCTCAAGATGCTCTTAGTACGTGTTCATCCTGTCCCCGGCGTACCGCATGTTTGCCTCGTGTCACAAGCTCCTTTTGGTAAGTGGGCGGCCACGGGCTCCACGCAGTAGCTCTTGGTCACGTGGTTGAGGCCACACATCCTTTCCCTAATGAGGAGAGAGGATTCCAGAGGAGGATCTCATCCCCTTCTTCTGCCACCTCGACATCACACGACCCCGCTGCCATCAGAGACACTGATGAGCCGCCGCCGTCTCCCAAGTCGCCTGCCGACCTCCGCCTCCTCTCCTTATTCTCCCATCTCGCTTCTCTCGTATCTGACCTTTCTCCCCGGTGCAGCTTCCACCTCCCTGCAGATCCACACTTTGTCGGGCGGAGGGAGCGGGGCAGAGCCTCCAGCATCGCTGGGAGCAATGGCCCATGCCCGGCGGCACTGAGGTGACACATCACAATATGAAGCACCGCTCCCGATCCATAGGTTCGTGGGCGGCACATCCATGGTGGTTAGTGGCCCGGAGAGTGATTTTGAGTTGCCGCCTCTTTTTGTCCAGGGATTTGGTTGACGCGTTTGATTTTCGTCTATGGCTTCGGTCAGGAGACTTGGGTCAAAGGCAAGCCCACGGAAGTCAGCTCCAATCCAGTCTTCTAAGCAGGGGTGTGGGAACTGAGGCCTGCTCAAGGTGCTATCAGTTTTTTTTCTCTGACCATGGTGAGTTCGTGTCTTTGAACACTTTGGTTCAATGTGACAATGCATAAATTCAAAAGATTGCTTGATTTGTTTTCTTTCCTTTTTTTAGAGAAATTGATTGTATGAACCAGTCGCAGCGTCAAATTGTATTTGTATGAACTATGCATCAATGTATTTTTAGGATCACAGCCCAAGGCACAAAAACCAGTTGCTGTAAATGGTATAAATACAGAACCTGGTAATAGTCTTTCATTTAGATGCTACAATTTCTGGTGGCGGCTCGCACAGCTTGCACCATGTTTTTCTTTAACTTAGGGTCTTTCTCCTAGTTCTTTCCTTCCCTTTTACTTCTTTGTCACGTCTCATGTCGTTTGAGATGCAGTTGTCCTCAAAGCAATTTTCTTCCTTTATTTCTCTGTCACGTCGGTCCTTAACCTGGGCTCATTGATTTTCAAGTTAGCTCCTTAATACCGAGAAAATCAAAGACATATATGAATTGGAGAAATTGTGTGTAAGAAACCGAGGCGGGACTATTGTAGAACAATCTTTGCTTGCAGCCGAGGTGGGCTAGCTCGATTGGTTTTAATAATTTTAGAAGGTGAAAGGATTAGAAATTTAGAGAAATGCATCTTGCTTTATTAGTAGGTAATAGATGTAGATGTGTCTGCTACTCCTAAGATAGTTGTTTAAATCTGATCTGTTGTTTCTAGAATATGTGGATGACTGAATCATGTCAAGATTTGGCCTCGTGTATGCTATCTTCTATTTCTAACCATAGAACACCGAGGTATCTTTGGAAAGGAAATAACATGATGAGCATTGAACCTGACTGTGAGTGAATAACCACCACCCCCTAACTAAAAAAAGTAATGATATTGGCATCTATATTACCGAAAGTACAGTACACATAAGCTATATATACTTTCAGTTTTACTACTGGGAAAGGCTTGTTACACTTCAGTATACACAATAGTACATGCTTTAACCTGTCAAATATGTATTGTCATAAACAAAGAAAAATGTATTTGATTTGCCATGGAACTGCTTGAAATCGAAGATATGGACAATGGTGCAGCACACAAATCAAATCAGCATCACATCTTAAACTGAGGTATGTTTATGATCAGTCTGAAACTCGAATCGATAGGCTGAATATACACAATGAAACACAGGTTTTAGTGAGATTCTCAGATTCACACAGGAAAGTTGCTTGGAACTTTAACTGAAAAAAATCATGTTATTATTTAGACCCCTTTGTAGTGGAGCATATGTATAATGTGAGAAGTAGATATAGGATAAGCATATAGCTAGGAGTATAAGGATTTTTTGCACTTGTCAGAGTAAATATATTTGAATAGCTCTACTTCTAACTCAGCTAACCAATCAACATCATATATTTATTAGAACTGTCATAAACTCTGAAGGTATATCCTGTAGTACTAAAATTTTTTTGCCTTTAGGAATTTAGTCTGCTGCTGTGAAGTTCAAAGCAATTTTGTTCATTCTCCGACTCCTGCATTCTTTTCAATTGTCGTGCAGAAAAAGGGGATTTGAAAATAAAGCTTCCATGGCATGCAGAAACAGAGCATGTGGTTGGATCAACAATAGAACAACCTACGGTATATGCTTCATTTTGTTTGGATTCAGAAAATCTGTATGCTGTCTGTAATTCAGAAATTGATTGCTTCATTCACTCATGCGCTACTGCTATTTCATATACAGGGGATCAGGGAGGAGAGCAGCAGCCTGCTGCTTCTTGGTTACTGCTCCCTCTGTTGATCAGGGAGTACTACACATCTATACAGAGAACACAAAGAACAGAAGGCTGATGCAGTGATGCTTGCTGCTTTCAAGGGGATACATACCTCTGTTGTGGCAGCAGCCCTCTGCTTCTGCTGCCCGTTGCCGCTGCTGCCTCCCGCTTCTGCCCTCTGCTGCTGCTGCCCGCTGCCTCTGCTTGCCACCGCTGCTGCTGCTTGTCATTGCTCCTTGCCGCGAGCTCGACGGCGTCCATGTAGGAGCTCCCCTGCCCGCGCGTCGTCTCCGACCCGCGTGCCTCCTCCTCGTCCCTGCGCAGCAACAACAGCTCCTCCAGGCCGCCCTGCCTCTCTTCCTTCTCCCTTTCTCCTTCCTCCCCTGGCTCTTCTTCTTGTCTCTCTCTCTCACACCAACTCACTCTTTCTCTGTTACCTACAGGAGGCCGACGCCGAACTGCAAGCAGCCGCCGCCTGGAGGTTCTCCGCCGCCGGAGCCCTCCTCCTCCTCGCCCACGTCACCGGCGTCCATCCTCGTCGGATACGGTTCCGCCGGGACTCCCTGCGCCTCCGCCGCCTCGCCAAGTCCGTCTGCTGAAGCCGCCTCTGTCCGCTGCTTGCCCGTGCGTTGCACCGGGCGAAAAAGGCACAACCTGCTTCATATGCCATTGTGCATCATTTTTATATTCAATTTTAATAAACAACAATAAAAGGTTAAACATGGAACTTTTTTATTTTTAACAAAAGTTAACATTTTCATAAAAATTGGAACACTTATTTAAGATTAGTTAATGTTTTTATTAAAGAACATTTTTTGAATTGATGTTTTCTTTTAAGAATGTTTTTTTCATTTGTAAATGGGGAAAATAGTAAAAATGGAACTTTGCTTTTGGAAAAAAATTAAGCTCTTTTAGAAAGTGCGAACATATTGTTTTGAAACAAAAAATTTGTGAAGATATGAAAACTGTGAAGATTTTTAAACTTGTTTAGGGCATTTTTTTACATCTTCACAGTTGACTTAGATAGAAGGAAGCACAAACTCATCTTCCTTATCGTCCCCATTCTCAAGTCTCCTTTGTCGAAGTGCTCTATGCCGCTGCAACCACACCCCCCTTTGGTGCCCTATCCGCTGCGTTCGCCTTGTCCATCACGAGCCCTGCCAGCTACAATTGATGTTGATAAACTGTTTCGTCAAAGCAACATATATGACCATGGATGTGAATGAAAACATTAAAAGGCGACGATACTACTTTTTTGCAGAATAATACACACCACCGCAATCAGGGAAGTCCAGTTAACGATTTGCATTGAAACTGAAGCCATTATTGAATAGAGCAAATAAACTGCAACTTTATGAATTCTATTGACTCGTATGTTAGTCACTGTGGTTCTGCTCATATGGTCCATATAGCTCAACATCAGGAGATGCAGGGGGCGTTTGGATTGCGCCCCAATCAGCCCCGCCAAAGTCAGCCACACCAAAAAGTTGGCGAGCAATTTTGCCACCAAGATCTCGCCAACGCATGGCATCGAAACTTAACAGAAATACCAAAAATTTGGCGTGGCTACGAAACATAGGCGTCAATCCAAACGAACGCCCCTGGTAGCGGTCAACGCCAAAAAATTGGCAGGGCGTCCCGCGGCTGCAATCCAAACAGGCCCGCATCACTCATTATATATTGGGTCTTCAACAGAATCAAATACATGGCTAGAGTGTTCCTGAGCTTGATGCTTTTTGAACTCTGCATCTGCTATTCTATAAGTTAGCCATGAACAAGGTTTGTTTTCAGCGAAGGAATATAACAATAATAAGAGCACCACATTAGCGACTAAAGGGTTTGATTTCAGTCAAGGAACTTAGCATTACATCAATAGCAAAACATGATTATATTTGTGGAAATAAAATAATAAGAGCACGGCAACTGCTAGTAAAAGCAATATTATCCAACATGATAATTTCAACCAGTACATAGGACCACCATCAACCACAACATATAAGCAATATTATCCAACATGATAATTTCAACCAGTACATAGGACCATCATCAACCACGACATACTGTTAGAGTACGTACACGTCTACATTTTATGAAAGCTAGAAACTTAAAGTCATCTATAGCCAACAATTTTTAATTGACCCTACTGGTCTACATCCAGTCTAAAAATACCGTCGGGGATGCTAGCTAACAGAGAAGCTTCTTTTTTCAGAAATAGAACACATGTCCTGTTTCGAGAAAATGGAAGTTAACACCACCAAGTAAATCAATCTTGAAAAAATAATAAAGTTTCGAGATGACCCTACATTATCAATTTACACAAATGTATGTCATATCTTTTCTTACATATTCATATTGGAGAATAAAGTCATCCAGGAATAAACAAAATGTTCAGATTATCAGTTTTCGTTAATATGAAACCTTATGAATCATATTTCCTCAAGTATGTACGTCTCCCAGCCGCGCGTCAACACCTTTCTCATGTTCAGTTTCGAAGCTTCGCCATTCACCACGACACGACCGAGCCGCCGCCATCAATTTCTTTGAAAACTTGGATAGATAGATTAGATAGATATACAGTGCACCAAAATAGAATATATTCATAGGAAAAGTAATGAATACACCTGATATCCCAACTCCCAAGAAACTTTTGTGGTAAAATAAAACTAACACATACCATGGCTATCCAACAGTACAGAGTAGTCAGTTTATCTAACAGCAGCAAAAGTGCACAACTTATCAGTCTAATACATGAAAGAATATTTAAACTCCAACAAAACATTTCATAACCCCTCTTCTAACCCATTTAGACAAGCTGTACTAAATCGTACTATAGCAACAACGACAAGGGAGCATCATTCAACAGTAGCAACACACATACCGAGGGCATCAATGCAGTTCACATCTTGAGGGGAATTCTCTGCTTATTGCCCCTTCCTCCAGTTTGCATGTGACAAATTTCAATGTAAATTTTCCTAGAACTCTTGTAAAAAAGAGAGTGGCCCAAATTAGAATTTTATCCCGAAAACTCTTAACTTTGCATAATAGAACAAAACTAAAAGTTTCATATCACATCATTAAATATCTTCAAGGATAGAAAAAGAAAAGAAAAAAAAGGAACAATGTAGTCTGTTGATTTTCTAATTTCATTGATCAGCAAGAATGCTATTTCATTTTACAACAAAAGAAAGCAGATACAAGTAGCTAGATACATCAACACTATAAATGGACAAACTGAACTGAAGACTACCTTGTGGTCCTTCCAAAATTCTTTCACAACCCAAACCATGAGATAAAGTACATCAAGGCTCTTACAGAAGACTTGCAACTAAATTATTAGTAATTATATGAGCATCCCTTTTCAGAGATTTAGTAAGGAGAAAGAAGAGCAGTGGTACCGCATCCTTTCTCTGGTCTCCAGGTTTAAGTGGAATGGCGTTGCGGTTGCCATTGTTGGATACCTCCTACGTTTGTGCTTCTGCTCGTCTGGTGCCTAGCTCAACTCTAGGTAGCTCAAATCTACCGAAAAACAGCTCAACAGCGTCTCGTCTCCCTGCTTGATTACCACAATTCAGTTCGAAAGCAAAATCAGGTCAAGATCACCCTGCATAGTAGGAAACAATTGCAAATTGAACAGAATTCCATTGAAACATAAATAGGTTATGACTTCACCAAAGAAACATTAGGAAGGGAAACATGAATGTTATATATCTTGAGATGAACCGCTTCATCCATGAATAAACTCCAATATATTATTATTGCTCGTATCTCGCACTTATTACAGAAAGAAAACAAGAAAGTACTATGGTCTCGCAGGTAAAAAAATCAGCAAACATTTCTCTATTGCTAATTACAATGGCTATAAAATTAGTTAATACGGATTAACACTGATAAATAATCTAGAATGTACGGCGCATCGTCCTTTCATTTCCCCTGCTTGATAAAAAAATGAACCAAGCTTATCTTCTTGTTATATATGCCTTGGTGGAGCTCAAAGAGTCATGTCTGTATCATGAAAGAATAACAACTAATACCACCGCTGAAGCAATACCTTAAGATAGGCACAGTAGCAGCCTGGGCATCTGCAGGAGTTCCTTCTGCTTGGACTTTCTTCCAACTCATGTACCCTTAGTCAGTCGTAGGCACTACCTATGCAATTCTGAATTTGCATCACTCAAGAATTTGCATCACTCATTTGAATCTACCTTCACCAGTACCTCAAAATCATAAATTTGTGAATTCATCACATATACAGTGCAGAAAACTATCTAATAAAAAACCATATTTGCTGTACCATCATGCCATTGGGTTCTAGTAGTGCAACAGTACTGGTAGTCGCATTAGTAGGCTCAGCGCATGTTTGATTTACGCCGTGTCATTCACTTTGAACGGAATAATTTTTGTGCTGCAAGACGTACTTGTGAATCAATGTATTGCTCACCGTACCCACAATCCACAATAAAAGAAGCTGGGATCAGACACTTACTTTTGGCGTATTATATTCATCTCTAGAGTGGAGACACTGATGTACCATCTCGTAACTAATGACAACCTGAATGCAAGCATACCTACAGCGAAGGCAACTTAATACATTGTGTACTGATAATTATCAGGAATCAGCTGTAGCATTTCTTAGTTAAGAGTGAATATGTCATACCCAGAAAGTTACTGTGCGGATGCATTCCAAAGTCCAGCAGCATCAAAAGCATGAGCATATACATGAAGCACACACAAATGAGCTGGCCCAAGGTTAACAGAGAAAATTACTGGAAAAAGGTACGGACAAAAGGACACACAGGGCAATATAAAGCTTTTAGCAGAAAGACACTACTTGAACAATTGGTGCATGAAAAGATCAATAATATCTCTAGAACAAATATGGAATCTGGTAGCATTCATTCGGTATAATCTGAACATCAGAAATTACAGAAAGTGAAGTATTCTTTCAACATCAATACCAAACATCCATTGTACCAAACCAAATCAAATTTGGTAAGCTGCAATCCATCAGTAGCAAGCTGAGCCTCTTTGCATCAAGAAGACATATGACAAAAGGGATATGTGAAAGAAGGACTTGTGCTTGGGACGAAACACGCGTATAACCTTTGATGATTAATCATCAACAAACACATATAAGAGAAAATATGCCATGACTAAAAAAATTGCAGCGATAATCGTGCTTCCAATCTGTTAATGGTAAAGTCAGGTAGTTTTACATTCAAATCTAGACCCTATGAGCCTGAATCAAAAAACATATGTGGTTGTGCATCTGGTCATCCAATGAAGAAGGGGCGGCAAGGGGAGGGGATAGGATGGAGACAAGATAAAACCTTGAGTAGCTGCAGGTCCTTGGCGTCCTTCACATCTCCGTGAAGAAGCACTTGACGGCGGTGACCGTGGTGGATGGGGAACTCCCATGGCGTGCTCCATCTGCATCTGCAGTAGAGGATATGAAGAGATGGTGAGGTGTAGGGGTGAAAACCCCAGCCAAGAAGGAAGGAGGGACGAACCTGTGGCCGCCGGAGACGCGCCGGCGAAGCCCAGCCCGAAACCCTAGCCACGGGGGTTTGGTTGCGAGCGGACGTTAGAGGCCGGGAACGGAGAATCTGGAAGGAGGGGAGGGAGGCGCGGATCGTGGGGGGCTTGGGGGCGTGCTGCGCGGCGTCGGAGCTCGTCGGAAGCCGGCGGCGCGGGTGGTGTTGGTGCCGAGGAATTCGTGGGCGAGAGGGAGAGAGGGAGAGGAGTTCGTGGTCAGTTTCTGGCCGTGTTTTTTTTTTACAAATCTGTTCGGATCGCGGGTTGATTACTCCAAATGGTAGGGTGTTTTGTGTAAAAACGAAGCGTTTTCCTGATTAACCACTTAAAATAGGACTGCGGCTTGAATATCAGTAAAAACAGGGACTTTTGTGCAAAAATGCCAGCGACGTACCACCAGAAGCGATGCGTGGTTTATTAGTAGGTAAAGATAGGGAAAGATGAGCTGCGTGGATCACGGTGGATTCCCATTTAATCTAATTTGAAAAACAAAACAAAACATGGTAAGCTGTTAGGTAAAGACATCAAAAGCTTACACAATATTTAGTGCGCTAGAGTGTGCTACTATTCGAAGATTTCATGGATATACACGTCGACAGCTTCTAGCCATAACCACATGCGCATAAATTACCTTCAAGGTAAACATGACAGTTCCAAATTTAACAACACAATAGTTCCAAACTTGATAAGACAATAGATAGGTTCAGGTTCAACCTTGTGGCGCCCTGGATTGTTTAGCCCTATGACATTCCGGTTGTAAATCACACAGTTGCAATTATCCATTAACTATATGTCAAACACACTTGGAAGTGTTACATTGAGGCGAAACATAAGTAGGCTGACTTTGACGGAAACATAGTACTAACGAAAGAACAACTGAACCTGAAGAACAGAGATACAGACCAGGGCTCGTTCCTGTTGAGCTATACAGAACAGCGCTTGTTCCCAACTGCACACCATGTCTTCCGGGCAGCCGCCGTGCGCTTCGTAGGAAGTGCGTAGCTGGATAGCCGAAAGGAGCCCAACATCGCACGAACAACGTAAGCAGGTGGGACCAGCAGCTAATCACATCAATTCTCAATCCAATTGATGCTACAAGGATCATCAATTTTCAACCCAATTGATGCAAGAAGGATCCTGTTAATATCTATGAACTATGATACCTTTGAGCACTTTCTTGCTGGCACTACTCCAATGAACCCCACTGGAGTGAGCATAGAAACTACAGGCTATGTGCGACAGCCAGTTATCAAGAACAACCCACTTCTGCAGGTGTATAAAAACTACAGGCTATCTCCGCCTCAACATCATACAGCGCTATCTCAAGATTAGCCTCACAGCATCATTCAACACAAAACATGATAAACTCTATACCCTTGGAACCATATACCGTTACCACACCAAAATCCTTGCACCCAGGAACAACCGTAGAGCGTGGACAGCAGCAAATAGGGCAATATATAAGGTAGATTTCATTGCGCTGACAAAACGATCTTAAAGTGTACCAAAACTCAAAAGCAATTCAACATTACTGGTGGCACAGTGTGCCCCCCTGGACATAGTGAACTTGAATATAACAGCAACACCTCAGTCTACTGGACTAAAAACAGACATGGAACACATGATAATGATAAATCAGGTGTTTGTCGCCCTGGTGAAGATCTGCTGGCTTGAGTGGATTGACACCATCCTGATGAGTCCCCTCTCCATCAGGTCCTTGATAGCCCTGCGAGCCAGAGACCCATTGATCTGCAGGTATATAACCACAGGCAGGGTGAGATCATCAAGTTTGTAGTGTGCATAAATGTACATGCCTGAAGAGTTCAGTTTATTAAATTGAGTGAGATAACAAATAGGAAGCGCATACATACATGAAACGGGGAACTGCCAAACACTTGCCGTGCACACATCAATAGTTGTAATCCATGTTAACAATTCATAGACCGACAACATATGTTCCGTTGCATGATACTACTACAGTTGCAAACTTGCAATCTAATAATAAGGCATGTAGGCACAGCCGTGGATAGCAAAATGTGGAGACAAGTTACTGAAGCATTCAACAGCATCAACCAACCACATTACCTCCATGAATCAACCATTAAATCTATGAATAAGCGGTAAACATGGGTATACTGCACATGTAAAAATCAGATTGTGCAATTTCTATGACAATATGCAATTTGCACACCAAGCAAAATCTGAGGATGCACTAAACTGAGCATCACACTGCACAAAAACTATCGGCACAGATGGAGAAGCCAAAACCGGCATCCAATAGGACATGCAATCAATTCATAACATAATCATATAGTAGTATGTTCATGCCCTTGTTCAGAGTACTACTGACTGACCCCAAAACAGATAATCACGATTCACATGGAAGAACTTCACCAGGAGCCATGGCGCATCACACACATACATATCCTACCATCCCGAGATCTCAATTCTCACGGGAAGAAAGCAAGCAAGAAGGAGGGAGGATGGCGAGCGGGCGTTACCCTGAGGCGCTCGGAGAGGACGGAGGGCGTGATCTGCTTGTACTTGGGCACCTCGGTGAGCAGCTTGTCGTAGGTGGCCTGGTCGAACAGCACCGCGTTGTTCACCTTCTCCTTTTGCTTGCCCTTGCTCCACTTCTTCTTCTTCTGCTTGCCGCCGCCGGACTTGGCCGGCTTGGACGACGCCGCCGGGGCCTTCTCCTTCTTGGGTGCCTGCGAGGAGACACGAGCGGGTGTCAGCGCGCGTCCGGTGTGGCGACGTGCGGCGGCCGGGATGGCGCACGTACCATGGCTGACGGCGGTGGCGCGGCGGCGGGAGCGGGAGCGGCGAAGAGTAGGAGGAGACGGCGGCGGCGGCGGGGAGGAGGAGAAGAGATGGATTGCGGGGAGGAGGAGGGGGTATATAAGTCGGATGGAGGCTAGGGTTCCTCCGTGGGCTGTTGGGCCGCATGCGCTGGGCTCGTTCTGCGGAGTTTATCCATCCGAGTCCATTAACCCTCCAAAAATATATGAGTCCATTTGAAGTTTCTTATTTTGCTCGATTTTTCTTTTGAAGTTTCTTATACATTCAAAAACCATCCCCGTGTGCGTGCATGTGCAGTGGAAGTATCTAAAAAATGTGTGTTTGCAAGGGTGTAAAGGGAAAAGAGGCTCCATCGTATGAAACCTCCTCTCAGAATTTGTGACAAGCTTTGACCACGACTTTTTTAGAAGAAAAAAAGCCATCGTCCCACATTAAATTAATGAAGCCCTTACGGATAACCATACAACACCACTACAAACACACACACAATAAAGAGGGAAAATAAAAACGACATGATACAACGGCGTCGGCGAACAACCACAACCCCAGACAAACAACAAGGCGGACTGATGCGACATCGCTTGGAGTCATCTAGGTTCTCATCCACAATCGGGCAACCGGATCTACATCCCAACTCGCCGCACCCTCGTCGGGGCTACGAAACCCTCAACACGAAGAGAAGAAGTCCACCACTGCACTTCGACCACAACGGCAATCGGCATTTCCATTAAAACGATGTTGCTGACGATCGGCCAAGATCGCCAACACAATGACAAAAGGCCAGGGCCGACCCGCATGTACAGTAAGGGACTTGGACATGCTAGAATCTGACAAAAGGGTGCTTGGATCTCCAGTTGAAATATAGGCAAGGGTGCAGTGTTGTGGGGCTATAACCTCCCCCCCCCCCAAATTATATTTTTAAATAATTGTTTATATTGGGGTACATGTATCCTATAATCATCGTTTTTATTTATAATAATCACATCTATGGTGTACTAAGACCTTATTTGTTGATGAAAATGCTCATTTTGATGTTTGTCTATACTTTACCAGTAAATGTGCAGGTCACAAACATCTTTGAATGGCCTTCAGCAAGCACCACGAGTGTGGTACCAAAACCGAGTAGAAGCTACATAACATGTAGTTAATTCTATCGGTTGCAGATACGTTGATGTCGATGCACAATAAATCGGGTATGGTATGGTACAACTCATTTACATGGATGATATCATTAAGGGATATATTTGACTCTGGCTCCTTTCACTCCAATCGTTGATTTTCTTCTATTATTTAAAAAGTAGAAAGTAGTTCCTTCAGCTTCAGTCAAAACTGCATAAGTGAACATATAACTTAGAGAAAGGGGAGCTAATCCAAATAATCTTGATTGCATAACAAAACCTCCTACATGCCGGTCTCTTAAACAAATTAAGCTAGCTAGAGGTGTCTGTTCATGAGTCCATGCTAAAGTCTCAACTAATTCCTGTCAATATCCATGCTAGGACAAGACGTTGTCCCTCCAATGGATCCCTAACAAAAACGCATCATCTTAGCTGCATGGGCTCTAGGTTGTGGGGTTATCTTTTGTACCCTGTGACTACAACCACAAGGTCCGAATCAAGCGAAATGGATGAGGCGCAAGCGTTTTCTCGCCACTACTCTGTGTACCCTAAGTCAGCAACCTTTTTGGCACGCTAGCTAGCAAGTTCATTGCTTCAATGACATGAATTCAATCAAGTGGACAAATCCTATCGTGGAAAATATGGGCAATCAACTGGAAACTCAATAGTCAGCGGAAAGCACTCAACCGACCTTCCTCCTCTGAATTATATGAATGACAGAAATCATTCCTCACTTGTATTAACTTCATGAGTGAAGAGATAGACAAGGTGGCAAAAAGCATGAAACCAAATACTGCTCCAGGTCCAGATGGCTTCTAGGAATCTCAACAACTCCCTTTAGATCATCTAACTGTCCCGGCTTTCGAAGTCCTGCACAATAAAGAAGACGAGAGCATGCGACAAAAACAAATGTCCAAAGGAGACTTAATCAACTTCCTATGCTCAAATCCATGTAACTGGACCTCATCAATGATAGGCGGCCTTTCCATCGCAAATACATGTTGAAAATGAAAGTCTTGTTGAAAATAAAATCTTCATTCGGTATTTAGATCAAAAAAATCATGATAAAATGATAATCTAAAAAGGGGATTGGCAATGATGCACTAAGTGTAGGTTTTGTGACAATGAGGAACCAATTCAACACTTATTCCTTCATTGCCCATTATCCAAATTATAAAAAATGTTCATGAATTAAAAAAGACTTCGCATTTTTTTAAAATATTCTTGAATTAGAAAAACACAAATTCAAAAAGGTTTTCATTCATTTTAAAGTCGTTCATGAATTAAAAATATTTCTAAATTTTGAAAAATTTCACAAATTACAAAAATGTTCATTAATTTATTTATTTTTTGCTAATTTTCAAAATGTTTCCGAAATCAAAAAATATTCATGAATTTTAAAATTATTTCTAGATTTAAACAATGCTTCGGAATTTTCTTCGGGCTTATGGTTTGAAAATGTAAATATGTTCCAAAACCTTCCGAAAAATCAATGGAAAAAAGACAGAAAGATGTGAGCATGGCCCTCAATCGATGCACATATATTGTCCGTATGGTGGGTCAAAACTGGCAGAACCGGCCCATAAGGCGATTCGGGTGTGCATTTCTTTTATGGGCCAACTACTTGGAACGAGGATTTGGTGCGTCAAACTTTTATTCTAATGGATGCAGAGTTGATCTTGGGCATTTCATTGTGTACATGCAACATGCAATTTTTAATTTGCTCATGGGCACATGATAAGAAAGGGCATTTTTCGGTGCGTTCTGCATATAACATGTTGATTCAAACTAAAAAGGAACGCGAACCAGGATTCTTGGTGTCACACATTGATTGATTGTTCTATGTCCAAAAGTGTCTGGGCCCTCTCAAAAGATGAAGTGGTGTAGCATATGATCGAAACGGAGAAAGGGAATGCCAAGCATTGGTTGTTCACATTGATGGGCTCGTTGTCGCATGTGGATTTCAGCAGGCATGTGTCACACTTTGGGCAATTTGGATGAGTCATCGAAAGGTTATTCATGAAAATATTTTTCAGCTACCAATGTCCACCCATATGTTTGTGATCTTGATCAAATCACTAAGAAAGAGATGAAGCCTAATTATTCTACAGTGCGTGAAACTTCTGGACGACATGATTGACGTTGCCATACACCAGGTGTACCCAACCTCCGGAGAACAAGGTCATCAGGCTTGCCTCAGAGTCTGAACATAGCCTAGGCCCCTCACCACTAACGTTACACCTCCTCCACTACAGAACGAATCTCTATGAGATGTAGGCTGAACCATCTGGTGCTCCAAGGCTGGAGCGACCGCTGGGTGCTGGCGTCGAACGCTACAAGGCCACTCGTCGGGGTACTGCAGACAACCGCCGATATCTCCCGTCTTGTAACAAGTGCCATGTTGCAATGGCGACGCGGCGAAGGAAGAGAAGAGACGGCAGGCCATGGACAAGGGATGTTGTTGCTCAGATGAGTTTTTGAAAGAACAACGGAGTTGCAAACGATGGCGAAAACGACGGCGGTGCTGCTAGGACATCATCTTTCAACGCGGCCGGAGATGCTGTTGCACTTTTTGCAATATGCCTCTTGTTGCAGAAAATTAGACGCAACGGGAGATATTGTTGCGATTTTTGTAATAAGGGTCCTGTTGCAGAAAATTAGAGAAGAAAAAGTTTTGCAACATGGGTCTTATTGTAGAAAATTAGAGAAGTGGAGGTTTGCAACAAGGGTCTTGTTGTGGAAAATTCAAGAATAACAGGTTTTGTAACAAGGGTCTTGTTACAGAAAAAGTAAAGAAGAAAAATGATACGGCAGCTCACATCATCGAATCAGATGGCTCGCGAGGTGGCAATTCTTTTAAAAAGATCTGCCGACCGATGCATATCATGCCCCTTCTGTTATGTCCCTTGCATCTCACTAATTCTCTATCTCCTTTTTCTTCCTGTGTAATTTGAAGTTTATATACGTGTGGTTATAACTTTGGCTCACCTAATGAAGAAGGTCCACGATAGTGCAGCATGAGGAGCTCATGGAATGGGCAGTTGAACCGCTCAGGCTGTAATGTGTGTTATTGCTTTGTGATTTGGAGAAGACATGGTAATCTGGCGACTAGCGTATGTATTGTACATGGTAATCTGGCGACTCGCATGTGTACTGCTATTATGCACTGGCCTATTACCAGATAAATATAAATGCCCTTAATCTACCATAGCACAATATGTTGTATGGATTGAATCAAATGAAAATCTTCGAGTGAATTGCGAAAAACCATCACATTCGCTTCATATATTTGGAATTGTCATCACTTTACCTACAAAAACAAAAATCTATCGGTTCAGTGGTAGATCTTTTCGCAATAAAGCAAAGGCCAAGGCGAGGTTCAACAGCCGGATAAAGCACATGCGTTATATGTCCACGAGCTGCTTGTCGTGGAGCCGAAAGATGTGGTGTTGTCTTTACAAGGGTTCTCGCCACGGGCTGACCAATGGTAGATCCAAGAGTTTCTATGCAGGCATTGTGCTCCTGAGCACTTCTACGCCATGCTGACTGATACAGCTTTATCATACCTATAATTTTTGATTGTTTCATGTCAATATTCTACAATTTTCACATACTTTTGGTAATATTTTATATTATTTCTGGGACTAACATATTGATTGAGTGCGAGTGTCAGTTCCTGTTTGTTGCTTGTTTTTTGTTTCGCAAAATATCCATATCAAACGAAGTCCAAATGCAATAAAAATTTACGGAGATTTATTTTGAAATATATGTGATTTTTGGAGAAAAAAAAATCAACGCGAGACGATGCTCGAGGGACCCACAAGCCCAAGGGGCGCGCCCCCCTACCTAGGGCGCGCCTGGCAGGCTTGTGGCACCCTTGTAAGGCGGGTTGGTGCCCTTCTTTGGCTGCAAGAAAATTAATATTCGGATAAAAATCGTGTTAAAATTTCATCCCAATCGAAGTTACAGATCTCCGGAAATTGAAGAAACAATTTTCGGCCAGAAAACAGGAATGCGAAATAGAAGAGAACAAAGAGAGAGATCCAATCTCGGAGGGGCTCCTGCCCTCCGGGAGCATGGAGACCAAGGACCACAGGGGAATCCTTCTCCCATCTAGGGGGAGGCCTAGGAAGAAGAAGGAGGGGACTCTTTCCCCCTCTCTCTCGGTGGCGCCAGAACGCTGCCAGGGCTATCATCGTGTGATGGTGATCTACACCAACAACTCTGTCATCTTCATCAACACCTCCATCACCTTCCCGCATCTATATTCAGCGGTCCACTCTCCCGCAACCCGTTGTACCCTCTACTTGAACATGGTGCTTTATGCTTCATATCATTATCCAATGATGTGTTGCCATCCTATGATGTTCGAGTAGATTTTTGTTGTCCTTTGGGGTAGTTGGTGAATTGCTATGATTGGTTTAATTTGCGTGTGGTTATATTGTTGTCCTTTGATGCCGATCATATGAGCGCGCGTGTGGATCACACCATAGGGTTAGTTGTATGTTGATAGGACTATGCATTGGAGGGCAAGAGTGACGAAAACTTCTTCTTACCATAGAAATTGATTCATACGGGATTGAAGGGGGACCAATATATCTTAATGCTATGGTCGAGTTTTACCTTAATGAACGTTAGTAGTTGCGGATGCTTGCTAATAGTTCCAATAAGTGCATAGAATTCCAAGTAAGGAATGACATGCTAGCAGTGGCCTTTCCTACATAAAAACTTGCTATCGGTCGAGTAACTTAGCCAATTGCTTGGGGACAATTTCGCAAATCCTACCACCACTTTTCCACACTCGCTATAATAACCTAAAAGTACTTTTAGTAAAATAGCACCTAACTTTTATTTTTACGTTCTTTATTATCTTGCAAACATATCACTTTACACCTACAAAGTACTTCTAGTTTTATTCTTCTTCTAGGTAAAGCGAACGTTAGGTGTGTGTATAGTTGAATCGGTGGTCAATAGAACTTGAGGGAATATAAATTCTACCTTTAGCTCCTCGTTGGGTTCGAGACTCTTATTTATTACAATTGATCCCCTATACTTCTCGGTTATCAAGACCTTTTTCTAGTGCTGTTGCCGGGGAGCAACTACGTGGGGTGAATATTCTCGTGTGTGCCTGTTTGCTTTATCACTAAGTAGATTTTATTTTCTATCACTCAGTAGATTTTATTTTCTGTTCTAAGTTATTCTCTATCTTTAGTTATGGATATGGAACACGAAATATAAAAAAAATTTAGTTATACTTGCTACTCATAGAGATGGGGAACCTCCTAAAACCCTCGGTGCTCGTTATGTGGAAAACATTAAATACTACTCCGATAATCCTGATAAATTTCCATTCAACTTCATAATGGGAGATACTTTGGATCACCGGGAATACTTTAGGGATTATCGCTTGTCTAAAAAAGGGAAACTCTTATGGGATCAAATTAAAATGTTGCATTGGTATGCTTGGAATTTATGCTTAAGATATGATTGTCGGTGTTGCTCTAAGATGGAGGCTCCACGCCTCCCCTTTCAATGTGAATTTAATGACAATGAAAGCTTGGCTTCTTATGCTAATGGTGTATATGATTATTATGATGTGGAACAAATAGAAGAATTTGTTGCTTTGAAGGGTGCTTCTGAAATTGAATCTTTGTTTAAAGAGTATGAAGATTATGATGATGCTCTTTACATATCTCAAAATTTTACTATACTTGAGCATTATGAATACAATGCCCATATTAATGATTTTATTGGGAATGCCTTCATTGTCCAAGAAGAGACTAATATTCTGCAGGAATCTATGAAAGAAGAAATCGCTGAAACTATGAGCTCATTAGATGAAAAAGATGAAGATGAGAGCGAAGAACAAAAGGAGGAAGAGTGGATTAGCTACCTGTGCCCACCTTCTAATGATAGTAACCCTTCAACTCATACCTTGTGAAAGTGCAACTATCCCTAGGTGGTTTTGGTAATTCCTAACAACATATAGCTCATTGAGCTAATGCTATTCCAAGATTAATATTTCAGGAAAAGCTCAATGAATGGCATGGCATGGATGAGGAATGTGGACCCCTCAAAATATTAAGGACAAAAAGATTGGCTCAAGCTCAAAGCTCAAGACTCTACATTTTATATTTTAGTGATCCAAGATCACATTGAGTCTATAGGAAAAGCCAATACTATCAAGGAGGGATCAGGTGTTGTTTAATGAGGTTCTTGCTTCATAGTGCTTAGTGATATGCTCCAAAACCCTCAACTACCTTCCCACATCCACATATGACCTAAACCAAAAGTCAAACTCGGCCCTACCGATTCTTTCTATCCGGCGCCACCGAGTTTCAAATGTCATAGCCACTGCCACAAACCCTAGGCAAATCGGTCTCACCGATAGGGATTTCGGTCACACCGAGATGGGGTTGTAATCTCTCTGTTTCCCTTCGTAACGTTTCGGTCCTACCGAGATGAGCGATCGGTCCCACCGAGATTGCAATGTAAACTCTCTATTTCTTTTTCGTAACATTTCGGTCCCACCGAAATGAGCGATTGGTCCCACCAAGTTTACCTGACCAACTCTCTGGTTAGCTTATTACCAAAATCGGTCCCACCGAGTTTGTGTAATCGGTCACACCGAGATTGTGTAATCGGTCACACCGAGATTACGTTATGCCCTAACCCTAACCATATCGGTCCTACCGAAAACCCTAATGGCCACTAGGTTTGCTAAATCGGTCTGACCGAGTCTTTCACTTTGGTCTCACCGAGATTGGTAAATTATGTGTAACGGTTAGTTTTTGTGTGGAGGCTATATATACCCCTCCACCCACTCTTCATTCATGGAGAGAGCCATCAAAACATACCTACACTTCCAACCTATATTTTCTGAGAGAGAACCACCTACTCATGTGTTGAGGCCAAGATATTCCATTCCTACCATATGAATCTTGATCTCTAGCCTTCCCAAGTTGCTTTCCACTCAAATCATCTTTCCAGCAAATCCATATCCTATGAGAGAGAGTTGAGTGTTGGGGAGACTATCATTTGAAGCACAAGAGCAAGGAGTTCATCATCAACACACCATTTGTTACTTCTTGGAGAGTGGTGTCTCCTAGATTGGCTAGGTGTCACTTGGGAGCCTCCGACAAAGATTGTGGAGTTGAACCAAGGAGTTTGTAAGGGCAAGGAGATCGCCTACTTCGTGAAGATCTACCGCTAGTGAGGCAAGTCCTTCGTGGGCGATGGCCATGATGGAATAGACAAGGTTGCTTCTTCGTGGACCCTTCGTGGGTGGAGCCCTCCGTGGACTCGCACAACCGTTACCCTCCATAGGTTGAAGTCTCCATCAACGTGCTTGCTTGAATTGTGTTAAGATTGCTTGACTTGTGCTAAGTTAGCTAAAATCTGCTAAAGACTAAAATTTTGGAAAAAGGATAGATTTTTATTTTGTCAAGTAGTCTAATCACCCCCCTCTAGACATACTTTCGATCCTATAAGTGATATCAGATCTTTGGTCTCCATTTGCTTTGATTTCCATAGCTTTTGGTGGTCATAGCCTTGGTTTCACAACCTAGGAGAGTATTGCGTCTAGCGAGGGAAATTATCATCGTAGAGGTCCTTACTTTGATGGTACAAATTTTGCTAGTTGGAAGCATAGGATGAAAATGCATATTCTTGGACATAACCCCGCCATTTGGGCTATTGTGTGTGTTGGCTTGCAAGGTGAATTCTTTGATGGGAGAGAACCGAATCGTGAAGCTACTGCGGATGAGTTGAAGATGCTACAATACAATGCTCAAGCTTGTGATATCCTCTTCAACGGATTGTGCCCCGAAGAATTCAACAAAATCAGCCGTCTTGAGAATGCAAAGGAAATTTGGGATACTTTGATTGATATGCATGACGGTACCGACTCTGTCAAGGAATCCAAGTTGGATGTGCTTCAAAGTCAACTTGACAAGTTCAAAATGAAGGATGGTGAAGGTGTCGCTGAAATGTACTCTAGGCTTGCTCTTATCACAAATGAGATTGCCGGCTTAGGAAGTGAAGAGATGACCGACAAATTCATCATCAAGAAAATCCTAAGAGCCTTGGATGGAAAATAGGATACCGTATGCACATTGATCCAAATGATGCCAAATTACAAAGATCTCAAGCCAACGGAAGTCATTGGAAGAATTGTTGCTCATGAGATGTCACTCAAGGATAAGGAGGAGCTCCATAACAAGTCAAGTGGTGCTTACAAAGCCTCATGTGAAGCTCCCACATCATCAAGTGAGAAACAAACCTTCAATGAAGAATTGAGCCTAATGGTGAAGAACTTCAACAAGTTCTACAAGAGTAGAAGCAAGGAAAGAAGTTCCAAGTCAAGGTCCTACAATGACAAAAGATCTTCTAGTCGAGAGCGAAACTGCTACAATTGTGGAAGACCCGGACACTACTCCAATGAGTGTACGACACCCCACAAGAGAAGAGAAGATTCTCCCAAAAGAAGAAGTAGAAGAGAAGAACCACCATCAAGGGAGAGAAGGAGTAGGGATGATCGATATGAACAAAGACACCCTCGGAGAAGCAAGGATTCGGAAAGGAAGGACAAGTCATCAAGGAGCTACACAAAACGAAGACATCAAGCTCATGTTGGTGAATGGGTATCCGGCTCCGACTCCGACAATGACTCCGAGAGAAGCTATCACTCCGACTCCAAATATACTCAAGATGAAGGTGTTGCCGGATTAGCACTTGTGTCAACCAACTCCTACGACATATTTGATTCACCAAATGAAGGAATTGGAAGATGCTTCATGGCCACAGGTCCAAAGGTATCACACCCCGAGTATGTTGATTTCAATAGTGATGAAGACGACTTGTTAGGTGATGATGAGTTACTTGTTGACAACTATAGTGATGAATACTGATACGTCTCTGTCGTATCTACTTTTCCAAACACTCTTGCCCTTGTTTTGGACTCTATCTTGTATAATTTGAATGGAACTAACCCGGACTGACACTGTTTTCAACAGAATTACCATGATGATGTTTTATGTGCAGAAAACAAATATTCTCGGAATGACCTGAAACTCCACGGGAGGTCTTAGAAAAAACAATAAAAAATCCTCGCCAAATATGAAGACCAGGGGGCCCACACCCTTTCCCCGAGGGTGGGGGGCGCCCCCCCTAGGGCGTGCCCCTCTACCTCGTGGGTCCCCTGTTGACCCTCCAACGCCAACTCCAACTCTATATATTTGCTTTCGGAGAGAAAAAATTAGGGAGAATAAATCATCACGTTTTACGATGCGGAGCCGCCGCCAAGCCCTAAAACCTCTCGGGAGGGCTGATCTGGAGTCTGTTCGGGGCTCCGGAGAGGGGGATTCGTCGCCATTGTCATCATTAACCATCCTCCATCACCAATTTCATGATGCTCACCGCTGTGTGTGAATAATTGCATCGTAGGCTTGCTGGACGGTGATGGGTTGGATGAGATTTATCATGTAATCGAGTTAGTTTTGTTAGGATTTGATCCCTAGTATCCATTATGTTCTGAGATTGATGTTGCTATGACTTTGCTATGCTTAATGCTTGTCACTAGGGCCCGAGTGCCATGATTTCAGATCTGAACCTATTATGTTTTCATCAATATATGAGAGTTCTAGATCCTATCTTGCAAGTCTATAGTCACCTATTATGTGTTATGATCCGGCAACCCCGAAGAAAACCCAAAAATATTTCCCGTTCTTCTTTCGCTTGTTGGGAGCTTTCCCGTGTAAATAGTTTTATTTCTTTTCCTTTCTTGGGGGTCAGTGGGAGAAGACCATAATTAAATTGTTGAAGTGACTCTTATATGCATTATTGATTGATTTAACCAAGAGCCCATATTGCCTTGTCTTCTCCTGTTTATTGAATGCTCGCAGATTCCAGCTTAGTCCAATGCACGTGCAATCTTATTATTATTCACACCGTTCGGTCGTGCAAGTGAAAGGCAATTATGATGATATATGATGGACTGAGTGAGATGAGAAAAGCTGGTATGAACTCGACCTCTTTTGTTTTTGTAAATATGATGAGTCCGTCATTCTTGATTCAGCTTATTATGAAGAAACATGTTTGCAATGACAATTAGAGATCATAGTTGCTTGTGCCATGTTTGATTAGCTATGAGTTATAATGATTTACCTTGTATGCCAACATGCTATTGAGATGATTATGACGTGGTATGATGGGGTGGTATCCTCCTTTGAATGATTTAAGTGACTTGACTTGGCACATGTTCACGCATGTAGTTGAAACAAAATCAACATAGCCTTCACGATATTTATGTTCATGGTGGATTATATCCTACTCATGCTTGCATCCAATGTTTATTAATTTTAATGCATGTACATGGCTGTTGTCGCTCTCTAGTTGGTCGCTTCCCAGTCTTTTGCTAGCCTTCACCTGTACTAAGCGGGAATACTGCTTGTCCATCCAATCCCTTATACCCCAAAGTTATTCCAGATGAGTCCACCATACCTTCCTATATGCGGTATCTACCTGCCGTTCCAAGCAAATTTGTATGTGCCAAACTCTAAACCTTCAAATAAACATTCTGTTTTGTATGCTTGAATAGCTCATGTATCAAGAAAGGCTGTCCTTATCTTCCGTGTTAGGCGGGTTATTCTCAAGAGGAGTGGACTCCGCACCTCACTCACGAGAAAATGGCTGGTCACCGGGATGCCCAGTCCCATGCTTTATGCAAACTAAATCAAAATTAATTGCAAACAAAACTCCCCCTGGGACCTGATGTATGTTGGAGGCACTCGTTGTTTCGAGCAAGCCATGGATTGATGCTTGTTGGTGGAGGGGGAGTATAAACTTTACCATTCTGTTTGGGAACCGCCTATAATGTGTTTAGCATGGAAGATATCACCATCTCTTAGTTTTTACGTTGACAATGAAAGTATACCGCTCAAAATACAATTTATCTCTATTTCAAAACCGAGCTCTGGAACCTCTACAAATCCCTGCTTCCCTCTGCGAAGGGCCTATCCATTTACTTTTATGCTGAGTCATCACCCTCTTATTAAAAAGCACTAGCTGGAGAGCACGGCCGTCATTTGCATTCATCACTATTAATTTATGTTGGGTATGACTATGATTGGATCTCTTTTACCATGAATTACAATGTCTAGTCAGTCCTTGATCTTTAAAGGTGCTCTGCATTTATGTTTTGTGGTCTCAGAAAGGGCTAGCGAGATACCATCTTGTTATATCATATTATGATTGTTTTGAGAAAGTGTTGTCATCCGAGATTTATTATTATTACTTGCTAGTTGATTATGCTATTGATATGAGTAATGATGAGACCTGAGAATTATTTCAAATGTGGTTAGTTATGATTTATGCTGAAAACTTGAATGCTGGCTTGACATAGTTACAACAACAAGAGCAAACAGAGTTTGTAAAAGTTTTTCTTTCTTTCTTTCAGTTTGTCAACTGAATTGCTTGAGGACAAGCAAGTGTTTAAGCTTGGGGGAGTTGATACGTCTCCGTTGTATCAACTTTTCCAAACACTCTTGCCCTTGTTTTGGACTCTATCTTGTATGATTTGAATGGAACTAACCCGGAATGACACTGTTTTCAACAGAATTACCATGATGATGTTTTATGTGCAGAAAACAAATATTCTCGGAATGACCTGAAACTCCACGGGAGGTCTTAGAAAAAACAATAAAAAATCCTCGCCAAATATGAAGACCAGGGGGCCCACACCCTTTCCCCGAGGGTGGGGGGTGCCCCCCCTAGGGCGTGCCCCTCTACCTCATGGGCCCCCTGTTGACCCTCCAACGCCAACTCCAACTCTATATATTTGCTTTCGGAGAGAAAAAAATAGGGAGAATAAATCATCGCGTTTTACGATACGGAGCCGCCGCCAAGCCCTAAAACCTCTCGGGAGGGCTGATCTGGAGTCCGTTCGGGGCTCCGGAGAGGGGGATTCGTCGCCATTGTCATCATCAACCATCCTCCATCACCAATTTCATGATGCTCACCGCTGTGCGTGAGTAATTGCATCGTAGGCTTGCTGGATGGTGATGGGTTGGATGAGATTTATCATGTAATCGAGTTAGTTTTGTTAGGATTTGATCCCTAGTATCCATTATGTTCTGAGATTGATGTTGCTATGACTTTGCTATGCTTAATGCTTGTCACTAGGGCCCGAGTGCCATGATTTCAGATCTGAACCTATTATGTTTTCATCAATATATGAGAGTTCTAGATCCTATCTTGCAAGTCTATAGTCACCTATTATGTGTTATGATCCGGCAACCCCGAAGTGACAATAATCGGGACCACTCCCGGTGATGACCATAGTTTGAGGAGTTCATGTATTCACTATGTGCTAATGCCTTGTTCCGGTTCTCTATTAAAAGGAGGCCTTAATATCCCTTAGTTTCCAATAGGACCCCGATGCCACGGGAGGGTAGGAAAAAAGATGTCATGCAAGTTCTTTTCCATAAGCACGTATGACTATATACGGAATACATGCCTACATTACATAGACGAACTGGAGCTAGTTCTGTGTCACCCTATGTTATGACTGTTACATGATGAACCCCATCCGGCATAATTATCCATCACTGATCCGGTGCCTACGAGTTTTCCATATACTGGTTTACGCTTATTTACTTTCCCGCTTTTACTGTTATAATCACTACAACATACCAAAAACATTACTTTTGCTGTCTTTACTTTTGTTGCCGCTACCACCACTATCATATTACTTTGCTACTAAAGACTTTGCTGCAGATACTAAGTTTCCAGGTGTGATTGAATTGACAACTCAGCTGCTAATACTTGAGAATATTCTTTGGCTCCCCTTGTGTTGAATCAATAAATTTGGGTTGAATACTCTACCCTTGAAAGCTGTTGCGATCCCCTATACTTGTGGGTTATCAAGACTAATTTCTGGCGCCGTTGCCGGGGAGCATAGCTCTATTCTTTGAGTCACTTGGGATTTGTATCTGCTGGACACTATGAAGAACTTGAGAGATCCAAAAACCAAGATCTACCCCTCAACTACGAGGGGAGGTAAGGAACTGCCATCTAGCTCTGCACTTGATTCACCTTCTGTTATGAGTAAGTTTGCGACACCTACACCTGCTTCTGCTATTCGTTCTGATATGTCGCATGTTATTGATGATGCCACTTCTGCTATGCATGATACTTATGATGAAACTGCTTCTATGCCTGATACTAATGTGCCCCTTTGTGAATTTCTTGATGAACAAATTGCTAGGGCTAGAGAGAGAGAGAAATTATTGAATCTGAATATGATGATGATAGTGATGATGAAAACATGCCTGTTCTTCCTAAAGGTTATCTTTTTGATAGGGATGCTTCTTTAGCTATTTTATCTTGCAGAGATAGATATGAGCTTAAGAGGTTATTAATTAAATGGAACAAAGAATCACTTAGAGATAAAATGAAACCCGATCCTGCTTTTGCTACTTCACCTATATGTGTTCCTGATAAAGATTATGAATTCTCTGTTGATCCTGATATAATTACTTTGATTGAATCTGATCCGTTCTATGGCTATGAATCTGAAACTGTTGTGGCGCATCTTACTAAGTTAAATGATATAGCTGCCCTGTTCACTAATAATGAGAGATCACGTTACCTGTATTTATTCAAAATATTTTTGTTCTCATTAAAGGGCGATGCTAAGATATGGTTTAATTCTCTTGATCCTGGTTGTGTGCGTAGTCCCCAGGATATGATTTATTACTTCTTTGCTAAATATTTCCCTGCTCATAAGAAACAAGCTGCTTTGAGGGAGATATACAACTTTGTGCAAATTAAAGAAGCGAGTCTCCCACAAGCTTGGGGGAGGCTTCTCAAGCTACTTAATGCTTTGCCTGATCATCCTCTTAAGAAACCTGAAATACTTGATGTCTTTTATAATGGACTAATCGATGCTTCCAGAGATTACCTGGATAGTTGTGCTGGTTCTCTTTTCAGGGAAAGAACACCGGATGAAGCTGAAATTCTATTGAATAATATGTTGACAAATGAAAATAATTGGGCACCTCCTGAGCCAGCTCCTGAGCCAACTCCTACTCCAATTACTGAGCCTATTCCTAAACCAACTCCGAAGAAGAGAGGTGTTCTATTTCTCAGTCCCGAAGACATGCAAGAGGCAAAGAAATCTATGAAAGAAAAAGGTATTAAAGCTGAAGACGTTAAGAATTTACCTCCTATTGAAGAAATACATGGTCTTAATTCATCGCTTGTTGAAGAAACCTATGATCTCAATTATTTATTTACTGAAGAACCTCCTGATCCTGATATCCCGACACAGGTAGTAAAGGTAAATTCTCTCTATAGATATGATAAAGCTGAAGTCCCTCCTACTAAAATTGCTAGTCAATGCTTGGATGAGTTCGATAACTTTATGTGTAAGCAAGATGACTTCAATGCTTATTTTGGTAGACAATTAAAAGAAAATGCTTATATGATTAGACGCTTGGGTGATTATATGGCTGATATTAAAGGTGAACTTAAACTTATTAGCAAACATGCTTCTATGGTCACCACCCAAGTAGAACAAGTACTTAAAGCTCAAAAAGAAGTGCTTGATGAAATGAATAGTAAGAAAAATTATTATGCTGTTAGAGTGGCTACTAGAACTGGTAGAATGACCCAAGAACCTTTGTATCCTGAAGGCCACCCTAAGAGAATCGAGCGAGATTCTCAAAGAAATAATATTGATGTTCCTAGTTCTTCTAAAAAGAAGAAGAAGAAAAATGATAGAACTGTGCAAACTTCTAGTGAACCTATTGCTGAACCACCTGATAATCCAAATGATATATCTATGTCTGATGCTGAAACACAATCTGGTATTGAACATGAACCTAGTAAAAATATTAATGATGATGTTCATAATGATGCTCAACCTAGTAATGACAATGATGTAGAAATTGAACCTGCTGTTGATCTTGATAACCCACAATCAAAGAATCAACGTTATGATAAAAGAGACTTTGTTGCTAGGAAACATGGTAAAGAAAGGGAACCTTGGGTTCAGAAACCCATGCCTTTTCCTCCGAAACCATCCAAGAAAAAGGTGATGAGGATTTTGAGCGCTTTGCTGACATGATTAGGCCTATCTTTTTGCGTATGAGATTAACTGATGTGCTAAAAAATCCTTATGCTAAATATATGAAGGATATCATTACTAATAAAAGAAAGATACCGGAAGCTGAAATTTCCACCATGCTTGCTAATTATACTTTTAAGGGTGGAATACCAAAGAAACTTGGAGACCCCGGAGTACCTACTATACCTTGCTCCATTAAAAGAAATTATATTAAAACTGCTTTATGTGATCTTGGAGCCGGTGTTAGTGTTATGCCTCTCTCTTTATATCGTAGACTTGACTTGAATAAGTTGACACCTACTGAAATATCTTTGCAAATGGCTGATAAATCAACTACTATACCTGTCGGTATTTGTGAGGATGTGCCTGTTGTGGTTGCAAACGTTACTATTTTAATGGACTTTGTTATACTTGATATTCCCGAGGATGATAGTATGTCTATTATTCTTGGAAGACCTTTTCTTAATACTGCAGGGGCTGTTATTGATTGCAACAAAGGCAATGTCACTTTTCATGTTAATGGCAATGAGCATACGGTACACTTTCCGAGGAAACAACCTCAAGTTCATAGTATCAACTCTATTGGAAAAATTCCATCGATTATATTTGGAGGTTTTGAATTTCCTCTTCCTACTATCAAAAAGAAATATGATATTCTTATTATTGGGGATGTGCATATCCCCGTTGAGGTAACTTAGTGTTATTCGAAATTTCTTCGGTTTCATGATTATCGGAATGAGTTTGTTAACAAGACTTGATCAACCTTGTTAGCGGATTCTTTTTGATGAGCATGAGATGGATGAAACTAGAAGCACAAACTTCTGTACCCTCTTTATATTTTCTGTTATTTATATTAAATAAAGTAAAAATAGTATTTTTCTGTCTGTTTCCCGACTTATCCGTGCAATATAAAAATATACCAAAAATAAAAATCCTCAGAATGCCATGCCAATTTAATATGATTTTTTCAGGAATATTTGAGGATTTACTGTGCAAAAATTACCGCGGGAGGAGCTGTCACCTGGTCCCGAGGGTGGTGAGCGCGCCCCCCCTATAGGGCGTGCCCCCTACCTTGTGGGCCCACGGTGGCCCTCCTCCACTTATTCCAGCACCCATATTCTTCCTCTATCTCACACAAACCCGAAAAACCAACTCAAGCACGAGTTCCAGCCACTTTTGTTGTGATTTTCGATCTCCTTGCTCAAAGCACCTCCCGCAAAACTGCTTAGGGAGATTGTTCCTTGGTATGTGACTCCTCCATTGGTCCAATTAGTTTTTGTTCTAGTGCTTTATTCTTTGCAAATTTGTGATGCATAGGTGACCATGTTCTTGAGCTTGCATGTCCAATTTATATGGTTCCTAGTAGTTCTAATGCTTGATATAGGCTCTAGGCACTTGTAGGAGTAGTTGCTATCAGTTTAATTGAGTTTGGTTCACTTTTATTTCGATGTTACTAAGAATTTCAGAATTTTTCAGAGAAAAACAATATGTTTAGGAAGATGTTCCAAGGTGGTTCCTCTAAGAAGCAAGGACCCAGAATTGCTATGCGCGATGCTGACGAGGATCCACCAAGAGACGCTCTAGTACGGCCTTGCGAATGGCCGTCGGAAAATTTTATGGACCATGCGGGAATTAAAGAAGAATTCAAATCATATTTGCACAATGCCGGTCTTGAGGATTTTGAGGCTAACAAATGCCCCCAGTATCATGGTCTCACAAGTTCATTTGTGAGGAGGTTTGAGTATTCATCTTCGCGTAATTCTCCTTCAGTCATGTTTGATCTTTATGACAAATCTTATACCATGGACCTAGAGGATTTCACTTCTGCTTGCGAACTTCCATCATGGGGCAGTATTAGGGATCCCCTAAATCTAAATTTAGAAACTTTCTTGCTAGTATAACTATGGGGGAATCCAGAGATATAACACAGGCTACCATAGGGAGCATTCACTTTCCTGCTATACATTATTTTGCTATTTTCATCGGTAGATGCATAAATGCTAAGGATGAAGCATGTCACATGTGTGTCCCTGATCTCAGCATTCTTAGGAGTGCTGTGTTAGGAGACCACTCTTATCATATGGGAGCCATTGTAGCTCGTAGATTGCATCATAATAGACATAATGGAGATTTCTTTGGAGGAATTTATGCAACTCGCTTAGCTCATTTTCTTGAAATAGACATTCATGAGGGTGATATGGAGTTGCCTCCTTCATATTTAGATTATAACTCTATGGCTTCGCACCAGTTTGTCGAGAGGCCTGAATCACCTCTCTTATATCGCTTAATTTTTGATAAACGACGTGTTTTCCGTATTACTCTCCCTGCTCCTGCCTTCTTTGATTCACAGACAAAAGGAAGATATGTTATTACCAGAGAGGAGGCAGAAGAGTACGAGAGGAGAGCGGAGGCAGCCTGACTCCACGCTGCAGCTCAGCAGGCAATAACCGCTGCACATCAGTATGATCCCAACTCCTCCTCCTCATCGCAGTACGACCCCAACAACTATTATTATGGATATCCGCCAGGCCAGCCGTGGCCATAGACCAACTTAGGCCAAAAGCGTAAGCTTGGGGGAGTACGTATTTCTCACCGACATTACATTTATGCTCACACACACTCATTGCTAGATGTCGGTGCTCATAGTTTTTCACTGTAATATCCATGCTAGTTTATTTTCTTTTTCCTGCTTTCTTCTTGTGTGTTTTCTTAACCTTAAGAAAAACCAAAAAAAAATTAGTAGTAGTTTATTTTTCTGCTGTAGTAGTAATAATTCAAAAGAAAACCCAAAAATATTTCCCATTCTTCTTTCGCTTGTTGGGAGCTTTCCCGTGTAAATAGTTTTATTTCTTTTCCTTTCTTGGGGGTCAGTGGGAGAAGACCATAATTAAATTGTTGAAGTGACTCTTATATGCATTATTGATTGATTTAACCAAGAGCCCATATTGCCTTGTCTTCTCCCGTTTATTGAATGCTCGCAGATTCCAGCTTAGTCCAATGCACGTGCAATCTTATTATTATTCACACCGTTCGGTCGTGCAAGTGAAAGGCAATTATGATGATATATGATGGACTGAGTGAGATGAGAAAAGCTGGTATGAACTCGACCTCTTTTGTTTTGTAAATATGATGAGTCCGTCATTCTTGATTCAGCTTATTATGAAGAAACATGTTTGCAATGACAATTAGAGATCATAGTTGCTTGTGCCATGCTTGATTAGCTATGAGTTATAATGATTTACCTTGTATGCCAACATGCTATTGAGATGATTATGACGTGGTATGATGGGGTGGTATCCTCCTTTGAATGATTTAAGTGACTTGACTTGGCACATGTTCACGCATGTAGTTGAAACAAAATCAACATAGCCTTCATGATATTTATGTTCATGGTGGATTATATCCTACTCATGCTTGCATCCAATGTTTATTAATTTTAATGCATGTACATGGCTGTTGTCGCTCTCTAGTTGGTCGCTTCCCAGTCTTTTGCTAGCCTTCACCTGTACTAAGCGGGAATACTGCTTGTGCATCCAATCCCTTATACCCCAAAGTTATTCCAGATGAGTCCACCATACCTTCCTATATGCGGTATCTACTTGCCGTTCCAAGCAAATTTGTATGTGCCAAACTCTAAACCTTCAAATAAACATTCTGTTTTGTATGCTTGAATAGCTCATGTATCAAGAAAGGCTGTCCTTATCTTCCGTGTTAGGCGGGTTATTCTCAAGAGGAGTGGACTCCGCACCTCACTCACGAGAAAATGGCTGGTCACCGGGATGCCCAGTCCCATGCTTTATGCAAACTAAATCAAAATTAATTGCAAACAAAACTCCCCCTGGGACCTGATGTATGTTGGAGGCACTCGTTGTTTCGAGCAAGCCATGGATTGATGCTTGTTGGTGGAGGGGGAGTATAAACTTTACCATTCTGTTTGGGAACCGCCTATAATGTGTTTAGCATGGAAGATATCACCATCTCTTAGTTTTTACGTTGACAATGAAAGTATACCGCTCAAAATACAATTTATCTCTATTTCAAAACCGAGCTCTAGAACCTCTACAAATCCCTGCTTCCCTCTGTGAAGGGCCTATCCATTTACTTTTATGCTGAGTCATCACCCTCTTATTAAAAAGCACTAGCTGGAGAGCACGGCCGTCATTTGCATTCATCACTATTAATTTATGTTGGGTATGACTATGATTGGATCTCTTTTACCATGAATTACAATGTCTAGTCAGTCCTTGATCTTTAAAGGTGCTCTGCATTTATGTTTTGCGGTCTCAGAAAGGGCTAGCGAGATACCATCTTGTTATATCATATTATGATTGTTTTGAGAAAGTGTTGTCATCCGAGATTTATTATTATTACTTGCTAGTTGATTATGCTATTGATATGAGTAATGATGAGACTTGAGAATTATTTCAAATGTGGTTAGTTATGATTTATACTGAAAACTTGAATGCTAGCTTGACATAGTTACAACAACAAGAGCAAACAGAGTTTGTAAAAGTTTTTCTTTCTTTCTTTCAGTTTGTCAACTGAATTGCTTGAGGACAAGCAAGTGTTTAAGCTTGGGGGAGTTGATACGTCTCCGTCGTATCTACTTTTCCAAACACTTTTGCCCTTGTTTTGGACTCTATCTTGTATGATTTGAATGGAACTAACCCGGACTGACGCTGTTTTCAGCAGAATTACCATGACGATGTTTTATGTGCAGAAAACAAATATTCTCGGAATGACTTGAAACTCCACGGGAGGTCTTAGAAAAAACAATAAAAAATCCTCGCCAAATATGAAGACGAGGGGCCCACACCCTTACCACGAGGGTGGGGGGCGCCCCCCCTAGGGCGCGCCCCTACCTCGTGGGCCCCCTGTTTACCCTCCGACGCCAACTCCAACTCTATATATTTGCTTTCGGAGAGAAAAAAATTAGGGAGAAGAAATCATCGCGTTTTATGATACGGAGCCGCTGCCAAGCCCTAAAACCTCTCGGGAGGGATGATCTGGAGTCCGTTCGGGGCTCCGGATAGGGGGATTCGTCGCCGTTGTCATCATCAACCATCCTCCATCACCAATTTCATGATGCTCACCGCCGTGCGTGAGTAATTGCATCGTAGGCTTGCTGGACAGTGATGGGTTGGATGAGATTTATCATGTAATCGAGTTAGTTTTGTTAGGATTTGATCCCTAGTATCCATTATGTTCTGAGATTGATGTTGCTATGACTTTGCTATGCTTAATGCTTGTCACTAGGGCCCGAGTGCCATGATTTCAGATCTGAACCTATTTTGTTTTCATCAATATATGAGAGTTCTAGATCCTATCTTGCAAGTCTATAGTCACCTATTATGTGTTATGATCCGACAACCCCGAAGTGACAATAATCGGGACGACTCCCGGTGATGACCATAGTTTGAGGAGTTCATGTATTCACTATGTGCTAATGCTTTGTTCCGGTTCTCTATTAAAGGAGGCCTTAATATCCCTTAGTTTCCAATAGGACCCCGCTCCCATGGGAGGGTAGGACAAAAGATGTCATGCAAGTTCTTTTCCATAAGCACGTATGACTATATACGGAATACATGCCTACATTACATTGATGAACTGGAGCTAGTTCTGTGTCACCCTATGTTATGACTGTTACATGATGAACCGCATCCGGCATAATTATCCATCACTGATCCGGTGCCTACGAGTTTTCCATATACTAGTTTACGCTTTTTTACTTTCCTGCTTTTACTGTTACAATCACTACAAAATACCAAAAACATTACTTTTGTTGTCTTTACTTTTGTTGCCGCTACCACCACTATCATATTACTTTGCTACTAAAAACTTTGCTGCAGATACTAAGTTTCCAGGTGTGGTTGAATTGACAACTCAGCTGCTAATACTTGAGAATATTCTTTGGCTCCCCTTGTGTCGAATCAATAAATTTGGGTTGAATACTCTACCCTCGAAAGCTGTTGCGATCCCCTATACTTGTGGGTTATCAAATACTATAATGAAACGAATGACAATGATAAGGAGAAGATTGAGTCTCTAACTAAAGAACTAAACACTCTTAAGTTAGCTCATGAAACTATCTTAGGAGATCATCGAGAACTTTTAAGGACTCGTGAGAAATTATGTTTTGAAAAGCTCAACCTTGAGCAAGAGCATGAGTTCTTAAAGGCAATCAATGATGATCTTCGCAAGAAAAGTTCTTCTTACATTGCCAAGCATTTACTCTTATCCACTTACATGCCTCAAGTCTAGTCTAGTAACAAGAACAGGAAGGATTCTTCTTCTAGTAGTAACAATAATCATGCTAAATCCAATGAAGTTGCTTCTAGTAGTTCTCTTGATTCCACTAATGATTCTCTTAGCCAAGTTACACTTGAGCAAGAAAATAGCTTATTGAAGGGAATTATAGAGAAAGGTGTTTACAAGAGCCTTGCCGGGAGTAAGCAATTCGAGGAAATTGTACGCAAGCAAGGAAGGCACCGGAAGAATCAAGGTATTGTTTTTGAACGAAAGTTCAATGCCAATGGAGTTGAGTGGGAAGAAGATCAATACCCCAAGACGAATTTTGTTCCTCAACAAGAGAAGTATGATCCTACTTCATCCAAAGGGACACAAGCTCAAGATGATCTTCCACCACAAGACCACAAGCAAAAAGGCAAGGACAAACTTCAAGAGGAAATTGATGCATTTGAAGAAGCTCCTAAGGCCTTGGTCAAGTGGGTTCCCAAGACTATATCAACTTCCACTTCATCAAGTACAACTACAACTCCGAGGATTCCCATCAAGATGGTGTGGATCCCGAAGAAGAAGAACTAGAGAGTCCTTGAGGGTGACTCCGCCAATATACTTCACTCTTATCATTTTGGCAAGAACAAGTGCAATCAACTTCCACATCTTGCACCAGTTCAAGGAGTCACAAACCCTCTTGTTGGTAAGACAAGGGACAAGGTAATCTAAGGCTTTCATAGACATCATCTTGTGTGTGCATCACTCTATGTCTATGGATATCCTTGTTTGTTCCTTGTGGGACTAACCCGTGTAGGTATTGAAAGTGCAACTCACTCCAAAGGATAGCTTCAAATGATCTACATCAACATAGAGCATCCACATGTTCAACACCTACATGAAGTCATCATCGACAAAACCCAAGGTTAGTTCATCCCTCTTAGGGGGATCTCACATCTAGGGGGAGCTTTACACTAACAATTGAGTTAAAGCAACTCTAATGGTGTGAACACAACAACACTTTATGTAAAAGTGGTAACTCCACTTGTGCTTAAACGATGAGTATGACCTATGATCAAATGTTCTCATTTGACTCCTAAGTCAATATACTCATATATAGATGACCTAGTCATCGCCAATTGCTTGATAGATGCTAGAATTGTTTGTGCATGCTTTGCCACATATTTCATTTGCCATTTTATTGTGTGAGCATGTTGGTTGCATAATTTACTCATTCGAGGACATCCGCTTGTTGTTTTGATTGATTGGTTTCCTTTTTATTTTGGCCAAGTGGATGGACAAGAATGCCTAAGAACCTTCTCTAGCTATCTATGCTTTTCTCGTCTCAAACTCTATTCATGCTGCATCACAAAATTTGATCAAGTCAGATTCGAACCACTCTGTGTGAGGAGCACTCGGAGTCCCCGATTCGTCATAGACTTAAACTTCCAAAACTTTTTTGTGCGTTTTGGTCTGACCGATTCACCAATTACGGTCATACCGAGATCACTAAGTCGATCTAGGTTTTCTACCTCAGTGCAACCGATTTGAACCTTTTGGTCACACCGAGTTTCAGTAACTGCTTGCAGTTATGAATCTCGGTGCCACCGAGTTGTTCCACTCGGTCACACCGACAGGGTCGGGCTATATATACCCACGGGTCAAATTTTGGAAAACTTTCCGAACCTCCTCGACCCGCGCTTAGCCCGCTCTGCCTCCAGGGTCTCCGGATCGCCTTCCTCGTTGCCAGCTGCCTCCTGCCGCTGGTCTCCGCCGCCGTCAATGGGAATCAACCCCTCCGTTGCCGCCGTAGCGAGTTCATCGCCGAACTAGGGTATGAAATCGATCATTGTGCTGTTCTATCTCCGATTCCCCAGCACATTGCTTTGCCATGTATCTTGCCACGATTGAGATCATTCTATCCAGTCAAAACACTCCGTAGTTTAGTCACAAATTAAGAATTTAGGGTTAGGTTTCTGCCGAAACCATCTCGGACCCACCGAGTTGTGGAACTCGGTACCATCGATCCGGCTTAGGCCATTGCACATGTGGTTCTCGGTCTGACCGAGAATTGCAAATCGGTGTGACCTGATACGTCCATTTTGCATCATGCTTTTATATCGATATTTATCGCATTATGGACTGTTATTTCACTTTATATCACAATACTTATGGCTATTCTCTCTTATTTTACAAGGTTTACATAAAGAGGGAGAATGCCGACAGTTGGAATTCTGGTCTGGATAAGGAGCAAATATTAGAGACCTATTCTGAGCAACTCCAAAAGTCCTGAAACTCCACGGAATGTCTTAGAAGAAATAAATAAAAATCCATGCCAAAGATGAAGGCCAGGGGGCCCACACCCTGCTCACGAGGGTGGGGGGCGCCCCCCCTAGAGCGCGCCCCCCTAGGGCGCGCCCCCTATCTCATGGGCCCCCTGGTGGCTCTCCGATGCCCATCTTCTCCTATATGAGGTCTTTCGATGAGAAAAAAATAAGAAGGAACTTTTCAGGACGAGACTCCGCTGCCATGAGGCGGAACCTTGGCGGATCCAATCTAGAGCTCCGGCAGAGCTATTCTGCCGGGGATACTTTCTTCCCGGAGGGGGAAATCATCACCATCGTCATCACCAACGCTCCTCTCATCGGGAGAGGGCAATCTCCATCAACATCTTCACCAGCACCATCTCATTGCAAAACCCTAGTTCATCTCTTGTATCCAATTCTTGTCTCAAAGTCCGGGATTGGTGCTAGTAGGTTGCTAGTAGTGTTGATTACTCCTTGTAGTTGATGCTAGTTGGTTTAATTGGTGGAAGATCATATGTTCAGATCCTATATGCATATTATTACCCCTCTTATTATGAACATGAATATTCTTTATGAGTAATTACGTTCGTTCCTGAGGACAAGGGAGAAGTCTTGCTATGAGTAGTCATGTGAATTTGGTATTCGTTTGATATTTTGATAAGATGTATGTTGTCTAGCCTCTAGTGGTGTTATGTGAACGTCGACTACATAACACTTCACCATTATTTGGGCCTAGAGGAAGGCATTGGGAAGTAATAAGTAGATGATGGGTTGGTAGAGTGACAGAAGCTTAAACCCTAGTTTATGCGTTGCTTCGCAAGGGGCTGATTTGGATCCATATGTTTCATGGTATGGTTAGGTTTACCTGAATACTTTTGTTGTAGTTGCGGATGCTTGCAATAGAGGTTAATCATAAGTGGGATGCTTGTTCAAGTAACAACAGTACCCAAGCACCGGTCCACCCACATATCAAATTATCAAAGTATCAAACGCGAATCATATGAACGTGATGAAAACTAGCTTGACGATATTCCCATGTGTCCTCGGGAGTGCTTTTCCTATTATAAGAGTTTGTTCCGGCTTGTCCTTTGCTACAAAAGGATTGGGCCACCTTGTTGCACTTTATTTACTTTTGTTACTTGTTCCTCGTTACAATTTATCCTATCACAAAACTATCTGTTACCACTTATTTCAGTACTTGCAGAGAATACCTTGCTGAAAACCTCTTATCATTTCCTTCTGCTCCTCGTTGGGTTCGACACTCTTACTTATCGAAAGGACTACGATAGATTCCCTATACTTGTGGGTCATCAAGACTCTTTTCTGGCGCCGTTGCCGGGGAGTGTAGCGCCTTTGGTGAGTGGAATTTGGTAAGGAAAAATTTATACAGTGTGCTGAAATTTACTGTCACTTGTTACTATGGAAAGTAATTCTCTGAGGGGCTTGTTCGGGGTATCTTCACCCTGTCCAGTAGAGCAAAGAGTTGCTCCTCAACCTACTGAACCTATTGAAAATGAAACTCCTTTTGAATTTCCTATGGCTATGATGGAAAAACTGCTAGCTAATCCTTTTACAGGAGATGGCACAAAGCATCCTGATGAGCACTTAATATACGTGGATGAAGTTTGTGGATTATTTAAGCTTGCAGGTATACCCAATGATGTTGCTAAGAAGAAGGTCTTCCCTTTATCTTTGAAGGAAGACACATTGGTATGGTATAGGCAATGTGATGATATGAGATCATGGGACTATAAAAGATTGAAGCTGGAATTTCATCAAAAGTATTACCCTATGCATCTTGTTCATCGTGATCGCAATTATATTTTTTTTCTGGCCCCGCGAAGGAGAAAGCATCGCTCAAGCTTGGGGGAGGCTTAAATCAATGTTATATTCATGCCCCAATCATGAGCTCCCGAGAGAAATAATTATGCAAAGTTTTTATGCTCGGCTTTCTGAAAACAATCGCAACATGCTCGATACTTCTTGTGCTGGCTCTTTTATGTTGAAGACTATTGAATTCAGATGGAATTTATTGGATAGAATTAAACGCAACTCTGAAGATTGGGACCTCGACGAAGGTAAGGAGTCAGGTATGACACCTAAGTTTGATTGTGTTAAATCTTTCATGGATACCGATATTTTCCGTAAGTTTAGCACTAAATATGGACTTGACTCTGAGATAGTAGCTTCTTTCTGTAAATCTTTTGCTACTTATGTTGATCTCCCTAAGGAGAAGTGGTTTAAATATCATCCTCCCATAGAAGTAAAAGTAGCTGCACCTATTAAAGTTGAAGAAAAGACTGTCACTTATAATGATCCTATTGTTCCTACTTCTTATATTGAGAAACCACCTTTCCCTGTTAGAATAAAGGATCATGCTAAAGCTTCAACTGTTGTTCGTAAAAGCAATATTAGAACTTATACACCTCCTGAACAAGTTAAAGTAGAACCTAATATTGCTATTGTTAAAGATCTCTTGTCTAATAATATTGATGGGCATGTTATTCAGTTCGAAGGTGAAACTGCTAGAATTGCTAAACCTTGTGCTAAAGATAAACATAGACCCGTGGTAGGCGTGCCTGTTATTTCTGTTAAAATAGGGGATCATTGTTATCATGGCTTATGTGATATGGGTGCTAGTGCTAGTGTTATACTGCATACTTTATATGAAGAAATTAAGAATGAAATTGCACCTGCTGAGTTAGAAGATATTGATGTCACAATTAAACTTGCCAATAGAGATACTATTTCAGCAATGGGAATTGTCAGAGATGTTGAATTCTTGTGTGGGAAAACTAAATATCCTGCTGATTTTCTTGTTCTTGGTTCCCCACAAGATAGTTTTTGTCCCATTATATTTGGTAGACCCTTCTTAAATACTGTCAATGCTACCATAGATTGCACAAAGAATGTTGTTACTGTTGGCTTGGATGATATGGTTCATGAGTTTAATTTCTCTAAATTTAGTAAACAACATCGTGAGGAAGAATTACCTAGTAAGGATGAAATTATTGGTCTTGCTTCTATTGCAGTACCTCCTAGTGATCCTTTAGAACACTATTTGCTAGACCATGAAAATGATATGTTCATGAATGAAAGAAGGGAAATAGATGAAGTATTCTTTAAACAGGAACCTGTTCTGAAACACAACTTGCCTGTTGAAATCTTAGGGGATCCTCCTCCACCCAAGGGTGATCCCGTGTTCGAGCTTAAACCTTTGCCTGATAATCTTAAATATGCTTATCTTGATGAAAAGAAGATATATCCTGTTATTATTAGTGCTAACCTTTTAGAGCATGAAGAAGAAAGATTATTGAAAACTCTGAAGAAGCATCGTGCTGCTATTGGATATACTCTTGATGATCTTAAGGGCATTAGTCCCACTCTATGCCAACATAAAATAAATTTGGAAGCAGATGCCAAACCAGTTCGTGATCCTCAACGATGTCTGAATCCTAAAATGAAAGAAGTGGTAAGAAAAGAAATACTAAAGCTTCTGGAGGCAGGTATAATCTACCCCGTTGCTGATAGTGAGTGGGTAAGTCCTGTCCATTGTGTCCCTAAGAAGGGAGGTATTACTGTTGTTCCTAATGATAAAGATGAATTGATTCCACAAAGAATTATCACAGGTTATAGGATGGTAACTGATTTCCACAAATTAAATAAAGCTACTAAGAAAGATCATTACCCCTTACCTTTTATTGATCAAATGCTAGAAAGATTATGCAAACACACACACTATTGCTTTCTAGATGGTTATTCTGGTTTCTCTCAAATACCTGTGTCGGCTAAAGATCAATCAAAGACTACTTTTACATGCCCTTTTGGTACTTTTGCTTATAGACGTATGCCTTTTGGTTTATGTAATGCACCTCCTACCTTTCAAAGATGCATGATGGCTATATTCTCTGACTTTTGTGAAAAGATTTGTGAGATTTTCATGGAAGACTTTTCCGTCTATGGTTCCTCTTTTGATGATCTTAATCGAGTTTTGCAGAGATGTGAAGAAACTAATCTTGTCTTGAATTGGGAAAAGTGCCACTTTATGGTTAATGAAGGTATTGTCTTGGGGCATAAAGTTTCTGAGAGAGGTATTGAAGTTGATAAAGCCAAGGTTGATGCTATTGAAAAAATGCCATGTCCCAAGGACACCAAAGGTATAAGAAGTTTCCTTGGTCACGCCGGATTTTACAGGAGGTTCATTAAGGACTTCTCAAAAATTTCTCGGCCTCTGACTAATTTATTGCAAAAAGATATACCATTTGTCTTTGATGATGATTGTGTAGAAGCATTTGAAATACTTAAGAAAGCATTAGTCTCTACACCTGTTGTTCAACCACCTGATTGGAATTTACCCTTTGAAATTATGTGTGATGCTAGTGATTATGCTGTAGGTGCTGTTCTAGGGTAAAGAGTCGATAAGAAATTAAATGCTATCCATTATGATAGTAAGACTCTAGACAATGCTCAAAGAAATTATGCTACTACTGAAAAAGAACTTTTAGCAGTTGTATTTGCTTGTGATAAGTTCAGATCTTATATTGTTGATTCTAAAGTAACTATTCAAACAGATCATGCTGCTATTAAATATCTTATGGAAAAGAAAGATGCTAAACCTAGACTTATTAGATGGGTTCTCTTGCTACAAGAATTTGATTTGCATATTGTTGATAGAAAGGGAGCTGAGAACCCCGTTGCAGACAACTTTTCTAGGTTAGAAAATATTCTTAATGACCCACTACCTATTAATGATGACATTCCTGATGAGTAATTAAATGTTATAAGTACTTCTCGTAGTACTCCATGGTATGCTGATTTTGCTAATTATATTGTTGCTAAGTTTATACCACCTAGCTTCACATACCAACAAAAGAAAAAGTTCTTCTATGATTTGAGACATTACTTTTGGGATGACCCACATCTTTATAAAGAAGGAGTAGATGGTGTTATTAGGCGTTGTGTACCTGAGCATGAACAGGAACAGATCCTACGCAAGTGTCATTCCGAGTCTTATGGAGGACACCACGCTAGAGATAGAACTGTAAGGTATTGCAATCTGGTTTTTATTGGCCTACTCTCTTCAAGGATGCCCGTAAGTTTGTCTTGTCTTGTGATGAATGTCAAAGAATTGGTAATATTAGTAGACATCAAGAAATGCCTATGAATTATTCACTTGTTATTGAACCGTTTGATGTTTGGGGCTTTGATTATATGGGACCTTTTTCCTGCCTCTAATGGATACACACATATTTTAGTTGCTGTTGATTATGTTACTAAGTGGGTAGAAGCTATTCCAACTAGTAGTGCTGATCATAACACTTCTATTAAAATGCTTAAAGAAGTTATTTTCCCGAGGTTTGGAGTCCCTAGATATTTAATGACTGATGGTGGTTCACACTTTATTCATGGTGCTTTCTGTAAAATGCTTGCTAAGTATGATGTTAATCATAGAATTGCATCTCCTTATCACCCACAGTCTAGTGGTCAAGTAGAGTTGAGCAATAGAGAGATCAAATTAATTTTGCAAAAGACTGTTAATAGGTCTAGAAAGAATTGGTCTAAGAAACTTGATGATGCATTATGGGCTTATAGAATTGCATATAAAAATCCTATGGGTATGTCTCCGTATAAAATGGTTTATGGAAAAGCATGTCACTTACCTCCCGAACTAGAACATAAGGCATATTGGGCTATTAAAGAGCTTAACTATGATTTTAAACTTGCCGGTGAGAAGAGGTTATTTGATATTAGCTCACTTGATGAATGGAGAATCCAAGCTTATGAAAATGCCAAGTTGTTTAAAGAAAAAGTTAAAAGATGGCATGACAAAAGGATACAAAAGTGTGAGTTTAATGTAGGTGATTATGTATTGCTATACAACTCTCGTTTAAGATTTTTTGCAGGAAAACTTCTCTCTAAATGGGAAGGCCCCTATGTCATCGAGGAGGTCTACCGTTCCGGTGCCATAAAAATCAACAACTTCGAGAGCACAAATCCGAAGGTGGTAAACGGTCAAAGAATTAAACATTATATCTCAGGTAATCCCATAAATGTTGAAACTAATATTATTGAAACCGTAACCCCGGAGGAATACATAAGGGACACTTTTCGGAACGTTTCAGACTCCGAAAAGGAATAGGTATGTGGTACGGTAAGTAAACCGACTCGAAAACAATTTTTAAGGCAATATTTCTCCATTTTGGAATATTTAGAGAAATAGAAAAATAAGTAGCAGTTCGGGAAGGACACGAGGGCCCCACGAGGGTGGTGGGCGCGCCCCTACCTCGTGAGCGCCTTGTGTGCCCTCCGGACTCCGTTTTCTTGCACAATACGTATTTTGGTCGGTAAAAATTCATTATATATTCTCCCGGGGGTTTTGACTCCCGTATCACGCAAAAATCTTCTGTTCTTGTTTCGAGCTGTTTTCTGTCAGGGTTTTCTAGGCTAGGCATCATGTCGTCTCCCTCCTCCAACAATGGTGACAACGATGCTTGGCTAATGAAGATAGATCTGAAGAGGGAAGAACCCACGAGGGTCAACAAGGATGAAAGGATCAAGAAGGCCACGGAGGATCAAGCTCCGGCAGCAAAAGACATCCTTCAACTTGATCATAACCTTCTTACCCCAACTGAGATCGACGCTTTCAAGATGATTGAGTTAGCTCGTATACAAAACAAATATCTCACACAAGAAAATATTTTGTTGAAGGAGCATATTGTCGCACTCAAGGCCATTATTCGCAAGCTGGAGGACCTCTTACGCTCGATGTGCGATTAGCCGTCACCTCCACCGTCTCCTCCAACAAAGAAGAATTGAGTATCTGGGTATGGGCACTCCCCTTGGCAACTGCCAAGCTTGGGGGAGGTGCCCCGGTATCGTATCACAATCACAACTCCTATCTTTACCGTTTTTCTTAGTTCGATCCTATTAGTAGTATCTTGATCTAGTAGAATAAAGTCTATGGCATGATCTAGTTTTGAGTTTTGCTTTATGATCTCTCTATGTAATCGAGTCCGTGAGCTATATATAATAAAGATTAGTGTTGAGTCAAGGGCTTGATTATTTTGCCATGATCTTGGGTGAATAAAAGAAAAGAGAAAAAGAATAAAAAGAAACAAAAAAGTTCATATTGATCCTATTGAGAGTAATGACTTCGCATAGAAAGAGTATGATGATTAAAAGTTGTTGGGAGTTGGCAGACATAGCTTTGGTCATTGTTGCAATTAATAGGAAGTAATAAGGAAAGAGAGGTTTCACATATAGATATATTATCATTGACATCTTTTATGATTGGGAGCACTCATTAAAATATGACATGCTAAAGAGTTGATGTTGGACAAGGAAGACAACGCAATGAGTTATGTCTTTCTTACATCTGAGATAAAGTATGTTGTCATGGTTCCTCTAACTTGTTGAGCTTTCCTTTCCCCCTCATGCTAGCCAAATTCTCAGCACCAAGTAGAAATACTACTTGTGCTTCCAAATATCCCTAAACCAGTTTTGCCATGAGAGTCCACCATATCTACCTATGGATTGAGTAAGATCCTTCAAGTAAGTTGTCATCGGTGCAAAGCAATAAAAATTGCTCTAAATATGTATGATTGATTGGTGTGGGAGAAATAAGCTTTATACGATCGTGTGATGTGGAAGTAATAAAAGCGATGGACTGCATAATAAAGGTTCATATCACAAGTGGCAATATAAAGTGACATTCTTTCGCATTGAGATTTTATATATATCCAACCATAAAAGCGCATGGCAACCTCTGCTTCCCTCTGCGAAGGGCCTATCCTTTATTATTATCTCCTACCTTATGCAAGATTCATGGTGATCTTCACCTTTCCTTTTTCATTTTATCCTTTGGCAAGCTCAGCATGTTGGAAAGAACATGATATATATCTAATTGGATGTAGGGGAGCATGAACCATTATTGTTGACATTACCCTTGAGGTAAAAGGTTGTGGGGCAAAACTATAAGCCCCTATCTTTCTCTGTGTCCGATTAAAGCTCCGTAACCACAAGTATTGCGTGAGTGTTATCAATTATGGGAGACTAAATGATAGTTGAGTATGTGGACTTGCTTTTTAGCTCTAACATAGACTCTTTCCGATGTTATGATAAATTGCCATTGCTTCAATGACTGAGATTATAGTTTGATGGAGCCCAATAAGGTTTATGATTTATACTCTTGCATTGTGAATAGATCATCACTTGAACATAAGTAATCATATGACAAAATCTATATATGTTGCTGTTATAAGAATAATCATGATGCCTTCATGTCCGTATTTTATTTTTATCGACACCTCTACCTCTAAACATGATGACATATTTATTGTTATCGGCTTTTCGCTTGAGGACAAGCAAGGTCTAAGCTTGGGGGAATTGATACGTCCATTTTGCATCATGCTTTTATATCGATATTTATCGCATTATGGACTGTTATTTCACTTTATATCACAATACTTATGGCTATTCTCTCTTATTTTACAAGGTTTACATAAAGAGGGAGAATGCCGGCAGCTGGAATTCTGGTCTGGATAAGGAGCAAATATTAGAGACCTATTCTGCGCAACTCCAAAAGTCCTGAAACTCCACGGAACTTCTTAGAAGAAATAAATAAAAATCCACGCCAAAGATGAAGGCCAGGGGCCCACACCTTGCTCACGAGGGTGGTGGGCGCGCCCCCCTATCTCGTGGGCCCCTTGGTGGCTCTCCGATGCCCATCTTCTCCTATATGAGGTCTTTCGATGAGAAAAAAATAAGAAGGAACTTTTCGGGACGAGACTCCGCCGCCACGAGGCGGAACCTTGGCGGATCCAATCTAGAGCTCCGGCAGAGCTGTTCTGCCGGGGATACTTCCTTCTCGGAGGGGGAAATCATCACCATCATCATCACCAACGCTCCTGTCATCAGGAGAGGGTAATCTCCATCAACATCTTCACCAGCACCATCTCATCTCCAAACCCTAGTTCATCTCTTGTATCCAATTCTTGTCTCAAAGTCCGGGATTGGTGCTAGTAGGTTGCTAGTAGTGTTGATTACTCCTTGTAGTTGATGCTAGTTGGTTTAATTGGTGGAAGACCATATGTTCAGATCCTATATGCATATTATTACCCCTCTGATTATGAACATGAATATGCTTTGTGAGTAATTACGTTCGTTCCTGAGGACAAGGGAGAAGTCTTGCTATGAGTAGTAATGTGAATTTGGTATTCGTTTGATATTTTGATAAGATGTATGTTGTCTAGCCTCTAGTGGTGTTATGTGAACGTTGACTGCATAACACTTCACCATTATTTGGGCCTAGAGGAAGGCATTGGGAAGTAATAAGTAGATGATGGGTTGCTAGAGTGACAGAAGCTTAAACCCTAGTTTATGCGTTGCTTCGTAAGGGGCTGATTTGGATCCATATGTTTCATGCTGTGGTTAGGTTTACCTTAATACTTTTGTTGTAGTTGCGGATGCTTGCAATAGAGGTTAATCATAAGTGGGATGCTTGTTCAAGTAAGAACAGTACCCAAGCACCGGTCTACCCACATACCAAATTATCAAAGTATGGAACGCGAATCATATGAACGTGATGAAAACTAGCTTGACGATATTCCCATGTGTCCTCGGGAGCGCTTTCCCTATTATAAGAGTTTGTTCCAGCTTGTCCTTTGCTACAAAAGGATTGGGCCACCTTGCTGCACTTTATTTACTTTTGTTACTTGTTGCTCGTTACAATGTATCCTATCACAAAACTATCTGTTACCACTTATTTCAGTACTTGAAGAGAATACCTTGCTGAAAACCGCTTATCATTTCCTTCTGCTCCTCGTTGGGTTCGACACTCTTACTTATCGAAAGGACTACAATAGATCCCCTATACTTGTGGGTCATCAAGACCGAGTTTAGGACTTTGTGAAACCCTAGCAGTCTCGGTGCCACTGAACTGTGACTCAGTCTGACCGAGTTCACTAGTTTAGGTTCCAACAGATGCTTCGGTATCACCGAGTTTACAAATCGGTTGATCCTAAATGCTTTCTGTGGAAAACTAAAACTAAGTTTTTGACTCATTCTTTTGCAAAAACCTCTACATTTTGTGATGCTCATCCACTCTATCTCATCTATATCTATTCACAGGGGCTGCTGTCAGTGTTTGCAACATGTCTGATCAGAGTGACATCCAGAACAGGTCAGAGGAGCAGGTTCACCTGAGTGAGGGCACTAGTCCCTCTAGCAGTTCAGATGATGGTAGTAGGAGCACCCCAAGCAACTTACCCAAAGCTGCCACCAGGGCCAGAAAGAAGAAGACCTCTGAATCTGAGGATGAAGACTATGTGGCAGTTGAGGATGAGGCCACTTCCAAGAAGAAAGTGGTTAAGAAGGAGTATAGCACTGCTGCTGCCACCAAGTCAGGCATGAAGCAAAAGGTTCCTGCAAAGAGAATTCCAATGTCTAAGGCCAGAGCATCTACTCAAGTCCCTTTGGGATCTGAACCCAAAGAGGCTGCTGCAGAAGGGAAGAAGAGGAAGGAGAGGGTCAAAACGACCACTGCTAGAGTGCTTGGGAGATCCCCAATCATGAGAGATTCTGAAGAGGAAGAGGAAGAAGATGCTGCACCAGCACCCAAAGCTCAGAAGCTTATGGGTGATGCCATCAGGGCAGTGGCTGTTCCATCTAAGCCTAAGACTGCTTCAAAGGCTGCTGCTCCAGCTCCAAAGCCAAAACCGAAGAGGAGCACCAGGAACATCCCTGCTGAGGAAAAGAACAAGGCCCGAGTGCCTGAAGCTGAAATGGAAGAATAAGATGATGAGTCACATGTCTTGAGGAAGCCGAAGCCAAAAATCCCAGATCACAATGATGCTCATCCAGTTGCTGAGAACATGAAGATCAGGAAGGACTCAAGTCTGAGGCTATGGAGAGAGTCAGATCCATATGCCACCAGGAGAAGGACTGCTGTGGACTACATGTTCCATACAAAGGAACACCAGGACTTCCATGAGACCATCTTGCTTGACAAGAAGCCCATAGTGTGTGACATGAGATGGGTCGACTGGGACTACATCAAGGAGAATGAGGATCACTATCCAGGTGTACTTGACAGTTTCAAGGCTCGTGGAGTCGATGAGTTTGTGGCTCAGAAGCTCACAAAATGGAATGATGAGATCATCATGCAGTTCTACTCCACAGCTCATTTCTACCCAGATGGAAGGATTGTCTGGATGTCTGAAGGTACGAGGTACCAGTCCACGGTTGCTGAATGGGCGAAGTTGATCAATGCCCCAAAAGAGGGTGAAGATGACTTGGATGTCTATGCCAACAGGAAGACGGATCACAACACAATGGCACACATGTACAAGGAGACACATAAGTTTGGATCTGTACATTACCTTCTGTCAGGCTTGCCAACCATCAACTGGATCCTCAGGCACACTCTCTTGCCAAAGTCAGGTGATCACAAGATTATCAGAGGCCATGCAATTAACTTGCTTCACATATTTGATGTCCCACAAAAGTTCAAAGTCATGAGCCTAATAGTTGAAACTATCAAGAGGACAGCTGCAGATCAGAAGAGGAGTTGTGGGTATGTGACGCCCCCGATTTGATCGTACACTAATCATACACGCAAACGTGTACGATCAAGATCAGGGACTCACGGGAAGATATCACAACACAACTCTACAAATAAAATAAGTCATACAAGCATCATATTACAAGCCAGGGGCCTCGAGGGCTCGAATACAAGAGCTCGATCATAGACAAGTCAGCGGAAGCAACAATATCTGAGTACAGACATAAGTTAAACAAGTTTGCCTTAAGAAGGCTAGCACAAACTGGGATACAGATCGAAAGAGGCACAGGCCTCCTGCCTGGGATCCTCCTAACTACTCCTGTTCGTCGTCAGCGGGCATCACGTGGTAGTAGGCACCTCCGGTGTAGTAGGAGTCGTCGTCGAAGATGGCGTCTGGCTCCTGGGCTCCAACATCTGGTTGCGACAACCAGGTAGAAGGGATAGGGGGAAAAGAGGGAGAAAGCAACCGTGAGTACTCATCCAAAGTACTCGCAAGCAAGGAGCTATACTACATATGTATGCATTGGTATCAAATGGATTAAGGGAATCATATGTGGACTGAACTGCAAAAAGCCGGAATAAGGGGGGATAGCTAGTCCTTTCGAAGACTACGCTTCTGGCAGCCTCCGTCTTGCAGCATGTAGAAGAGAGTAGAGTGAAGTCCTCCAAGTAGCATCGCATAGCATAATCCTAACCGATGATCCTCCCCTCGTCGCCCTGTGAGAGAGCGACCACCGGTTGTATCTGGCACTTGGAAGGGTGTGTTTTATTAAGTATCCGGTTCTAGTTGTCATAAGGTCGTGGTACAACTCCAAGTCGTCCTGTTACCGAAGATCACGGCTATTCGAATAGATTAACTTCCCTGCAGGGGTGCACCACATAATCCAACACGCTCGATCCCATTTGGCCGGACACACTTTCCTGGGTCATGCCCGGCCTCGGAAGATCAACACGTCGCAGCCCCACCTAGACTAACAGAGAGGTCAGCACGCCGGTCTAAACCTAAGCGCCCAGGGGTCTGGGCCCATCGCCCTTAGCACACCTGCACGTTGCGTGGGCAGCCGGAAGCAGACCTAGCCTAGTAGGCGTTCCAGTCCAATCCAGCGCGCGCCCCTCCGTTGCTGACGTCACGAAGGCTTCGGCTGATACCACGACGTCGAGTGCCCATAACCGTCCCCGCGTAGATGGTTAGTGCGTATAGGCCAGTAGCCAGACTCAGATCAAATACCAAAATCTCGTTAAACGTGTTAAGTATCTGCGAACGCCGACCAGGGCCAGGCCCACCTCTCTCCTAGGTGGTCTCAACCTGCCCTGTCGCTCCGCCTCAAAGTAACAGTCGGGGGCCGTCAGGAACCCAGGCCCACCTCTACCGGGATGGAGCCACCTGCCCCTTCAGCCCCCATCTCCGAACAGTATCACAGGTAAGGTAACTGTGTAAAGTATATTGTATATGCCCGTGGTCACCTCCCGAAGTGATCACGGCCCAGTAGTATAGCATGGCAGACGGGCAAGAGTGTAGGGCCACTGATGGAACACTAGCATCCTATACTAAGCAGTAGGATAGCAGGTAAAAGTAGCAACAGTAGTAGCAAGGACAGGCTATGCATCAGAATAGGATTAACGGAAAGCAGTAACATGCTAGACTACTCTAATGCAAGCAGTAGAGAAAAGAGTAGGCGATATCTGGTGATCAAAGGGGGGGCTTGCCTGGTTTCTCTGGCAAGAGAGAGGGGTCGTCAACTCCGTAGTCGTACTGGGTAGCAGCGGCATCGGTCTCGGTGTCTATCGAGAGAAGAGGGGGGAGAAACAATAAATATATAAGCAAGCATATGCATAGTGATGCATGACATGACAAGTATCGACGTTAGAGGTGCCCTAACGCGGTAGTAGGTGATACCGGTGAAGGGGGATAACATCCGGGAAAGTATTCCCGGTGTTTCGTGTTTTCGGGCAGAGGAGCCGGAGGGGGAAAGTTGCGAGTTTGACATGTTAGGGGTGCGTGGCGGATGAACGGGCTGCGTAACCGGATTCGTCTCGTCGTTCTGAGCAACTTTCATGTACAAAGTTTTTTCATCTGAGCTACGGTTTAATTTATATTATTTTTTGAAGTTTTAAATCATTTTCTAATTTATTAATTATTAATTAAATTAACATTATCCAGAATAGTGCTTGCTGACGTCAGCATGGCGTCAGCAGTTGACCTGGTCAACCTGACAGGTGGGTCCCGTTTGTCATTGACAGTGTTCCACTAAACATGATTAATTAGCTTAACTAGGTTATTAGGTTAACTAAACATAATTAGTTAAGTTAATTAATTAACTAACTAATAAGATAATTATTTTAATTATTTTAATTTTTTAATTTCTTTTTTATAAATGTTTTGGGGTGCGGGGCCCCCTTGTCATAGGCCCCTGGGGGCCTAACGGGCGCGGGTGAGGCTGGAACGGGGCTCCAGCGGGCGCGACCATTGTGGCGTCGGCCGTGGTAGGTGGAGCGAGGGGGATCCGACAGTGAACGGCGCCGGCGAAGGGCGGCGCCGTCGAAGAGTGGTGGCGGCGGTCGATGGAGGCTGCGGCTCCAGCGACAGGGGCATTCCATGGCGCGCGTGGGAGGGCGAGGTAGGGCGCGGGCCAGCGGTGGACGGCGCCAGGCGAAGGAAGAAGAGGCCGGTGGCCACGGCGTGTCCATGGTCGGAGCGGGATGCGGGCAGAGCGCACGGGGCGAGCGAGGCCGTGCGGGGCTGCAGAGCTACGGGTGGCTTGGCCGGGGCACGATCTCGTGCGGAGTGGCGCAGCCGGAGCGGGAGGGAGCCGCGCGGCCATGGCAGGTGCGTAGCGGGCGCTCGCGGTGTGAGCCCTGGCAGGGGAAGGACATGACGGCGACGGCGCGCAACGATAGCCGCATCAGAAGTAGAGAAGAAGGAGCGAGGCCGGAGCCCGGGGGCTCACCCACATTGCAGGGATGAGGGGCGGCGTGGCTCAGGGTGCCTTTGGGGAGGAATACCGGGACGAGCGACGTGGAGGATGCAGGCCGGTGGGGTGGCTCCGGCGTCGTGGCCTCCGGCGAGGTCCTCGGGCGGCGGCGCATCCAGATCGGGGAAGAGGGGGGGGGCGATGGGCGGTTGAGGACGAGGCGGCAAGGTCCAAGGCGACGGCGTCGGAGCGATGGGGTCAGAGCCGGGCCGCGTCGGGCAGCGGCGAAATCGGGCGTGCGCCCCCCGATCCAGATCGAGGGGGAGAGGGAAGAGATGAGGGGGACCGTGGGGGGCAGCGGGGTGTCGATGGTTAGGGTTTGGGTCGCCTTAGGGGATAAGGGAGTGGGGATGGGCCGGCCGGCTGAGGGAGTGGCCGACTGGGCCGGCCTGTTGGGTCGGGGCCTAGTGGGGGGGGGGTTACTTTCTTTTTTTATCTTTGTTTTGCTTTCTCTTAGTTTGTTTTTCTGTTTTCATTTTAGTTTCTGATATTTTAGTTTCTTGAAGATACTAAGTTAGCACCTAAATTAGTATCATCAAAATAGGACATTGCCAAACCTAGTTTGGACCCAAAATAAATTAGTTTAATATTTCTATATTTTCAAAAGCAATTATATTATTATTTTAGCCACTGGTTTTAATTAGTTTTAGGGTATTTAAACACTTTGAAAAAGGTTGGTTCCACCACCAAAGCTAGTTAGGGATTATTTGCCACATCATGAACATTTTAGTTTTAATATTTGAAAACTTTTATTGTTTGCTTGATTTTGAATTTGAATTTGAATCGGTTTTAAACTAACGCGAGTTTATCGACAGTAACCGAGGTGACATGGCATCATTAGTAGGCGATTACTGTAGCTTAAGTATCCGGGCGTCATAATTCTCCTCCACTACAAGAAATCTCGTCCCGAGATTTAAGAGGGGAGTAAGGGGGAAAGTTCTGGTTACGATATTCTAACGGATCTTCTCGAAGAAGTTAATCCCTTTCGTTGATGTCTTCAATTCTTTAGTCCAATGCATCATGATAAACTTGTCATCATTTCTTCGGGAACTCCATCGTACTTACGAAAGGTTAAGGGGCAGCTCAGCTACGTCAGAATGCTTTTGAGGGAAACAATCTGGGGTTAACCCATGAATGAGTATAAGATTATCTCTCGAGTTGAACATATGAAATACATCGAGAGTAAGGTACGAAGGTACAATAAGAGGTTCCAAGCGGATAGATAGTTGCTCGAAGTCTGAACCAGAGTGAGAAAGGGGTTCAGAGTAGCGAGAGTAAGTATTGTGTCTGATACCAGAATAGAGCACTAGGAAGGTGGCCCATGAATTAAATACGAAGCCAAGCATGGAGAATAACCATTAGAAACAGGGTTGTACAGGAGAGTCAGGTTTCGATCCTGTGGAACTGTGGGTTATGAGCCCACCATGTAGTTAAAAGTAGGAAGGGCGGAGACGTCTTGCGTGATCATGCAAGCAAGGCATGTCAGGGGGTAGCCTGTCGATTATGTCGGCAACAACGTCGATACCAAGGGCGAGGGACGAAGAGAACCACTTTCCTGCTCATTGAAACGAGGCGGACAAATAGGCAAAGTTCTCGTCCATCGGTGGTTACCGAAATGTCATCAACAATAGCAACAGGGTCTTACTGACAGAGTGGTACAACGAGGTTTTTACATAAGCAATGAATTATTACTGCTTAGATTATATAGATCACAAGAAAGGTCAAACAAACCAATGGAGAGGAAAATGTGATCATTAGTTTAAACTAAACAATAGAAAGGAAAATGTGTTTAAACACATATTTCAGGGGTATATCCTTCCCAAGGACGAACAGAGCATGATATCCATGACAGGATATAATGTAGAAAACTCCTTAGGTAGGGGAGAGAGTTTTCATGACATTACCTGCGGTGTTTGGATAATCAAGCAGGAAACATTCATCATTGGGCTTCAAATGTTTTTGTTGAAAATCGGAGTACCATGGACATGCTTTGAGATAGCACTGACATGGTCTGCAAGCAAAGGTCAGACTTTGTATTCACAAAGGATCCATCAGGAACATCTTATAGAATAAGTCTTACAAATTCCTTATGGAAGAATGGCTAACCTTGCTGAAAAGAGGGGGTATTATAACAATGGGTTCCCCAGCCAGGTGTGCTAGGCATGACATCACCTTATCAGGTCATATAAATACCAATGTTAAAACTCCTGGAAATATGTTCAAACCATCATATCTGACCCGAGATTTGGATCTGATTGGTGTCAGGATACCTCAGACTCAGGATGCCTGAGAAGAAAGGTGCAACACAAATTGACGGGATGACACTGTAAGAATCTCGGGAAATGAACTATGAAGTGATTTCCGTTACAAGAGTTCATCATTAACCCTAGGAGAGGACAAGGAGGTGGCTGATGAACTCAACGACAACTCATCGAGATTTCCAAAAGATGGATTTCCTCAATTAAGTGAACAAGGAGATAACATTTGTCAGATCAAATGATATAATGAAGTATGCTCGAGGAAAACATAGACAATTAAACATTGGTTGAAAGGTGCGCCTAAAATATGGGTTGGGTTGCACGACCAATGTCAGAATGGTGATTCAATAATCAATAGTCTAAGAATGAACGGCCGACCATTAACTTCAAAGCAATATGGTTGCTAGAAGTGCAGAATCCAAATAGCACCGTTCACTTGTTGGTACCCCAGTTGGAATCAACACGAGGACCAAGAAAGAATGGCGATGGTGAGAAGTATCACTATACCAAGAGTTCTTAAGAGGTGGTGAAATTCTCACGACATTCTTGACATAAAGGATGGTAATACTCCAAGGTAAAGGAGAACCAATGTTGGATAGCAAGGTATAACACAAAACACGAACAAGTTTGTGTTGAACGGAAGGCAATAAAGTGGTAGATGATAAAACAAATCATCGAGGGCAAGGATGGTATTTCTCGTAATGAACTCAATTGACATCCTGGAAGAGCTCAGAATGCCGATGATGATCACGACACAATTGTTGAGAGATTTCATGAAGATGTAATCGGTCGGCGATGACATCAAGCCAAAGGAATGATGAAGCGACAGGTTATTGAACCCAAGGTATGACACAAACACAAAACCAAGCTCGTTGTTTAAGGTAAAATGGTATGATGAGGAAGATCGACGTAAGCTTAGCTCATCGTTGAAAGTTGTGCTCCGGGAATAAGGACCAGGTAGCACAGTTAAAATCATCACAATAATGATATAGCCAAATAGGGTAGGAAGGGCGTGATCGGGTACAAACTCATAAGCAAAGAAGATTCATAATAGTTGTTGAACCGTAGTGTGGACTCGGTTCAGTTATCGGTCTTTGAGTGTTTAATAACTCAGAGCCCATGAAAAATTGGAATCAGTGAAAATGTAGAACTTGATGAAGAACTCATAAGGGGTCATGTAGTACTTGATATTATCGAGGTACCATGGTGTAATACTCGACGGAAGATTAAAGTACAGGTTGGACTGGTGTAATGATCCACAGAAGACAAGTGCTTAAACTTGTCCGTGAAATGGGGTCAAAGAAGAACATATGGTCGAAACCACGATTGCAAAATGCCAGATCCCGGATATAAGAACTTATACCAAGGGAAAAATTTAATTTAAGAGAAGCTTTAATGATAAGATCTACAACGTGTCCATGGGCATGAACACAAAGTTCAAGGTCGACTCCCACTTCTTCAATGCATAACCTTTCATTCACCGCTCTAGATAAAAATGATTTCAGTGTCAAAACCTACCTGATGAATTACCAGAGGAGTATGACCCGTGAAAACTTTCGGGTTCACACAGATTAAGAAAAGCATAGGTTCAACCCGTCAGGGTATCGTGGAATCATATACCACAAGCTTCATTCGTAAATACCACCAGCTTGAAAACAGAGCATGGTGGAGAAAAACAGAGGATACAATTCACCAAAAGCATTATGTATCCGAGGAAAGGCTCACAAGGTTATTGAATAAGGAGGACACTATCAAATAATAATCCAATAAAGGATCTGACGGTCCAGAGCGGAGTTGATGTGAGCATCGGCACACAATCAATTGAAGAAAGGATGCAAGGACATCAGATTATAGAACACCTGAATGATTCGATTCTTAGTTATCAAAGAAATTATGATTCCCAAATAGAAGGATCAGAAGCAGACGCTCTGATCAAGGGTGGATAAGTTCAATAGACCTAAGGGTACAATTGACGGCAACAGATTGGTCGAGAACAAGCTCATGTTCAAAAATGACGTCTGAGCCAGAAAGATAATTTAAAAGGATCAACTGATAATAGCGTGCATTCGCACTCATGTTGAATCAATAGGATCAAAATTTACGGTGTCTAAGGATACTAATGAATATTGCCAAACATATGGAAAGCATCCATAATGCAAGCAGACAAGTATTGCAGAGCAATAAGCTACTAAGGATTCTTGGAGGATCAAATAGTATTTCGAAGACCATTGTGAAACACATGAACAACTAGGGGATGAGCGGATACTTGATAAGTGCGAGAATTATCCATAGGGGTATTCAGGTGACAAAGAACAGCAAGGCAGTAAGCTCAAAGGATTATCAAAACAACGACGAGTATTTCGGGGTATCTTGTAATAACAAGACCAACTAGGGATGAATGTAAGAATAACAATTGCAAGTAGTTACCCATAAGGGTTGACGGTGGAAGGGGAATTGCAAACACGATGAACACAAGTTCTCTGGTTAACAGCGGAGAGTATCTTCAGGGTCTTCACGCGCAGCAGACGATCATCAGTAATAAGGGTCTCTCCGGGTGAAAGTGATAACGAGATCCTAATGTTAGATTTAGCAAAATTTCATTTAACCCGAATAGAAGAGAGTTTAGAGTCCCAGAGTAAGGATCGAGGAGTAAAAGATCCTAATACCACCCTGATGGCGATGTGGGCCCGTAAGGCACACAGCCATGTTAGTAAAAGTTTTTGTAATGTCTAGACTCAACTTCGGCCAAGGAGTGTGGAAGGGGAATTCCTACAGGCAGTCGGCTCTGATACCAACTTGTGACGCCCCCGATTTGATCGTACACTAATCATACACGCAAACGTGTACGATCAAGATCAGGGACTCACGGGAAGATATCACAACACAACTCTACAAATAAAATAAGTCATACAAGCATCATATTACAAGCCAGGGGCCTCGAGGGCTCGAATACAAGAGCTCGATCATAGACGAGTCAGCGGAAGCAACAATATCTGAGTACAGACATAAGTTAAACAAGTTTGCCTTAAGAAGGCTAGCACAAACTGGGATACAGATCGAAAGAGGCGCAGGCCTCCTGCCTGGGATCCTCCTAAGTACTCCTTGTCGTCGTCAGCGGGCATCACGTAGTAGTAGGCACCTTGGGTGTAGTAGGAGTCGTCGTCGAAGATGGCGTCTGGCTCCTGGGCTCCAACATCTGGTTGCGACAACCAGGTAGAAGGGATAGGGGGAAAGAGGGAGAAAGCAACCGTGAGTACTCATCCAAAGTACTCGCAAGCAAGGAGCTATACTACATATGTATGCATTGGTATCAAATGGATTAAGGGAATCATATGTGGACTGAGCTGCAGAAAGCCGGAATAAGGGGGGATAGCTAGTCCTTTCGAAGACTACGCTTCTGGCAGCCTCCGTCTTGTAGCATGTAGAAGAGAGTAGACTGAAGTCCTCCAAGTAGCATCGCATAGCATAATCCTAACCGATGATCCTCCCCTCGTCGCCCTGTGAGAGAGCGACCACCGGTTGTATCTGGCACTTGGAAGGGTGTGTTTTATTAAGTATCCGGTTCTAGTTGTCATAAGGTCAAGGTACAACTCCAAGTCGTCCTGTTACCGAAGATCACGGCTATTCGAATAGATTAACTTCCCTGCAGGGGTGCACCACATAACCCAACACGCTCGATCCCATTTGGCCGGACACACTTTCCTGGGTCATGCCCGGCCTCGGAAGATCAACACGTTGCAGCCCCACCTAGACCAACAGAGAGGTCAGCACGCCGGTCTAAACCTAAGCGCCCAGGGGTCTGGGCCCATCGCCCTTAGCACACCTGCACGTTGCGTGGGCGGCCGGAAGCAGACCTAGCCTAGTAGGCGTTCCAGTCCAATCCAGCGCGCGCCGCTCCGTTGCTGACATCACGAAGGCTTCGGCTGATACCACGACGTCGAGTGCCCATAACTGTCCCCGCGTAGATGGTTAGTGCGTATAGGCCAGTAGCCAGACTCAGATCAAATACCAAGATCTCGTTAAACGTGTTAAGTATCTACGAACGCCGACCAGGGCCAGGCCCACCTCTCTCCTAGGTGGTCTCAACCTGCCCTGTCGCTCCGCCTCAAAGTAACAGTCGGGGGCCGTCGGGAACCCAGGCCCACCTCTACCGGGATGGAGCCACCTGCCCCTTCAGCCCCCATCTCCGAACAGTATCACAGGTAAGGTAACTGTGTAAAGTATATTGTATATGCCCGTGGTCACCTCCCGAAGTGATCACGGCCCAATAGTATAGCATGGCAGACGGACAAGAGTGTAGGGCCACTGATGGAACACTAGCATCCTATACTAAGCAGTAGGATAGCAGGTAAAAGTAGCAACAGTAGTAGCAAGGACAGGCTATGCATCAGAATAGGATTAACGGAAAGCAGTAACATGCTACACTACTCTAATGCAAGCAGTAGAGAAAAGAGTAGGCGATATTTGGTGATCAAAGGGGGGGCTTGCCTGGTTGCTCTGGCAAGAGAGAGGGGTCGTCAACTCCGTAGTCGTACTGGGTAGCAGCGGCGTCGGTCTCGGTGTCTATCAAGAGAAGAGGGGGGAGAAACAATAAATATATAAGCAAGCATATGCATAGTGATGCATGACATGACAAGTATCAACATTAGAGGTGCCCTAACGCGGTAGTAGGTGATACCGGTGAAGGGGGATAACATCCGGGAAAGTATCACTGGTGTTTCGTGTTTTTGGGCAGAGGAGCCAGAGGGGGAAAGTTGCGAGTTTGACATGTTAGGGGTGCGTGGCGGACGAACGGGCTGCGTAACCGGATTGGTCTCGTCGTTCTGAGCAACTTTCATGTACAAAGTTTTTTCATCTGAGCTACGGTTTAATTTATATTATTTTTTGAAGTTTTAAATCATTTTCTAATTTATTAATTATTAATTAAATTAACATTATCCAGAATAGTGCTTGCTGACGTCAGCATGGCGTCAGCAGTTGACCTGGTCAACCTGACAGGTGGGTCCCGTTTGTCATTGACAGTGTTCCACTAAACATGATTAATTAGCTTAACTAGGTTATTAGGTTAACTAAACAGAATTAGTTAAGTTAATTAATTAACTAACTAATAAGATAATTATTTTAATTATTATTATTTTTTAATTTCTTTTTTATAAACGTTTTGGGGTGCGGGGCCCCCTTGTCATAGGCCCCTGGGGGCTTAATGGGCGCGGGCGAGGATGGAACGGGGCTCTAGCGGGCGCGGCCAATGTGGCGTCGGCCGCGGTAGGTGGAGCGAGGGGGAGCCGGCAGCGAACGGCGCCGGCGAAGGGCGGCGCCGTCGAAGAGTGGTGGCGGCGGTCGATGGAGGCTGCGGCTCTAGCGACAAGGGCATTCCATGGCGCGCATGGGAGGGCGACGTAGGGCGCGGGCCAGCGGTGGATGGCGCCAGGCGAAGGAAGAAGAGGCCGGTGGCCACGGCGTGTCCATGGCCGGAGCGGGATGCGGGCAGAGAGCACGGGGCGAGCGAGGCCGTGCGGGGTTGCAGTGCTGCGGGTGGCTTGGCCGGGGCACAGTCTCGTGCGCAGTGGCGCAGCCGGAGCGGGAGGGAGCCGCGCGGCCATGGCATGTGCGTAGCGGGCGCTGGCGGTGTGAGCCCTGGCAGGGGAAGGACACGACGGCGACGGCGCGCAACGATAGCCGCATCAGAAGTAGAGAAGAAGGAGCGAGGCCGGAGCCCGGGGGCTCACCCACATTGCAGGGATGAGGGGCGGCGTGGCTCAGGGTGCCTTTGGGGAGGAAGACGGGGACGAGCGATGTGGAGGATGCAGGCCGGTGGGGTGGCTCCGGCGTCGTGGCCTCCGGCGAGGTCCTCGGGCGGTGGCGCATCCAGATCGGGGAAGAGGGGAGGCGATGGGCGGTTGAGGACGAGGCGGCAAGGTCCAGGGCGACGGCGTCGGAGCGATGGGGTCAGAGCCGGGCCGCGTCGGGCAGCGGCGAAATCGGGCGTGCGCCCCCCGATCCAGGTCGAGGGGGAGAGGGAAGAGATGAGGGGGACCGTGGGGGGCAGCGGGGTGTCGATGGTTAGGGTTTGGGTCGCCTCAGGGGATAAGGGAGTGGGGATGGGCCGGCCGGCTGAGGGAGTGGCCGACTGGGCGGGCCTGTTGGGTCGGGGCCTAGTGGGGGGGGTTACTTTCTTTTCTTATCTTTGTTTTGCTTTCGCTTAGTTTGTTTTTCTGTTTTCATTTTAGTTTCTGATATTTTAGTTTCTTGAAGATACTAAGTTAGCACCTAAATTAGTACCATGAAAATAGGACATTGCCAAACCTAGTTTGGACCCAAAATAAATTAGTTTAATATTTCTATATTTTCAAAAGCAATTATATTATTATTTTAGCCACTGGTTTTAATTAGTTTTAGGGTATTTAAACACTTTGAAAAAGGTTGGTTCCACCACCAAAGCTAGTTAGGGATTATTTGCCACATCATGAACATTTTAGTTTTAATATTTGAAAACTTTTATTGTTTGCTTGATTTTGAATTTGAATTTGAATCGGTTTTAAACTAACGCGAGTTTATCGACAGTAACCGAGGTGACATGGCATCATTAGTAGGCGATTACTGTAGCTTAAGTATCCGGGCGTCACAGGTTATGCCCCACAGATCCAGGAGCTGATCAACTCCAAGATGGGCACCGGTACATATCTGCTGGACAAGGAGCACATGCCTATCTATCCAGACTTCGAGGACAACACTGTGGTTATGAATGAGGATGAACCATCTTCTGTGCACGCACAAGCCAAGAAGGAGAAGGCAAAAGCTGAAAAGGCTGCAAGGATGCCAACTACTGAAGAAGCATCTCAGTATCTCCTGAAGAGCAAGCAAGATCAGCTTGGCTACCTGATTGCATCTACTCTGAGGATTGAGAAGGGACTGGCCACCCTGACTCAAAACCAGGAGAGCCTGGAAAGAATCGTGGAGCAAAAATTCTATGACTTGGATGTGAAGGTAACTGAGATTCAGTCTGTTGTGGAGCAACTTCAAGATGATATGCATGAGAGGAAGGGCAAGACAACCACTGATGCATTTGCCAGAGTGCCTAGAGCTCAGAGGTCTGCTGCAGTGCCTGTTCCAGACACGAGAGCCACATCATCTGCACCAGCTACAGCTTTTGTGCCACCAGCTCCAGCACCTACTCCATCAGCTCCATCTACTTCGACTGAAGCCTTCGTTCTTGGTGTTATCCGGACACCACCACCTGAAGAGCAAGCCTGAGAGACGATTTAGTGCTATGCATTTTCTAGGAACTTTTTGGTAACTTGTTGCCAAAGGGGGAGAAAAATGTATAGATCATAGGCTTCGAGAGAGAGCATTGCTTTTTATTCTCTCTTGCTTTGGTGGTTGAACTTTATTTGCTTTGCCTGTTTGAGATACTTTCTGTCTGTGTGATACTTGGATGATCATGTGTTTGATCATATGCTACCTTAATGCTTGTTGGATGATATTATCTTTTTATCCCTATATAATCATTCACTTTACTTGGTGATGAGTGCATGCATTTAATTATTATCATTTTGAGTGCTCCACCAAGATGTATGTGACATGGTAGAGTAACCCATGAGCCTAACTCTTTGTGCATTTGCAGTCCAAAGCAAACCATAAACTATGCACAAATTTAGGGGGAGCTCTTGCTTTTCACATACTTCTCAAAGCGACAATGTTTTTCACTCTTATTATCATTTGTCGAAGCTTTGATCTATATGTTGTCATCAATTACCAAAAAGGGGGAGATTGAAAGTGCAACTATCCCTAGGTGGTTTTGGTAATTCCTAACAACATATAGCTCATTGAGCTAATGCTATTCCAAGATTAATATTTCAGGAAAAGCTCAATGAATGGCATGGCATGGATGAGGAATGTGGACCCCTCAAAATATTAAGGACAAAAAGATTGGCTCAAGCTCAAAGCTCAAGACTCTACATTTTATATTTTAGTGATCCAAGATCACATTGAGTCTATAGGAAAAGCCAATACTATCAAGGAGGGATGAGGTGTTGTTTAATGAGGTTCTTGCTTCATAGTGCTTAGTGATATGCTCCAAAACCATCAACTACCTTCCCACATCCACATATGACCTAAACCAAAAGTCAAACTCGGCCCTACCGATTCTTTCTATCCGGCGCGACCGAGTTTCAAATGTCATAGCCACTGCCACAAACCCTAGGCAAATCGGTCTCACAGATAGGGATTTCGGTCACACCGAGATGGGGTTGTAATCTCTCTGTTTCCCTTCGTAACATTTCGGTCCTACCGAGATGAGCGATCGGTCCCACCGAGATTGCAATGTAAACTCTCTATTTCTCTTCCGTAACATTTCGGTCCCACCGAAATGAGTGATCGGTCCCATCGAGTTTACCTGACCAACTCTCTGGTTAGCTTATTACCAAAATCGGTCCCACCGAGTTTGTGTAATCGGTCACACCGAGATTACGTTATGCCCTAACCCTAACCATATCGGTCCTACCGAGTTGCATCTCAGTCCCACCAAAAACCCTAACGGTCACTAGGTTTGCTAAATCGTTCTGACCGAGTCTTTCACTTCGGTCTCACCGAGATTGGTAAATTATGTGTAACGGTTAGTTTTTGTGTGGAGGCTATATATACCCCTCCACCCACTCTTCATTCATGGAGAGAGCCAGCAGAACATACCTACACTTCCAACCTATATTTTCTGAGAGAGAACCACCTACTCATGTGTTGAGGCCAAGATATTCCATTCCTACCATATGAATCTTGATCTCTAGCCTCCCCAAGTTGCTTTCCACTCAAATCATCTTTCCAGCAAATCCATATCCTATGAGAGAGAGTTGAGTGTTGGGGAGACTATCATTTGAAGCACAAGAGCAAGGAGTTCATCATCAACACACCATTTGTTACTTCTTGGAGAGTGGTGTCTCCTAGATTGGCTAGGTGTCACTTGGGAGCCTCCGCCAAAGATTGTGGAGTTGAACCAAGGAGTTTGTAAGGGCAAGGAGATCGCCTACTTCGTGAAGATCTACCGCTAGTGAGGCAAGTCCTTCGTGGGCGATGGCCATGATGGAATATATAAGGTTGCTTCTTCATGGACCCTTCGTGGGTGGAGCCCTCCGTGGACTCGCGCAACCGTTACCCTCCGTGGGTTGAAGTCTCCATCAACGTGGATGTACGATAGCACCACCTATCGGAACCACGACAAAAACATATGTGTCTCCAATTGCGTTTGAATTCTCCAAACCCTTCCCTTTACATTCTTGCAAGTTGCATGCTTTACTTTCCGCTGCTCATAGACTCTTTGCATGCTTGCTTGAATTGTGTTAAGATTGCTTGACGTGTGCTAAGTTAGCTAAAATCTGCTAAAGACTAAAATTTGGAAAAAGGATAGATTTTTATTTTGTCAAGTAGTCTAATCACCCCCCTCTAGACATACTTTCGATCCTACACCTTGTTTAATTTCCATTCGTGCTTACTGAAGGATGAATGCTATGTTAATTGCTATGATCCCTTGGATTCGTTTGAAATATCCCTTTTTGATGAACTTGAAGCTTGTTATGCTTGTGGCCAAGATGCCAATTTGAATTATGCTTATGGAGATGAAATTGCTATAGTTCCTTATGTTAAGAATGAAATTGTTGCTATTGCATCCACACATGATAGTCCTATTATCTTTTTGAATTTACCCAACTACACTATATCGGAGAAGTTTGCGCTTATTAAGGATTACATTGGTCAGTTGTGTTTTAATATTGCACATGATGATCAAGGAAGAGAAGAGATCAAGCAACGAGAGGAGAGGGAAGCTATGGATGTAGAGGAGGCTACTCCCTCGATGTTTCTGCTCGAGGAGGATGGTGGCAGCCTGCTGAGGATGGTGTGTCCCCTGCCGATGGACGACGTCGATCCCCTTGAATCCTTCTTGTCCAGTTTAACTTTCACAGGAGAAGCATACGAGGAAGTGCGCCGGGAGCTCCTTGGCGCGCTGTCGTCCTGGCCATCCGAGGAATCGCTTCGGAAGATGTGGGAGGATATCGTTCCTCCATCCAATTTCCCCTTGCCGACGGAATCGGAAGGATCGATTCAGCCCTATCCCTAGCTAGCTACTCCTTCTTCCTCCTCATGTTATCAATTCCTTCCTTCCACTTCAGTATGATTAATTAAGTATTAATGTTATCGACTTGCCTATGCCCATATATGATTATTTTTGTGTTTAACAATTGTGACAATTGATGGATCAATAATGGCGATCAAATTTGTTTGTCTATGAACTATTATCTGGTTGTTGTTTTTTGAACTGTCACGGGGGGACGGGATCCCTCGCTACCTAAATATATTGCTCAAAAAGCTGCCATACCCAAGAGTCGCCCATTAAGCTTTGGCTGATCCAGTTTATAAAGAAAAGAGGATCAAAAACCTAAATAAATTGACCCCGTTTATAAGGGAAACCGGGGCGAAAGCTGTACAAGTAACAAGGTTACAAAAGAGATAACAAAAAGATAAAGCCCAGGACAAGGCATGCCTAGCTAGAAGAAGGAAGGACCATCGCCATGAAGTATACCAGTAGAAGTGGGGGGGGGGGTCGTCGAGGGATCACAATACTAGGACTTTGCAAGCAGCCTAAAGCCCGTACCAGCGTGCGTACTGAGCCCCCTGTTCCAATTCAAGAGCATCCACAATCAACAAGTGCAACTGAACAAGAACCTTGACCGGGAGCTCCAGCAAGTCAGCAGTTTACCCCGTTCTAGCCTCGGCCACGCCCCAGCCTCGGCCACTCGGACACAACCGCGCACTGATACGTCTCCAACGTATCTATAATTTTTAATTGTTCCATGCTATTATATCCATATTGGATGTTTTTATGCATTAATATGCTATTTTATATCATTTTTTGGGACTAACCTATTAACCTAGTGCCCAATGCCAGTTGCTATTTTTTCTTCTTATTTTTGTCTTTTTACAGAAAATAAGTACTAAACGGAGTCCAAATGAAAGGACACTTTTTGAGGATTTTTCTTGGATAAGAAGACAACCCCGAAGCTTCGGAAGGAGGCCAGAGGAGCCACGAGACACTACTAGGGAAAACCTTATACACAGAGGTATAGCAGTAGCGCTGGTCAGGGAAGGGCGCTACTGATATTTAGCAGTAGCACGCATCAGAAACACACGCTACAGAAATGGTCTTAGCAGTAGCACGCCTCCAGGAAAACACGCTACTACTAGAATTCCCACACTGTTCCCGGTAGGCTAAGAATAGTAGTAGCGAGTCTATGGAAAGCACGCTATTGCTAAATGCCTTGTAGCAGCGCTTTTCTGGTGTAGCGTGCTACTGCTAAGAAAAAGAAAATAAATAGAAAAGGAAATGAAAATGAAAGAAAGAGAAAAGGAGAAATGAAAAAAGAAAATGTAAAGAAAAACAAAAGAAAAATAAAAATAAAACAGAAAGGCATATCAGTAGCGCGTTTCTTTGGAAAACGCTATAGCTAACTTAGCTATAGCGCTATAGCTATTTTGACTTAACCCCCCGCAGGCTCAAAATTTCGCTAAGTCCTTTTCCCTCTCTCCCCCCTATCCCCTAACTCCTCCATCGCCGCTGTCGATCGCCCTTCCACCTTCGACAACGCCACCGCCGCCTGAGGCCGCTCACCACCACCGCCCGAGACCGCCGTCGACCTCTCTGCCGCCGCTCGAGGCCGTCGCCGACCTCACCGTCACCTCCCTTGAGCTCGCCGCCGCCGCCCTCGACCTCACTGCCGCCGCCCGAGCCCGCCCAGGACCTCCGCCGCCCGAGCCTGAGCCTGCCCTCGCTGCCGACCGTAAGGCTCTGCCTCTCCTCTCCCCTACCCTCCCCTCTCTCTCCGCTAGGGCAATTCATATGTTGCTGCCGTGTTGATGTTCATATGAACCCTAGGTGTTCATATGAACCTTAGATTTGTTTTGGGCAGTAGGCATGTTTTTAGCATTTAGGAAAAATGATTAGCATTTTTTTAGGAAATTAGCTAGGGAATTTTTTTATGAAAATGCCTAAAGAGTAATCCATTTAGTTTTAAATTAATAGATGGTATATAAATAATAGTAGCATTTAGCTTAAAATTAATAGAGGCTATAAACAAAAAACAGTTAGCTATAAAAAATTCTTTAGACTATGGACCTGAATCTGGTCCAAATTTCATTCAAATGAAATTTGAATTATTTGGACTATGGACCTGAATATTTTTGAAGAAATTGGGTGTAGGTACTAAGGTCTTGCTGTGGAAATTTTGGTGAGGTCAGAAGGGTTAGAGAAAATGGAGTTCCTAGACTTTTAGCTAAAAACAAAAGTATTTAGGTATGAATAAAAAACAGTAGCTATGGCATTTAGCCATAAACAAAAAAACAGAATTGTTTTTGTTTTCAAAAACTTGGTTAAAGTAATTGTTGCTATGTAAACAAAAAACAAGATTGCTTTTATATGATATGTCATTGATGTTCATTTGCATATTCCATTATTGTTGATTATATCTTTTCATTAAAGTGGTCATGTTATATATGCAAATGCCTCAATAGTGTTTCCTCATGTTATATGCAACATTGAAGTGGTTCGGTTATGCCCAAGTGGCCTTTTGTTGTTTCTAGGGAATGAAGCCGAGTGACCTATGTTTTGCCGGAATGTTGATTCATTTCCATTCCGGCAAATTTCAGGTTCTCGATTTGTCCACTTTTTAGCAAAGGTCATGCCGAAATTTTCCGTGAATTTCGGCATGACTTGTGTTACAAACTAGGACATATCAAGTGCCCGGGATTTGCCGCACCGGGAAGGAGTCAACATTCCAGAAAAACATAGGCCTTTTTATGTCATTATTCATTTGATTAGGTCTGGAATTAATTGACTAGATTTAATCATAGGAAACATGGCTAGCAACGAGGAAGGACAGTGTTCTGGTGATTGCGACAACGTCTACCTGGCGGCAGACGAATTTTTGAGCTTTCCCGATGATCAATGGTTGATGTTGCTGGGCCCACCTGTCACATTGGAGACTGATGCCGACATCGAGACCGACGCTGAGACTGAGACCGGCGCTGAGACTAGGACCGGCATCGAGACCGACGCTGAGACTGAAAACCGGCGTCGAGACTAGCGGAGCCAGTACAGAACCGAAAGCAAAGAGGCAACGACGCCCAAACCAGCTCATGAATACTAGACTGGTGGTCATGGAGGTGGACAATGACATTTTTGAGCCAAAAGCGCCCGCAGAAGCGTGCGCGTGCTACGACAATCAGATAGGCTGCATCGTATGGACAACCACCACCATCAACGATGAGAAACTACAGAAGATAGATAATATGAGGCCCTCCCTCCTAAAGAAGCTGCACCAATTATTCTTGTTCCTGGGCCTGGATGAAAAGGAATATAAAAATCCAGATAAAGACCCGACAATGAAGAAGATAAACAAGCACGCCATGACCAAGTTTAGCGACGCGTTGGCTGCCTGGAAAGCAAGGGTGAAACATCGGATCGTCAAGAAAAAGGAACCCTACTCCGAGATTGTGAAGGATAATCCGACAATCACGGAAGAGCAGTTTCAAATATTCAAGGTGGCTTGCGAGGTCGAAGCTGCCAAAAAGAAGTCGAAGTACATGAAGGGGCTTCAAGAGAGGAACATGGGGTCCCACCACCTCAGAAGCCATGGTTACGGCGGAAAGAGGTCCATATGAGCCAAGGAGGATGCGGAATGCGAAAGTCTGGGCATCACAGACCCCTTGGCGGACTTCACCATCCCGCAGGAGTGTGACGTCCTCAGGGGCCGACACCATTGGGACCCAGTCAAGAAGGTTTTTACGACGGACCTGGTCACGGGGAGTTCATGAGACTGCTGGTAATTTTAGTTTCTGATCAATTCGACTGCATGTTTAGTCATATTTGTAAACGATCCTTGTTCCTTTTGCAGAGAGAGCAGCACAGGATTGCGCCCGAAAGCGACTCGCCGTCTGAGGCGTTGGTGAGGCCCAAACGGGACACTCCATTCAACCGGGCATTGAACATATTGAAAGGACTCCGGTGAACACTAGGCCGTCGTATGGATGCATGCACGGTGTCGGAGACAGCGCCACGTGGAAGAAGTACTACCGTGAGACCACAGAGGAGAGAAAGGAAAGACAGAGTTTAACTAAAGAAAACATCGACAAGAAGGTTGAGATTGCGGTTGAGAAGAAATCAGCTGAGACAGTCACAACAGCGGTAGCTACCGCAAAACATGCGGTTGCAGATTTGTCTGGTGTCTTGGTTCTGGCCATTTTCAATTGGTGCAGGAAAAATCCAGAAAAAATGCAGCGGACTTTCCCGTTGCCGACTTCTTCGGGAGCAGCTCGACTAGCGTTGCACCAGCACCTGCTCCCGCACCGGCTCTCGCACCTGGTCCTGCACCGGCTCCCGCACCTGCTCATAGCAGCCCGTCCTCCGTCTTGGACGTGCTCGGCGGTGCTTCATCTTTGGCTGATCTCGACGCCCTCGCAGTATCTGTCACACCGGCCCTCTTCAATAAATGTATAATCTCCCGTTTTCGTTGCCTTTCAGATGTCTCACGTTGTAGACATGTCTTTGTAGGCCGACGTAACCCGGTGCACCATATTGTACACCATCAGTGACCAGAAGGTGGATGTGGGGAAGGCGACGATAATGTAACCGAAGGAACCATTGTTCCACAGCCTGCCGATCCCCCCTGACGTCTTCAAGGTTTTTGTGGTCAGTGTCAAACCGGGCCACGAGAATTTGGCTCCTCCGGTACTAGGGGGGGGGGGGATGACGACAAGACCCCACGACGGCTTGGTGGTTGCAATGGGTGGGTCATGTTGTGGCCAAAGAGTCTGCTTCGTCTAGAGGTAGCTGGAAGCACACCCACGAGCACGCAGCCTCAGCAAGGTATGAACATCAACACCCCACCTACCCAATTAGCGTTGGCTGTCATGCTGGGTGATAGCAGACGGGGTGAGGAAGAGGCTCCATTGGTCGCTGATGACGTTGCCATAGATGAGGATGAGGATGACGATGACACTCAACAGTATCTCAATACTAGTGCCTATGAGTACTCAGGGTTTGAGCGTCATGAGTCGGTGCCTGAATTGCCACCTCCGGAGGCTGAAGATATTATAGACGACCTTCCAGTACCAAATAAGCATAGGAAGAGACCGAGGAAAGGCAACAAAGCTGCTTCTATGATCCAGCCGCCTCAACAGCCTCGGGTTCAAGACCGTACACCTATCCCCGGTGCGGCAAAATAGCATATCGTCGGTGAACCAATCCTACCTAAGGCAACGTTAGAGGCCACACACGACGATCTAAGGAGACTTCGTGACGATGTGCTGCGGAGAGAGAAAAGCCTCACAGCCTCAGAAAATCCAGGAATACCCACTCTATGTGGTTAACGTGCTGTGACAAAGTTCGTACGTCCACACATGCGCCGCAAACAAGTTCTTCCTTCGATTCGATTACATCTTCGACATGTTTCACTTGAAGAAGCTGGATTTTACGTTTGTCCGCCTTTATGCCTTGTACATGAATTACATCATCGGGATTGAGCAGATACCTTATATCTGTGTTGCTGACCCGTACTTCATGCACGAGGCCTTCTTGGTAGTTTGCGCAGAGCACCATGAATACGCGAGGGACTACATTGCCAGTTTCATGGTCGCCAATAAGGAAAAGGAGGCGATTCTCATGCCTTATCATCCCGTGTAAGTCATCCATGCGGATATCCTTCCTTCGATTTCAATCATTCATTTGCACGGTGGATGCTAATTAATTTGAGGTGTACTTATTTTGCGCAGCGGCGGGTGGGCCCCTCATCATCCTCTACCCCACTACTAGGAAAATGGCTATAGCCAATATCCCTATTAGTGGCGCACCATGGTGGTGGTGCGCCATTGCTATATAGCAGTGGCGCACCAGAAGCAGGTGTGCCATTGTTATTTTTTTAGTAGTGGCGCACCTTTAGTCCAATGCGCCATTGCTATTTTTTCCCCGGGCCCACCCCCTTCCACATGCTTACCAATGGCGCACCTTGGCGCACCTGGCAAAGGTGCGCCATTGGTAAGCCAGGGGAGGTGAGCATTTTTGGCTAGCAATGGTGCACCACCCCCTGATGCGCCATTGCTATGTGCTGCACCGACTGGCCCGCCTTTTTCTTTTCTTTTCCCCTCTCACCTATCCACCGCATAGCTCGAGCTCCCTCTCACGATTCCTCACCTCCACCAACAGCCGCCGGCCACCACGTTCCCTCACCTGCGCCGCCGGCCGGCCACCGCCATGAAACCCTAGGCCAGCCGGGACCTCACATCTGGATGCCGTGTCCGTGCTGGTGGAGGCGTCCGTGTTTGTTCTCTTCTTCTGCCGACGCCGCCGTTCTCCGCCCACCTAGCGGTCGTCTTCGTCCTCCTCCGCCGCCGTTCTCCGCCCACCCAGTGGCCAGCCGGCCCTCCCCTTCCTTCTCCACATCTCCTTCTCCCCCATCTCCAGCTCTTGTACCCATCCTCCATCGGGCAGGGATCCCCGCGGCCACGGCTAGGCGGCTCCCAGATCGACGGCTGCAGTGCTGCACCCCACCGGGAGAGGAGGGGGTGTTTTCCTCTGCGTGGTTGTTCTACTTGGGCGAGGACGCATCAGTGCGGTTGCGCGCAGGGAGGTGGAGGGGAAGGGTGAGAGGGTGGGGGCGGCGACCATGGGGAATCTGCCCGGCGGCGAGGTGTGACTGTGAGGAATCTACCTAGCTGTGAGTTTTCTTCCTCTCCCCCCCGAATTTGATTTTCTCATTAGTGTATCAATCTATCTTTCGTCAGGAGGATCATAGGACCATGCTCAAAAACTGCTAGTGAATTAATTAATTTGCCTACTAGTACTCTACTAGGAGATGACAGGCTGAACGTCTGAAACCTTTGTTGATAATTAGTTCTCGAAGCAGATAGGCGCCTCGTGTTCCCCTGATGACTAGTGGTTCTAGTTGGTACGTAGTACATCCCATTACTAGTTTGTACTCGTCAGAAGGAAACTGAGATACTGAGAAACCCAGCTCACGATGTGTGTAGTACTTATTACTCACGATGTACAGGCTCGTGAGATACCAGCTTCATCCATCAGAAGGGAGGCACACTACTGGTCCATTTAAACAGTAAATAGTTATATCTTAGGAGTTGGGAGGCAAAGTTTGTGGAACTAGTTGCTGCACAACAATAGTGCTGGTGGAGGCGTCCGTGCTAGGATGATATTTGTTTGCTTCCATAAAGCTAATGCTAAGCAATTATTTTTCTTCTGTAACACTTTAAAGCACTTCCTTGCATAATATTGAACCTGAAGCTTGTAGTTCTACACTTCTACTGAATTTTACTGAATCTATGTACTGCTTAGGATGTCCTAGTTGCAGTAGAACATGTTTAGGTGTTTTACTGAATTTTACTTCTGATTCAAGGTTTCATGAGTGGCTGAGATACATGTTGAGAGAACATGGAGGTCCCTTATTGGATGCTTTCAGATCAAAATACCCTGAAAGGTATCACGGCTCCTGTTTTTTACTTGCTACTCTTATTCTTCTCATAATTTTGCAACTTTGTTATAGCTTATTACTCCATGTCCTCAGAACCAACAATGTAAGTACATATTTTACTATTGGTTAAACCATGTCCTCAGAACTTTGCACGTATATCAGTGCTGGTTTCCATCTTTCAACAACTAAAAGAAGTTAGTAATTTGCTAATGTGGTAGGTTGTGAGGGTAGGAAAAATGTTCAGTGGGGATTGACTTTATAGTTATATAAGATTATTACAACTATAGTGTACTTCATGATAATCACATGCTAACGATGTACCGTATGCTTCCTTCATTTGTTTTGTGCAGTGAGGGAGCTTATACTTGCTTTAATCAAACCGTTGGAGCTGAAGAATTCGGTTATGGTTCTAGAATAGAACACATTCTCATTTCAAAACGCACACACTATCGAGATGAGGACCCTACGGCACAACGAGCCGCACTGGACGGTGGCATAATGCATGAGGTACAGAACTTAAACTCCTTCATCGTCACATCAATCACAACGTTTATGTCACTAAATAGTTAATTTCTTAGGAATAGAGCATCTCTCCTTGGGCTAAACTGTAACAAAGTTCAGAATATTAAAGTTTAGATTATTAACCTTAACTTTCATTTATTAAAGATCAGCACACTTTGTTTTGGATCCACACACCTAGGCTCGTCTAATGTGATCGGATCTGGTCAGATTCCTTTTGATGCATCACCTGTTACTCTTTTCGGTGAATTATGTTAGTAGTAATCTTGATTAGCTAGTTGCATGTGTGTTGTTAGCAGGATTAAGGTGGCCGTAGCTTAGGTCAAGCATGTACCTTATGTTTTGTCTCATGTAAAAAACTTAGGACTGTGTTTACTGAATAATTAAGTTCTTCTGACAAGGAACTGTGCATCCTGAATGGCATAGACTCTTGGCTTCATGAAATGACCCATGTCTATGATTCAAGGTATCTTAGATCTTCGATGTCGGATGTAAATAATTGCTCAATTTCACTTCTCTGCAATGTTCATTCTCACATATTTCTATCATTCTTTGCAGGGATAAAGTAAAGAAAAAGAAGAAAAGATTACTCGAAGATTAGTTTTAGAATTTCCTTTTATTTCTTTGTAATTTTTCTTTTATTTGATACTTGTAAAGACATTGTAATATTCTTACTATAATAAAAATTATGATTCTATTTCATTTTTTGTTTTTAAATTATTTTTCCTTACAAGTTGTTTTCTGTAAATTTGGATTTTTTTGTTTTCCAAATACATTACTAGTGGCGCATTTCAGCCCTTATTAGTGGCGCACCTTCCTTTATTACTAGTGACGCACCTATAAGGCCATTAGTGGCGCACCTATAGGGAATACCAGTGGAGCACCTAAGGGTTAGTAATGGCGCACTCCCTGGTGCGCCATTAATATTAACTAGCGAAGTAACCCGCGCATTTGCGCGGCTAGATTCTTGTTTGTTATTAATTTTTTTATATTTTGTTTGGTCTCTGTAGTACGGATTTTGGTATTGAAAAATATTGTATGTTATTAGTATTTTGGAATGGCATGTGGAAGGAACATTTTGAATCATGGTAACAGTGTGCTAGCATTTAAAGTCACATGTGCAAAAAATATTAAAAAATATTGTAAATCTATACCATTAACTTATGAAAAACTACCATAAAGATAGACCAATTTGAATTTCAGCTAGGACATTGTTTCTTGATTAATTAATATTATTATTTACAGGAATAATAGTAATTGTTTTTAAATATTTGGTCTTTATATACCCATCATCTGTGTAGCCATCCCAATTTCTAGGTCAAGAAGCAAAACACACTTTTGAATTTAATTATTGTGTAGCTTGTGCAAACTCGTCCACTCAGAAATGTGTGTTTCTAAATTCTCATATTTTATACTCATTTGCATATTCCAACAAAAGGCTTACTCAACCCTTTCATTTTTTTCCTCAGTCATCAACCTTCGTTTAGCCTATGCCATAAGGTGTCCGGTCACCATCGCTTATATATCAACGTCAACACTTTTTATGATGCATCTCTGCACATATATTCTTTATAGATAAGTATATATGGTCGATTTTCCTATGGATTATGCATGATGAGCATATCTTTGAACAACTACAAAGAAAACATTTCAGTGGCTCTCGTACTTTTAAATTAGCATCCTAAATAACTATTTTGGAAAAACCATCTTAGCGACTCAAATTCTCTTAAATTAACGTCCTAAATAATTTCCTGTGAATACAAAACACTAAAGATTACCCGCAAAAAAACACACACTAAAGATTTCTTAAAATAATATCACTTAGCCAACCAATCCAGTTTACGCATCCATTTGGCCAAGCTAGTTGGTTGCAACGTGAATGAAAATAGGCCAACGATTGCAGCGAGAGATGCCTCGCTGATTAGTAGTATCTTTTGATGGCTCAGTTTTTTACTTTTATTGGGACATGAGCGTCTCCCTTTTATAGGTATTTGACTGTTAGACAATTTATATACATGTCCATGCATGTGTCTGTTGAATTTTTTTCCTAGAGTTCAAAGTGATCCCTTCGTATGCGTTTGTATTTCTATGAAATATGGCGGGCTAGTATCGTGGTGTATGCGTAAGTCTAGATTCTTTTGCGTTAACTGTTTATGATGCTACTGTTTTTTTTAGGAAAAATATCCCGCTGTTATGCATAAGTCTAGATTCTTTTGCTGGTATCCAGATCTTTGTTGGCACGGCTGCACCTCTTTGGTTACCTGGCATGGCCATGCAACATAAGTCTACATGGTATTGTTATACGTAGCATGATGATAGAACATAAATTGTTGACACTAAGCGCACATATTTTGGGACTTAGTTGTCCATGCATGATTTATTATAGTTAAAATTCTATAGTAGGTGCGAATCAACATGTGATTGGGTGGTTAGGGGTAGGGTGCACGTGCGTGCGTTTATACAGACACGTGTATGTGCGTATGTATGAGCGTGTGTGTCTGCACTATGTTCAAAACAAATGTATTCTAGGCATGCTTTATTTTAAAAAAGAATGCGCAGAGAGATACTTCATTAGATAAAAAAGTATCTCCTAATCTCATTGTCGTCACTATAAGTTTAATTTGTAGAAGTGCAAATCTACTTGGTAGAGCTATTCTTTTTGTCAAACCCATGTCTGAATTAAACATGACGCACTAAGCAGTCCGGACTGTAGTTGATAGGACGCTTATGTTCGGACTATCTATTTGGTAGAGCTACTATTTTTTTAAATCCACAGGACACATCAAATAGGAGTCCAGACTGTTTTTTTCTTTTCACGTGCTAGGGCGCTTATCTTGTGCGTGCGGGGTTAGCTGCCGGACTTTTCTTTTGTTTTTCCGTATTGGACGCTTCCTCTTTTTTACTTTTTTAGTCCATGCTTCCTTTTACTATATATTGGACACTTCCCTTAGTGGGTTGTAGAACTTTTTTTCTGTTGCAGCACCCACGTAAGCTATGGACTCCCTCTTCCCTGAAACGAAAGACACATTGAACTATATGTGACAGGTCAAACTATTTGTACATAATATATTTTGTGTTACGTTACATCTTTTAAATCTTAGCCATTAATTTCTAAAATTTACGGTTAAGATAATTTAATATATGTGGACGAATGTAATGGCTTGTTTGCCTCTTGTTTTAAGTATATAATAGATTTTTGTCAAACCCATGTCCGAATTAAACATGACACACTAAGCAGTCCGGACTGTATTTGACAGGACGCTTATGTTCGGACTATCTATTTGGTAGAGCTACTATTTTTTTAAACCCACAGGACACATCAAATAGGAGTCCAGACTGCTTTTTTCTTTTCACGTGCTAGGGCGCTTATCTTGTGCGTGCGGGGTTAGCTGCCGGACTCTTCTTTTGTTTTTCCGTATTGGATGCTTCCTCTTTTTTACTTTTTAGTCCATGCTTCCTTTTACTATATATTGGACACTTCCCTTAGTGGGTTGTAGAACTTTTTTTCTGTTGCAGCACCCACGTAAGCTATGGACTCCCTCTTCCCTGAAACGAAAGACACATTGAACTATATGTGACAGGTCAAACTATTTGTACATAATATATTTTGTGTTACGTTACATCTTTTAAATCTTAGCCATTAATTTCTAAAATTTACGGTTAAGATAATTTAATATATGTGGACGAATGTAATGGCTTGTTTGCCTCTTGTTTTAAGTATATAATAGATTTTTGTCAAACCCATGTCCGAATTAAACATGACACACTAAGCAGTCCGGACTGTATTTGACAGGACGCTTATGTTCGGACTATCTATTTGGTAGAGCTACTATTTTTTTAAACCCACAGGACACATCAAATAGGAGTCCAGACTGCTTTTTTCTTTTCACGTGCTAGGGCGCTTATCTTGTGCGTGCGGGGTTAGCTGCCGGACTCTTCTTTTGTTTTTCCGTATTGGATGCTTCCTCTTTTTTACTTTTTAGTCCATGCTTCCTTTTACTATATATTGGACACTTCCCTTAGTGGGTTGTAGATCTTTTTTTCTGTTGCAGCACCCACGTAAGCTATGGACTCCCTCTTCCCTGAAACGAAAGACACATTGAACTATATGTGACAGGTCAAACTATTTGTACATAATATTTTTTGTGTTACGTTACATCTTTTAAATCTTAGCCATTAATTTCTAAAATTTACGGTTAAGATAATTTAATATATGTGGACGAATGTAATGGTTTGTTTGGCTCTTGTTTTAAGTATATAATAGATTACTAATGGCGTGATGCTAGTGACGCACCTGTAGTGCGCCATTAGTAGCCAAAACATGTGGGCCATTAGCAGGCCTTTTCCTAGTAGTGCCCCGATACTCCCACGCTCTTTACTCGGACTCGTCGAAGAACATGAACAAAAAAGATTACACCCACATCAAGTCTGTTCTCGACAGTGCTATGTTTTACTATGGCGTATGGGGTGGAGAGGTCAAGGACAAGAAGAAAAGGGACGACAGGCCCGCCTTCGGCCATAAGACCGACTTCTGCTGCATCTAGCAACCGAGTGATACTCTTAGTGATGGATTGTATGTCCTACACCACATGCTGGAGTACAGACGGGATCATCAGAACCTTCGCATGTCACCTAAATCCGGTGATGCCCATATTCTGCAATGGGCAAAGAACGTAGGAGATATCCCGGATCATCCACTTCGAGGTGAGTTCTATCACATCTAGCATGAACTTGCCCAAGTCACCGTGAAGGAGGTCCTGGACAAAGCAGGTCTGTTCTACGAGGAAGGGCAAATGTCGCGGGAAGACGTCCGAACACTCGTAGCCGCCCAGCCTTTCCCTAAGGTCGGGGACTATCTCCCTGACTTGGATGGATGGAGCGACATGTTGGAGTGATTGACAATGTGTCCGTTTAGTCCAAACTTTCTGAATGATGAAACTTTGAGTTATGAACGACGAAACTTTATTTGTGATGTAATTAAAACGCCCTCCTCAACTAGCAAAGATCACTCTGGTCAAGGCATTTTGGGTATGATGAACTTTGTTATTTATGCTTATGATATGTTGCTTTTATTTTTGCCAAGTCTGTCTCTTTCTGTTGCTCAACTATGTATGTTGCATATCATCGACTCATGTGACAATGCATGTGCATAGATCATCGATGACGAAGAAGTGCAACGCCAGGAGTATACAATGAGTGGCCGGAGTGTCAGATCCAGGTGTACCGATTTCCGGTTCCGAGCGACAACCAGTAGTTAGTTTAGGTTCACGCTAATGCGAGAGAGGGATACGAACTCATGTACTGCATAGTTCCGCTCTCACTCATAGTGATAACTCTTCTGGCGTATATCATTGTTTAGATGGATGACGATGTAGTTGCAAGTAATCGAGACTTGTGTCGCTATTTTCGAGATGATGACGAGAGACCACTTTGTGTTGGATGATAATTTTGATGATGAAATGATTTGATGCTATTATTACATTTGTATGTGTATGATATGCTAAAGATTATTGTATAAAGCCTGTTCAAATACATAACAGATATGCAAAAAAACAAAAACTAATAAAACTAACAGTAGCGAGGGGGAAAAAGTTAGCAGCAGCGCGCCTAAGCTAAAAGCGCTGCAACTATTAGCAATAGCGCGTTGAACTAAAGCTTGCTGCTGCTAGCCATGTATAGCAGTAGCGTGCGGCAACACGCGCTACTGATACATGTTAGCTGTAGCGCCTTATCAGTAGCGTGGGACCCCGCGCTACTGATACACCAAATACGTGCAACATCCCAATTTTCAATTTGGATGTTAATCATTAGGTCATCATATGCATCCATGATTCTTGCATTTTGAATTGGTTTTATTTGGACATTTTGATCCTAGAGACCTTAAGCAACTCAAGGACCATTTGAGAGAGTTGGAGGTTTCCATAAAATTCCATTTTTGAATTTTCAAAATTGGTAAATTGGATCAAGGTGATTTTTATTTGAAATTATTTTTCCAATTATTTCAAAATAAATAAAATAATGAGAGAAGATAATATGACTTCTTCAAAATTAGTGAGGGGGTAATGGAAATATAATTTTGAATAAAAATATATTTTATTTGAATTTTAGTTGAGATTTTATTCGATTAAATTAGGGAAAATTGCACTTTTAAAAATTTCATTTTAGCCCAGAAAAATGTTCACATTGTCCTAAATATTAGTAGAGGATCGTGAAAATTACTTTTTGGGATTTTAGGATTTTATTTATTTATTTTATTTTTGGATTTTCCTTTTTCGGCAATTTTTTTAAAATTATCCTAACTGGGCCGGCCCAGCTAGCGCCAGGCCGTGGCCCAGCTCGCCACCGCCTCGTCGCCGAGTTTGGCTCGCGCCCGCCGCCGCCGCCGCCGAGTCCCGGGCGGACTCCTCCTCCCCCGCTGTTCGCCCCTTCCCCAAGCACCCCCCGACCCCTTTAAATAGGGCCGAGGCCCGGCCTCTCCTCCCCACCGAGCCGCCCCGCCGCTTTAGCCACCGCCGCTGCTTTGCGCCGCCGCCACCGCTGCTCGCTGCTGCCGTCCG